>NC_057805.1:69447393-69761180 GCF_018294505.1 Triticum aestivum
GTGTGCGTGTGTGTGGGGTGGTGCGTGCGTGCGTGTGTGTGTGCGTGTGTGTGTGTCGCGGGGTCCTCTGTGGAGGATGTAATTTAAGTGTGCATGGCTTCATCATAGAGAGGTGATGTGTATGGCAGAGGCCACCAACGATGGGGTGCGAGAGAGAAAATACTCATAGAGAGGGAAGAGAAGGTGTGTGCGCGTGAGAGGAGTCGACATCGAGAGAACGTGTTTGTTCGAGAGACACCGAGGAAGACTACTATATATCGATGGTGCATGTAGGCTGGAATTAAACAAAGGGATGGTCTTATTGGTTTCGGGGATATAGGGGGAGAGTGAGAAGCGGGCGGGCGGGTAGCTAGAAGGAGATTGTTAAGTGTGAGTGTGTGTTTTACCCATCCAGGCGGAAGTTATGTGCACAAAAGAGGAGCACGATTCGATGTGGCGTTAGGATTGAGGGTAATTAAACGTATGGAGACATAGAGACCTTGAACGTGCATGTGTGAGAGGTATACATGTATACGTGGGATGTGTGTGTGCGCGCGCGCGCGCATGATCGATATAAAAGAAAGAAGACATAAGTCATAAGATCAACGACATGGGAGAGACGGATCGGTATGACAATATGCATGCATGTGAGAATGCGGGGAAGAAGGCCCGACAATTGAGCATGTGTTTTTGTCTTTAAGAGATAGTGGCGTGGGCTGGAGCATGCATCTATGGCGAGCAGAGGGAGTGAGGCGCAACGATTGTGCAAAAGAGACCAACCTATAAATGCATATGTATGGAGAGACATATATAGTGTGGGTGATAGGAAGCAAGACTCCGTGCGAGAAAGAAATGTTGACGGAGAAACTACAGATAGATACAGAGATGGAGATGCTAGCTAGAGGGACATCCCCTAGTTTGGGTGTTGGAGATGACCGTCGGGTGGTTCAAAGAGTGAAGTTATATATGTGTGTGAGAGGGCACTTGACTGCATGTAGAGAGAAACATATGTAGTGTGCATGATAGGAATCAAGAGTGAGGGCGAGAAAGAAGGTTGATGGAGAAACAGATAAATAGAAAGATAAAGATGCTACTTAGAGATAGGAGTCGAGTGGATCAGAAGGCTGGGTTATGTGTGTGGGTGTGAGAGAGATAGAGAGAGGGTGCATGTGAGTCACATACAAACAGATATCAGAGAGAAATGAGATCCAGAGAGACGGAGTTTTGTGTCTGCGAGAGAGAAAGATATTTCACAATGAGAGTGATAGCTAGAAAGACATACGAGGGAACGCAAGATATCTCTAGGGAGAGAGGGTGTGTGTGAGCGACATACAAGAGAACAATGGAGAAATATGAGACCCTGGGAGACAGAGTTTGTGTTTGTGTGTGAGAAAGAGATATTGAAGAGGAAGAGTCGTAGGTTCTCATATCTAAGGAGCGAAAGACATCTCTGTATGAGGGGTGTGCGAGTGGCACACATGGGAATAGTAGAGAGAAATGAGACCCCGGGAGACAAAGTTTTGTGTTTGTGTGAGAGAAAAAGATTCCACATGGAGAATCATAGTTAGAGACACATAGCAGGGAGCGAGATATACTTAGAGAGAGATAGAGTGATGAAGGTCGAGGGAGAGAGTACCGTCAGTGTGTTACGAAGATAAAAGATCATTGTCGACATACAGGTACCACGAGAGATACCTGAGAGACGATGAACGTGTATAGGTCCAGAGAGATAGTCCTATATAAGCATGAGTGATAGCTATATGAGACGAATATCTGCATTAAAGGGGATTCAAATATTTAAACTGGAGATCAAGACATCGATAATATCATAACGCAAATTGGTGTATCAAACATGCATATTCATTTGAATTTGGGCACACGTGTAATGTTATATAGTTTATCAATATTGGTGATCCATAGATTCTTCAATTACAAACAATGCATGGTTTATATGCAATTAATGTCTAAACGGGATTACACTATATGTTGCGTGTGTGAAACACATTATACATGTTTGAGAAGTAAAAAAACCCGCATGAAACACACATTAATTGGAGACAGTTAGCGAGGAATGCATACATTGGATTTCAACATAAAGTGGTTTCAAATATTTGAAAATCCAAATTGATGGATACAACCTTATGAATCTGAGATCATGCCATTTGTAAACCGTATTTATGTATAAATGGTGTTGTGCTTTTGAAAGTATATATAAAAAATGATGTATATAGAATGTAATTCCAATTGAAAATGGATCCCGCCCGAAAAAAATAGAATACAAACGGGATTCGAATTGAGTTGGCACGGTAAACGTGCACTCTGCAAAATTTGAACGAAGCGGGGAAAGTCGCAGTAACCGCCCGAAACCAAAATCTGCGAGATGGAAATCACTACTGCCTATCCCTGCCACGCAAAGCCTATCTGCTGGATTTCTATAGGTTTCGATAGGGGTAGGTTTGTAATTTCACCCAAACGTGACGTAACCGCCTCTCAAACGGATTCATACACGGTGGGCGCCAAAACACAGTGTGTCCTCGGCCGAAATTGACTCCCTCCCCGATTCATATTCATACACGGTGGGCGCCAAAAACAAACTCTCGTCGGCAAATATTCGGTGTATGCGAGATTGCCGTCCTATCCCCAACCGACTAATGTTGCTGTGATGTAGTAGAATTTGAAACGGGGGCTAAGTTTGTAAATTTCCTCGCATTTGAGACAAGCACGCCCTGAATACATGGTTCCCCCTTCCTCTCTACCTCCCTTTACCCCATTCGTACTCCATGGGCGCCAAAACACCCTCTCCACCCAACCCTCCTCCGCCCGCCGCCGTCCGCCACCCCATCCACCGCCGTCCTCCTCCACCATGCCGGAGCTGATACCCTGATGCCGCCGTCCATTACAAGAGATCGACCTCTCTCATCCACGGCTTCGGACCGGGATCCTTGCATTCCGTCCTCTCGCTTCATCCCCGCCGTCGTCCACCTTGCCGGCGCCGCTCCTACAACCGTCTCGTCCTCCGCGCCCCGCCGCCACCGCCTACCCTCCTAGATCTGCTTCCACGCCGCCGACAGCCATCGCTACCGCAGCACCATCAAATTCTCAGCAGATGCGTACACGGCGCCGCACCAGAGGCGGTACTCTTTCGTATCTGCTCAACTTATTTATCACAGCAAGAAAATAGATCGCCACTGCTTTACTCTGATTTCTTGTCTTGGTTGCGAAGTTACCTTTGTCCGGTTTGCACCTTCAGATCCGCCATGGCACGCTCAACACTATACTCCCAATGCTTATGGTTTTCCCCTTTTATATTCCACAGTAGTTAAATCACAGTAGACTAAATTTCAAAATTGGGTCAGACGATTTTTCAGAGCTCGCTGGAGTTCGCTGGTGTGATCGAAGGGGCTCGGGTGGTTGTGGGGCCTCGCCGAATGAAGAAAACTCGACACGGGTGGGGGTTGGGGCGGGGGTGGGGGTGGGGGTGGCGGAGGAACACAGGCGGTGGGGCCGGTGGTCCGGCCGGCGGCCCGTGCGGTGTTCTGTATGGGAAGAATCAGAGACGAGGAAGAAGAAGGGTTAGGAGACGTAGGATCTTCATCCAACCGCCTGAAATGGTCGAGAGACAGCTGGGAGTTGCATTCTTAATGTGCTCTGGTTCATCATGTGTGGGCACTGCGCAACCAACATTTTATTATCCAAAATCTGCTTGCTCTTCTTTACCATGTTCCTCTTCCGTTCTTCTTTAATATGTACTCTCTCCGTTCCTAAATACAAGTCTTTGTATAGATTCCACCATGGACTACATATGGAGCAAAATGAGTGAATCTACACTCTAAAATGTATCTGGATACATCTGTATGTGATCCATAGTGGAAATCTCTACCAAGACTTATATTTTGGAACGGAGGGAGTATGATAGTAGTACAGTATGTTCCTTGTACTGAGGATGAGCAGGGACATTTGCAGTGTAGAGGTCTATACGGTCGGTTGTGATGGACACTTTGAGCTTCTTTGATTCGTAGGATCTTGTAAACATAGGAATAGGATTTGTAGTGGCCTGCCCACTTGAATCCTATAAGAATAGCAAGGAAATGCGGGGAGCTGTGTCGCCTTTGAGAGTTACACTGATATTAACAGTACCGCACCTTCACTTGAAGAGAGCTGGTATCCAAAGCCTTTCTAGCCATACCGCCAATACTAGCACATATATTCCAGCAAGTTCCACTTTGCTGATTTTACTCTGATGCTTAAGGTTTTCCCATTATATCTACACTATGATCTGTGTAGCTGCTTTGTGTCGCACTAGCAGCAGTCCACTCTTGAAGCTAAACACTACAATGACTTACAAAATTGGCACCAAGGCATTGAGTGCCATTCTGGATGCAATGAAACTCATACGCTCCCCACCTGTTGATTCTTGTTCAGAATATGATCCTAATGACTATTCTAACCTCGAGGAGTCAAAGGCAGATGGCCTGTCCTGTTCACCCATCAAGTTGCCTGTTCTAATTTGGCAATGTTTTATTGATTGCGGGTATCTTGCATATGTTGTCTTGCATTTCTTCTACTTTGTTGCACCGCCATCTGCTTAGTTTACTCATCATATATGTCGAGATGCCATGCCCATCCATTATCAATACATATTCCATCTGTCATCATACCATGTTTTTCCACTCAAATGTTGTTCTTGTGCATCAGACATCAAAAAGGAAGAGGGTGATTGCCGAACCTGAAGGAGCACCAGCAAAGTCCTTGAAAAATGTGGTGGTGCCGGAGAAATCAGACATCACCCCACTTATATTGGCTGTACAACCAGTGACACAAAACGTAGGACCGACTCCAGCAGACTGTACCCATACTTCACTGGCCACACCACTAGCCCCACCACATAGGACCTACACTCCAGCAAAAGGTATACCGATTTCATTTGCCATAGCACCAGCTGTACCACAGAAAAATCCCACTCCAGCAAAAAGTACAGCAAGTCCACCGACCGAAGACCTATCCCAACTGCAGAGACGGCCAATTCCTGCAGATTGGAACCCCATTCCATTTATTCCAGTTTAAAAGACAATCTTTCAATGTTGTTAGGGACTACGTGCATATATTCCCACCATGAGAAGATTATTGTGAAGACAAACACCATTTTCACATCTTCCTGTCCAACTTACGTGTAAGTGCTATTATTCATGGTTATTATTTTCCTGTTTTCTGCTGATTGAACACATCAATGATTTACATTACATTGTTGTAACTAGGCGAGGATCAATCTGGATAGTCATGAAGAGCAAAGCTTGCTTGTGCTTTTCAAGGAAGCATTGCAGCAGTATCGGTGTTACCTGAGGAAATCACAGTTTGATGGCAAGTCTATAAACGAATTTCCGGTGAAGTCTCCTGTGCTAAATTTAGAAGACATTGTATGGGAAAACCTTGTTATGCACTGGTCTCGTTCCCAGGATGAGGTACTGTCTATGAAATCACATGACAATTTGAACTTCTACTTTTCCGCATGTGCCTTACGGATCTTTTTTGCAGGAAATCTGCTCGAAGAAGAATTCTGGTTTGACAAGAACGACAGGATATCGCAAATATGTTGCCCGTTGCTTTGCTCTTGTTAGTACCTTTTGTCCTGTATCACTGTACTTGCATACATGCCTGGTTCATTATGTGACAGCAGTATGCATGATAGCTTGTTGTTCGCTCCAAATGATCTGATCTGTATGAATGGTTACATTAGTGTAGAATATATCCAATGCCAATGTTTTTTTAGCTCTGCATTGTTCTTGTAAGTACATGTTGTCCTTTATCAGTGTACTTATAATGACAGGTAGTTGTTCATGTACCATCACTCTGCAGCTTATTTTCCTTTGCCCTCCATTTTCTACACATCAGATCTATATTTACTCGTACCATAAGGTTGGTACTGAAGAAGTTTAGCTGTGCATTGCTCTTGGTTGTACCTTTTGCCTATATCGCTGCACTTACATTTATAGCTACTTGGTTATGTAGCATCACTCTTCATCTTATCTTAAATATTCTCCATTTTTTCGTATATTATCACATCTATATTTACTCTTAACAAAATGTAAAATAAAGGCAATGCTTTTGAAGAAGATTCTGTGGTAAACTTCTTGAATTGCCCCCCCCCCCATCAGCATGGACAAGGCCTTTATAGAGCCTGTCTTCACCAATAATGTAAGTTTGTCCATCTCAAGCCTTCAAACTTTGTTGTACATATTTGGTTAGGCATGACTGCAACAGTTGTTTATTTTTGGTGTTTGCATCAAATTGCTTGTTTAAAGTTTAGTATGTAGTTCATAAACAAAAGTTTGTCCTTTCTCAATTTAAGTTTTCAGTTGCACAACCAAGTTCCTTCTTCATACCATGTAAATTAAACTATATAGAGCAAGTGATCTTCTTTTGCACTGCATGTATGCTTCTGTTCTTCATCCGTAATCCAGTGGTGTGGTGAACCTACCCACTACAGCACAATGTCATATTCTGCAATGTCTTAACTATGAACAATGTCATATCATTCTACTATTATTTAAACCGTCTCTTTATTTCCCAATCGGAAATGGTATAAATTGACAGCACACTAACCATTGATACTTATGAGTTCTTGATCTGTAATCCAGTGGTGTCGTGAAGCTGCCAACTCCTTCACAATGTCATTTCCTGCCATGTCTTGACCTGAACAATAACATATTGTGTTAATGCAATTTTAAACTGTGTCACTTTATTTGTCAGTAAGAAATGTGATGAATTGTCAGCACTGATACTTTTATGTGCAAAACCTGTCATCTGTCTGCTTGTTTATCTTTCAGAGTGAGGAAGATATAAGTGTTGAACAAGCGCAGTCTCATCATCTTGCTCAGCTGCTTGCGCTCCAGCTCCCCGGCAGGGCTAACCTTTCTTGAACTCTATTGAAGTGCTGTCGGTTTTGTATATTATTTTGTCGACGTGTTTATTTGCACTGGTGGCGATCTTTGATGCCCAGTGTATGTAATCTGCTGTCTGCTTGTGCTTTATTATCATAGTGGCGAACTTTGATGCCCAGTGGATGTAATATGCTGTAATTTCTTTATTGTATAGTCTAGGTTTTTTCTTATTCACGATGTTGCAGTTATTTTACTGTATATATATCCTGTCTTCGTAGTAAACCGGCCAAACCGTAAAATTACGGTACATAATCGGGCCGTCATGCAATCACGATGTAGGTTGGGCCTGAAACGTGCCGAACAGCTCACGGGCCGGCAGCAGCCCGAAATGAACCCCGGCCCATCATTGTGCGAATCAAATCACGGGCTTTTAACAGGCCAAAATTGTCTCGGTCCTTGTTTGGCCCAATCAGATATCGGCTGTGAGCAGGCCGGATGCAAACCGGGCCGTAGTTAGGCCCAACTATATGGCGGGCTTTTAACAGGCCGAAATTAATATAGGGCCGAAATGTTAAACGGGCCTTTAACAGGCCAAAACTAATATCAGGCTGAATTACTAAGTGGGCCTTTAGCAAGTGGGCCCAAAAGCATAGTGTCCAGTTGACGGGCCGAATCTGATATGGGTCATAATTGAGCCCAAAACCTCTTAAAGTTCCGGACCTGATCTGGGCCGTAATTTGGCCCAGAACGTGGTAGGCTTTTAACGGGCCGGATCTCATATGGGCCACTATTAGGCCCAGAGCATGGCAGGCCATTAATGGACCGGATCAAATATGGGCCGGCATTTGGCCCAAAACATGGCAGCCAGTTAATGGGCCGGCCTACTAGGGTCCTCAAAATCTTGTGGGCCTACAGCTGGGCCGGCCCATTAATGTCGGCGAAATCTCGTGGGCCTTTAGCTGGGCCGGCCCATTATGATCTGCAAGAATCTTGTGGGCCTTTACCTGGGCCGGCCCATTATGGCACACAAAAATCTTGTGGGCCTTTACCTGGGCCGGCCCATTATGGCACACAAAAATCTTGTGGGCCTTTACCTGGGCCGGCCCATTATGGCCCGCAAAATCTTGTGGGCCTTTAGCTGGGCCAGCCCATTATGGTCCGCAAAATCTCATGGGCCTTTAGCTGGGCCGGCCCATTATGGTCTACAAAATCTTGTGGGCCTTCAGTTGGGCCGGCCCATTTAAACTTGATGGGCCGGTCCACGTGTCAACATATCATAGGCGCATCTCGCCCATTGGATGAGTGACACCTGTGCCAACGCGGACCTGACACATGTCTCCTCCAGCCAATGATGATTTTACACATGGAAAATCCCCATTGGTCAGGGCTGTTAACGGGTTATCGGATCCAAAACCCGACCCGATAGCTTAACGGCGTTCCGTTACGGTGGATGCCACGTGTCGGTCACCCTTGACGAAAGCACTTCTGTGACGCGCGATTTATCGTCATGGAAGTGGACACTTCCGTGATGATAATTTTGGTAATGTCATGGAACACTTCTACGACAGCACAGGTATGACTATCTTGATTCTGTCATAAATTTGTCATGGATGTACATGCATGACAAAAAACGCGACCTACTATGACAAACACGTATCATCACGGAAGTGTATTTTTTTTGTAGTGTCAGCGTCATTCAGAACAGATTGTCCGCCAGGACCCTTTCCAAAGATTACTTTTAAATCCTTCACCATATCAAGTATATCATCACCAGTACGGTGGCGAGGCTTCTTCCGGTGATCTGCCTCACCTTTGAAATGCTTGCCTTCTTTCCTAAGAGATGCTTGATCGAAAGAAATCGACGATGTCCCAGGTACACATTCTTCTTACATTTATCCAAATATATACTTTTGGTATCATCTAAACAATGCGTGCATGCGTGGTATCCCTTGTTTGTATGTCCTGAAAGGTTAGTAAGAGCAGGCTAATCATTGATGGTTACAAACAATAACACTCGTAGGTCAAATTCCTGCTGTTTGTGCTCATCTCACACACGTACACCTTTTTTGCCCCACAGCTGTAGAAGTTCTTCAACTAATGGCCTTAGGTACACATCAATGTCGTGCCGGGTTGCTGGGGCCTTGGATGAGCACTGGCATCATAATGAACTTATGCTTCATGCACAACCAAAGAGGAAGGTCATAGATACATAGAGTCACATGCCAGGTGCTATGATTGCTGCTCTGCTCACCACAGGGATTAATGCCATCTGCACTTAAACCAAACCATACGTTCCTTGCATCATCTGCAAAGTCCAGCCAATTTCTCCTGATTTTTCTCCACTGCGACCCGTCAGCGGGTACTCTCAACTTCCCGTCTTTCTTATGGTCTTCTTTGTGACATCACATCAACTTGGCATGCTCTTTGTTTTGGAACAAACATTTCAACTGTGGTATTACAGGAGCATACCACATCACCTTGGTAGGAATCCTCTTCCTGGGGCGCTCTCCCTCAGCATCACCAGGATCATCGCGGCTGATCTTATAGCGCAATGCACCGCATACTGGGCATGCATTCAAATTCGCATACTCCTCGCCGCGATAGAGGATGCATTCATTTGGGCATGCATGTATCTTCTGCACCTCTAATCCTAGAGGGCAGACAACCTTCTTTGCTTCGTACATACTGTCGGGTAATTCGTTGTCCTTTGGAACAATCTTCTTTAACATTATCATCAACTTTTCAAATCCCTTGTCAGATACACCATTCTCTACCTTCCATTGCAGCAATTTCAGTGTGGTACCCAGCTTTTACTTGTCATCTTCGCAATTTGGGTACAACAATTTCTTGTGATCCTCTAACATGCGCTGCAACTTCAACTTCTCCTTTTCACTTGCGCAGTTTCTCTTTGCATCAGCAATGGCCCAACCAAGATCATCAGCGGGCTCATCTAATGCATGTTCTTCAGCTTCTTCCCCCATTGTAGTACCATCGTATTCAAGGAACCCATGGCCAGGATAGCCGTCATCATCCTCTTCTTCTTCTTCATTCTCTTCCATTAGAACCCCTCTTTCTCCATGCTTGGTCCAACAATTTATAGCCGGACATGAAACCGGACGTAAACAGGTGGACGAGAATGGTTCTTAAGCTAGAGTAATTGTTATCATTCTTACAGACAACACATGGACAACACATAAAACCATCCGACCGCTTGTTTTCATCAGCCGCAAGCAGAAAAGTATGTGTGCCATCAATGAACTAGGGAGAGCGTCGGTCATCGTACATCCATTGCCGGCTCATCTTCATTACGCAACACCGAAAAGACCAAATTAATACAAGTTCATACATAAAGCTCATACACACTTATTCTCATAAAACAACATATACAAACTCTCTAGCTAAAGCATTTAAATGCAACAACAAATGCGATCGAGATCACAACTAAGGTAACAATTGATCCAACAGCATAGTGATACCAAGCCTCTTTATTAACGGCATATTTTCTAATTTCTAATCTTCAAGCGCATTGCATCCATCTTGATCTTGCGATCATCGACGACATCGGCAACATACAACTCTAGTTTCATCTTCTCTTCTTCAATTCTTTTCAATTTTTCTTTCAAATACTTGTTTTCTTTTTTAGCTAAATTTAAATTCTCAACAACAACAGGGTCGGTTGCAATTCCCGGTTTACTTCCTAGATAAAAATATCTATGTCAACTTGATGGGCATAATTGTCATCAACACAAAATGCAAAAAATAGTTATAAAGAGAATATATATACCACATCCTATTCATAAACCAGACGAGGGCTGACGGGGACGGATATTAAAACCATGCCACTATGTATAAGAAACAACCATATAGGTAAGAAAATTATACAAGTAACTATCTAAATCATACAAACATGATTTTTTTATAAAAAGGATAAGAACAAGAGGCTCACCAAGGTGGTGCCGGTGACGGGACGGTGTGGGTGATCAATGGTGGTTAGGACGGGGCGGGAAGGCACTAAGTAAACCACACCTACATATGCAAACTAAGAAGTTAATTTGAGCTCAAATTGCATATAAATCAAATAAACTCCCACATATAATTACTCCCAAACTAAACCCCACAAATCACTATATTTATAGAGCATTGCACAAGCGAATCTAGCAAAGAGAGATGAAAGGACAAAGTTGCTAACCTTTGTGAACACTTGGATGGATGGGGCGCCTTCAAATCTTGACAAATCTTGGCAAAAATGGAGGATGAGCTCGAGCAAGAGGGGAATAATAGAGGAGAGGAAAGGGAAAAAAAAGAGAGACTGGGCTCGAGCTAGACGAAGGGTTTATATAGGGGCATCTTTAGTCCCGGTTGGTTATACAAACCAGGACTAAAGGTACACCTCTAGTCTCGGTTTGTGATACAAACCGGGACTAAATGGGCTCGTGGGGCCCCAGCCTGACGCCAGCCTGCCACCACCCCTTTAGTCCCGGTTTGTATCACAAACCGGGACCATAGGTAACAAACGAACCGGGACTAATGATGCCCATGCCCCTGGCCGGTCCTAGCCATTGGAATCGGGACTAATGGTCACAATAGTCCCGGGCCGTAGTCAAACCGGGACTAAAGGGGCGGACGAAAGGTCTATTTTCTACAAGTGGATTGACATTAAGGCGACATGAAGTGAACACCTCATGTCAAACTTGCCAAGAGAAAGAGCATCCAACAAAAGGAGTTGCATTGTCTTAGGCTCCTGGTCGCAAAGAGGGAGTCCATGCCGAGTGGGACGATCTGTTGTCCAACGTCTGCCGAGCAGGGAAAGCCAAAGGAAGAATTTGATGCGCACGCCCCCCACAATTTCCAATTTAGACTCCAGTGGAGATCGGTGATCGCGCACAAGAAGAGGGCTTGGTAGCATGATTTGATGGTTGATGACTATTCTAAGTCCAACGCTAAGGCAGGACGTCGGGCTCGTCGTTGAGGACAATCGAGCGAAGGTGGCGTCAAAGAATGAAGTATTGGGTGGTGGCCAGGGTGCCCCAGATGTCAGAGATCCAGGCACACCAGAGGAGGCCGTTGTGGACGCTGAGGGATTTGCAGCGACGCTTGGAGACCATGGCATGGATGAGCAGGGTGATGTCGGCGATAGAGCAACCGCCGATCGAGTGGTCCTCCCAGGAACGACAGGAGCGGTCACCGCCTACGGACCGAGATGTCGATGACCAGAAAGTAGCATGAACCTCGGGTGCACAGGGGATGTGAAGGTGTTGCCATGGTCGGGAGGAATTAGTTCTCTAAAGACAAAGCCATCAGGTGCGGAGAGACATCGACATGCTACAGATTTAGTATGCCGAGGCCACCAAGGGGAATGAGACGGAAACCCTTTGCTAGCTGACACGACTATGTACACCACTTGCATACTTGCGACCATACTAGAAGGTGTTACATATTAGGAGATTGGGCTGCTTTAGGATGGGAGGGTTATCCGCCATGGCAAGCAGGGTATGGACTAACATGGCGTGTATATAGCAGATGCCAAGAAAGCGTGAGCCTTTCGTCTGAGATAGCAGAGAGGCCCGCTAAGGAGAGAACTGCACCTCGAGCTTGTCCAAGATGGGCTGTAGAGCGGAGGCAGTAACCTTGCGGATAGAAAGTGGGAGTCCGAGGTATCAATTAGTGAAAAGATTGAGAGGAGGGGTGTAGAGGGGGGGTGATTAGACCCTTAACAAGCAAAAGAGGCAGTTTTTAATTTCTTCAAATTAAGGTTGAGTTTAGCACATGTTAAAGCACTCGCGATACATTTCAAGCAAGCATGACAAGAGTATATGCAGTGGAAATAGTAAGGCATGCAAGTTTCAAGAAAGGAACGGGATGGGTTTCGAGTGTGCAAATGCAATGGAGACGCGGAGAATTTTTTGTGTGGTTCCTATAGGTGGTGCTATCGTACGTCCACGTTGATGGAGACTTCAACCCATGAAGGGTAACGGCTGTGCGAGTCCACAGAGGGCTCCACCCATGAAGGGACCACGAAGAAGAAACCTTGCCTATCCCACCATGGCCATCGCCCATGAAGGACTTGCCTCACTCGGGTAGATCATCACGAAGTAGGCGATATTCTTGCCCTTACAAACTTCTTAGTTCAACTCCACATCATGACGGATGCTCCCAAGCGACACCTAACCAATCTAGGAGACACCACTCTCCAAAAGGTAATAGATGGTGTGTTGATGATAAACTCCTTGCTCTTGTGCTTCAAATGATAGTCTCCCCAACACTCAATTCTCTCTCTTAGATTTGGCTATGGTGGAAGAGTGATTTTAGTGGATAGCAACTTGGGGAAGGCTAGAAATCAAGGTTCAAATGGTAGGAGTGGAATCTCTTGATCTCAACACATGAGTAGGTGGTTCTCTCTCAGAAAATAAATGGTGGAAGTGTAGGAACATTCTGATGGCTCTCTCACAAACAGAGATGGGGGAGGAGGGGTATATATAGCCTCCACACAAAATCCAACCGTTACACACATTTGACTCATCTCGGTGGGACTGAATGGTTAAACTCGGTGGCAGCAATCGGTTCAAAAATGTGAACGTTAGGAATCTCGGCGGGACCGACTAGAACAAATCGGTGGGACCGATGTGCTAGGGCTTAGGGCAAACCTCGTCTCGGTGGCACCAATTGCATCAACTCGGTGAGACCGAAGTGAAGCAATAAGGCAATAGAGAGTTGGTCAACCATCTCGGTGAGACCGATTGCAATTCTTGGTGGGACCGAAATAATTGCAACAAGTAACAGAGAGTTGGCAAGGCCATCTCGGTGAGACCGAGATCCGTATCGGTGAGACCGAACTGTTAGGGTTTTTTGCAGTGACTATGTCATATGAACTCAGTGGCTCCGGATAGAAAGAATCGGTGGGGCCGAGTTGGACTTTTGGGTTTGGACATATCTGTATGGAGAAAGTGGCTGGGGTTTTTGGAGCAATGTCACTAAGCATTTGAGCAAGTAAGCCATTAAGCAACACCTCATCCCCTTTTAATAGTATTGGCTTTTCTATGGACTCAATGTGATCTTGGATCAACTAAATAAAGATGAAGAGTCTTGAGCTATTACCAATCTTTGTCCTTAGCATTTTGAAGGGGTTCCACATCCTCTTGTCCTTGCCACGCCATTGTTGAACTTGTCTGAAATACACTAGATAGAACTATTAGTCCAACAAGAAATATGTTGACATTAATTACCAAAATCACCCAGGGAGCACTTGTGCTATCAATCTCTGTAATGGACCTCGTCTCGCTCACTCGCTCAGATTGGATTGGAACAGAGGAAGGCGTGGGGAAGAAGAAGATAAGGAAGGGTAGGTAGCAAGGGTGTCGAGGAGATCAACTCCTGTCAATATTACAATAATCTTCCATAACCCTCACACACACGCTAGAGTGGCTTAAGTACAGTGATGTATTCGGTCTTCTGGGCTCGCCTCCGCTTCTAGTGCGCCTGGTTGTTGTCTTGTGGGCCTGATGAGTGTTGGGCCTTCTGGGCTGTCATCCGGGTACTTACATTCTCCTCTCCTTAGAAATTGGCTTGCCCCAAGTCAGCGTTGTCGGGAATCACCGGTGCAGAATGCCTAGATCTTCCCACGTAGCCAAGGATGGAGGAAGGGTCGTCCATTACACCAGTACGCGCTGTTGCGGTCCTTGTGCCGTCTTGATCGTCTTCTTGTTGAGGATGGCCTTCGGTTACTGCTCAAGGCGAAGGAGTTCCGTGCCAGGGGGTAGTGACATCTCCACCTGTATCGTCGCGCCGACCCCCTTCTTGAGCTGCGAAACATGGATGACGGGATGTATCTTGCTCCCTTCCAGTAACTGTAGCTTATACGCCACCTTGCCGATGTGCTCCACGATGGGGTAGGGTCCAAAGTACATGAAAGCTAACTTCTGAAATGGGCATTGAGCCACCAAAGACTAAATGAACGGCTATAGTCACAGGTAGACGACATCGCCAACTTTGAACTCCCGATCCATACAATGCTTGTCTGCTTGTTTTTTCATGCGATCCTGTGCCTGCTTGAGTATCCTATGTCACCTCTCGCTCCTGTAGCCAAGAAGCCAAGTCTAGACAGTGCTAGCGTCGACTTGTGTAACGCCAAACTCCCGCGGTAGAGTGCCATAGATAACCTCGTAGGGTGTTCGCCCAAGCGCAGAGTGGAAGTTGGTGTTGTACTAGTATTCAGCCAGAAAGAGCCACCTGTACCAGTTCTTTGGGCATGCATGCACTCAGCACCGGAGATAAGTCTCCAGACACTGATTCACGCGCTCGGTTTGTCCATCGGTCTAAGGGTGATAAGATGAGCTCATTCGCAGCTGAGTTTGAGCGAGCTTGAACATCTCTTGCCAAAGGTTGCTGGTAAAGACACGATCTCTATCAGAAATGATGGCCAGGGGCATTCCGTGCAGCTTGAAGATGTTGTGTATGAATGCCATATCCACTGTTAGCGTTGTATACAGATGTTTCATTGGCAGGAAGTGGCTGTATTTCGAGAACTTGTCCACTATGACCAGAATCACATCATACCCCCGGACTTGGGTAATCCTTCAATAAAGTCAAGAGAGATTACCGCCCATGGTCGCTTGGGAATGGGTAGGGGTTGCGGAAGCCCTGTGGGTGAAACAAGTTCAATAAAGTTTGGCAGTGTTGCACAAATTTCTTGACCATGATCTTCAGTCCCTTCCATGCAAATAACCCGCGGACTCGATTATAGGTAGCATGGAATCCTGAGTGCCCCCCTCCCCCGCTGCACTATCATGGAGTGCAGTGACCAAGGACTGCTGTGTATCGGTATCGGGCCCAATCCAGATATGTCCTTGGTACTTGATGACTCCATCATGTAGGGCAAAACCTTCTTCACAATGAGGGTCCAGAGCTAATTTGGTCATAAGCTGCTGAGCATGTGCATCTTGATGATAACTAGCCGTGATTGCTTCTAGCCATGCTAGTCTGCCAACAGATAGAGCCGCTAACTCTGCATCCACGTCTGGATCTTGTCTGGATAAGGCATCTGCTGCCCGATTAGTTATCCCAGCCTTGTATTGGATTTGGAATCTGAGTCCCACTAGCTTTGTGAAGGCTCTCTTTTGAATTGGAGTGTTAGGACATTGATCCGTCAAATTGAGTAAGCTCCGCTGATCCGTACGGATGACAAATTCTGAGTGTTGTAGGTATGGACGCCAATGATCAACTACGATCAGAAGGGCTAAGCACTCTTTCTCGTATGCCGACGATCCTAGATTCTTTGGGGCCAAGCTCTCACTGAGGTACGCTACTAGATGGCCCCCTGGCATGAGCACGGCTCCAATGCCAGTGGCACTTGCGTATGTCTCCACAACGAACTGTTTGGAAAAGTACGGTAGCGCTAACACCAGCGCTGTGACCAAGGCTTGCTTGAGAGCCTGGAAGGCTGCATTGGCCGTAGGAGTCCAAACAAATGGGGTGTTCTTCTTAAGCAAATCATTTAATGGTCGGCTAAGGACGCCAAAATTTCACAAGAATTTTTGGTAATAGCCCGCCAGTCCTAAGAACCCTCTCAACTGCTTGACTGTTGTTGGCTGCTTCCACCTCTGCACCGACTAAATGTGCTCTGTCATAGTGGACATCCCCTGCTCACTGATGTGGTGACCCAAATAGGTGATATGTGTCTGACCAAATGAACATTTGGATCTCTTGGCCACGAGTTCATAGTCCTGCAATTGCTGAAGGACTTGCCTCAGTAGACACAAGTGGTCTGTATAAGTCTCCGTGTGCACCAGTATGTCATCCATAAAGACAAGCACACTGTGCCGTAATAGTGGGCCTAGCACTGTGTGCACCGCTGTCTGGAATGTGCCCGGGGCGAATGTCAATCCATTCGACATCACACGAAACTGGAAATGACCGAGATGAGTATGGCATGCTGTCTTCTCTTTGTCTTCTTCTATGAGCCTGATCTGGTGGTATCCCGCCTTGAGGTCAAGCTTAGAAAACCAATTTGAGCCTGCAAGTTCATCCAAGAGTTCGTCGATGATGGGTAGCGTGCAAACGCCCTTGAGTGTAATTGCATTGAGGTGGTGAAAATCCACACAGAAGCACCACACTGGTCTTTCTTTTTAACCGAAAGCACCGGGGATGAGTGGCGGCTCACAGTTGGAACAATGCGACCTTGCTGCAACATCTCTCTAACCTATGCTTCGATCTCATTCTTTTGCTCGGGGGTGTATCTATACAGCCGAATATTCACTGGCTTGGCTCCCTCCAACAATGGAATTCTGTGATCCCAGCAGCGGTGCTTGGGTAGCGTCTTGGGATCAGCAAACACAAGTTGGAATTCTTTGAGCAATGCAGTTATCTCTGGAGGTTCTGGCTGATTTGATGATGGTGTGTTTATGCTGCACAAGAAGACCACATGAGCCACAACATGCTGCTCTTCCGAACTCCAGTAATTGTTGTGCTAAAATTTGTGTCACTGGTGAGCTCCCGGGCTGAAACCCTGTTAACTGAACCCACTCGCCCTGGTGATGGAACTGTAGTGTCTTGTGTTCCGAATTCACCCACCTTGGTCCACATTGTTGCAACCAGTCCATCCCTACCACCATATCATAGAATCCCAAAGATAAAACCCTCAAATCTGACTCAAATGTAAGGCCCTGAGTCATCCATGAGCACGAGGGAATGATTTCGGTGCATTTCAGCACTCCCCCGTCAGCAATCTTAACAGATGTCGCACGCACTGGCTGCACTTGTGCTTGGAGCTGTGTCGCAACACTTTCTTTGATAAAACTATGTGAACTCCCCGAATTGACAAGAATCAATATCTCTTCGCCTGCAATCTGCCCCACTAGCCGAACTGTGTGCGGTGTGGTTTGCCCCATGGTGGCGAGCTTGGAGATTGACATAAAAAATTCCCCTTGTGTTCATCTTCTTGTTGTTGCAGAGATTGATCCCCGGCTTGTAGGAGCTCGAGCAGCTCCTCCACAACATGTAGTTGCACTGTCGTGGCGCATTGGTGCCCGTGCACCCACCTTTCGCCGCATTTGAAGTAGAGTCCCCGTGTGTGGCAATAGTTGTGCAGGGCAGCGACCTGATCCTCTCCAACTCGCCCATGATCTGGAGCATTGTCAGCGGCAATGCCGCGTCGGTCTTCCGCCGCTACGGGTGCGCCAGGGGTGGAGGACATGGTGCCAGTAACAGCCTTGGGGCTGGTCATACTTGAGGAACATCTTGCCGTCGGTATTCCCTTTGAGGTAACGCCTCCATGAGCTCCTCCTGCATGGAAGCCAAGGAAAACACAGAGTCCAAGTCTCAAGGTTGATGCAAAACAACACCAGCACGAATTTCATGTTTCAACCATTCTAAGAACTGTGTAGTGAAAAACACTGGATCAAATGATGGGTTATGCGCGAGGAGTTGATGCATAAGCTCCTCAAATTGTGACATATAAGCATGCACAGTACTAGTTTCTCGAAGAATGCAGAACTGACGCAGATGTGCTTGGTATTGTTCATGGCAAAATTTCCCACAGAGAGTCGCACACAATTATTCAAAAGACATGGATGCACTCTTCGACTCATGTAACTGCAACCAACGTGCCGCGGCGCCCATGAAGTGAAGAGTGGCTAACCACACCCATAGATCAGGAGAAACCCTGTAGACATCAAAATATTTCTCACAACGAGTTTTCCAGAATTGGGGATTTTAACCAGCAAAGGAGGGGAAGTACAATTTCGGAAGGGACCAACTCAGGGGAGAGTTGTGTGTGGTGTATGGATCAATTTCACTCCGACGCGACACGAAATTGGAAGAAGGGAATGGATTTTAGGTCAAGGACGTACCCTTGACCGGAGGCAGGACATGGGTGGTGACCACGCCATAAGCCTGACCTCTGGTGTCGTCGATCTCGCCGTGGCCTCTAGGCCCATGGTTGCTGACGCCGGTCGCACCACCGTGTTGCCCTCCGGGATTGGATCCGGTGGCGCCGCCAGAGCGGGATGAAGGGCAATGCGTCCCACTTGAGCACACAACTCATCCACTTGAGTCTGGATATGCATGACTGCGGGCCACCCGATCTCCAGGGAGGCCTGGATCGCCTCCAACCGCGCCTCGTTGGTGACTCAGCCATCACTGATGGCCTGGTCAATGCCGCGATTTGCTCCTCCATCGCCACCACCTGTGTTGCTTGCTTCGTCTGGTAGCACGGCTTGGGGTAGGCAGTCTCCAGGTCGAAGGAACACTGGACCTCTGATACAGATGTAACGGACCTCCTCTCTCTCACTTGCTCAGATCGGATCAGAACAGAGGAAGGCGTGGGGAAGAAGAAGATAAGGAACTGTAGGTAGCAAGGGTGCCAAGGAGATCAGGTCCTATCAATATTACGGTAATCTTCCATAACCCTCACACACACGCTAGCCTGGCTTAAGTACAGTGATGTCTTCGGTCTTCTGGGTTCGCCTCCTCTTCTAGTGTGCCTAGTTGTTGTCTTGTGGTCCTGATGAGTGTTGGGCCTTTTGGGCTGTCATCGGGGTACTTACAATCTCCCCCTTTTTGCTAATTGATGACAACATACATCAAAGGTTTAAGTAAATGATATGAAGAGTAGTAAAGCAAAGCTTTGGAGGAACATGTAACACGCATAAGCCCCCCTACATGTATGCATTCATGTGAAGATAAGATAGAAGAACAAGTGAATGCATTGCATGATAGAGTAAGTAATGAGTTACATGTATCTTGGCTATATGCATCAGAGCAAACAATATGGTTGAAAGACACCTTCATGTTTATGAACCCCTCTTGCAAACAATATCTGCAGAAGCAAGGGATCATCATGCACATGAGTGTGATGCATGTACTTACCTTGTGGTTCTTGAGCTGACATTTGAAGGAGTAAAGTTGAGAAAATAGGGTTAGATAACACAAGAACACTCCAAACAAAATAATTTCAAGATCCACAAGATTACCAAGACTGGGATGACATGTAATAGGTGAGTACTTCCTTTAGATATAGACATGTCCCCAAAGATTTAAAGATTTGCAATAAGTTCCAAGGATTTTTCTCCCCTTAAGCCTAGACTCTTTCTCCCCCTGAATCTAATGTTGGATAATGGGAGAAGGTAGGGTGAGATAAAATTAGAGCAAAGATAAATCAATTAAGACAGAGCGAAAAAGAATCAATTATACTAACATGTCTTTCCTCTCTTAAAGACATGTGACTTCTCTCCTCTTGCTAACATGCATCTTTAGAAAAGCTTATATGTGCTCTCTTTCTCCTGATAAGTTTGATTTGATAAGCTTTGATGTGCTCTCTCTCCCCCCATTGACATCAATTTCCAAGAAGGGCACTTCAGGAACATGAGTCAGGTGGATGTGGTCCTTGAGAGGCACTACAAAGCAGCATGTAGCTTAAGATGCTGATAGAGGAAACGAATCATTGAGTGGAGCTGAAGAAAATATGCAATATAAAATGGCAAAATATTTTCTCAGAAGTGAAATCGGTGACGCCGATCTATTTCAATCGGTGACTCCAAGATAGCAGAGCCACTGAAGGTGCTCATCGGTGAGACCGAGTTAGTCCGTGTCGGTTGTACCGATGAACTGTGTACAAGGAAACCTTGTGTTTCAGTCTAGCTGATAGGCTTAGATTGGTGAGACCGAGTTCAACGCAGAGGAAAATTTTGTCAACTCATCTCGCTTGGCAAATGAAATTTCACAAAGATTTTCAAGGAATTTTCATAAGGATTTGCAGTGAATTAACTTTAGATAAAGAGACTAATGAAAGAGAAAAACAAAAGAGATATAGTTGAAGTTTTATTTTTTTATTTTTAAGATTAGAAGGGAAACACACTAATAAGAAAACATGCAATGGAGATACAAAATACAAAAGAACACTAGAGAACTTCATCTAGAGATGGTCGGCGACAAAGTCACCTATGTTAGGGTATATTGGTTTAGGAGTCAAGTGAGATCTCTTGATCGTAGGTCATACTCATCGTTTAAGCTCAATGAGGTTGCCATTTTTCATTCAAGCATTTTGATGTATTCACATATTGTTGAGTTGCTTTAGCTCATGACTTGGAGTAAATCTTCTCTAAGATGGAATGACATACCTTGGGTTGTGGTGTTGATCTTGATCATGTAGTTGAACTTGTGTTGGATGCTCAAGGTTGATGTGGTCCATCGAGAGTTGTAAGCATCCTTTAGATTTGAAGTTCATCTTCCTACGTGGGTTAGTCTTTCAAGGAATAGCACTTGTGTATCCAAATCAACAATCATGAAATTTGACATATTGAAATAGTCAAAGGATATGTTGAGTGAGTTCATGCTTCCTTGATTTCAACAACCAAACCATAGATACTTTATGATGTAGAAATTTCCCAAGATGTGAGTGACTTGCAATCTCCTAGATTGAGGCTCATCCAAGTACCTACATGGGTTAGATAACATGCAAGGGTGCAAATATATATCCAAGACAAATGATCATCATCATAAGAGAAATATCAAGGATTAGTCAGAGAGGCTCATGCCTTGCATGTATCCAAATGGAATCTCTATTCCAAGTTTGAGGCATCAATGATATTCAATCCACCTCTCAAACGACAAATTACCTTTTAATCAAGCGGTTTAGTGAATATATTCGCCAATTGCTTATCGGTACAAACATGCTTAAGATTGATGTCTCCTTTAGCAACATGATCACGAATGAAATGATGACAAACTTCAATATGCTTAGTTCAAGAATGTTGCACGGGATTGTGAGAAATCTTAATAGCACTCTCATTGTAACAAAGCAATGGAACATGTTTCACATGTATCCCATAATCTTTAAGAGTGTGGGTCATCCAAAGTAATTGTGCACAACATGATCCGGCAGCAATGTATTCCGCTTCGGCGGTGGATAAGGATACTGAGTTTTGTTTCTTGGAGGACCAAGAGACAAGGGACTTCCTATCAACCTTGTCACCGGCATAGTCCGAGTCGGAATAGCCACCAAGATCAAAAGATGAGCTCTAAGGATACCAAATGCCAAAGTTTGGTGTATGAATTAAATATCTCACTATCCTTTTTCAGGGCCTTAAGATGACACTCTTTAGGAGCCGCTTCATATTGTGCACACATGCACACACCTAGCATAATATTTGGGCGGGAGGCACATAGTATAACAATTGACCAATCATAGAACGGTAAGCCTTTTGGTCAACCGGATTGCCATCCTTAGTCAAGTCAATATGTCCACTAGTAAGTATGGGTGTTTTCATAACTTTGCTTTCTTGCATGTTGAACTTCTTGAAAAGATCTTTGGTATACTTTGTTTGTGAGACAATGGTACCTTCCTTAGTTTGCTTGATTTGCAACCCAAGGAAAAATTTGAGTTCACTCATCATAGACAGCTCAAACTTCTCCGACATTACCCTTCCAAACTTTTTACTAATTGGGGGTTTGTAGAACCAAATATGATATCATCCACAAAAATTTGGCACACAAATAATTCACCATTAATCCTTTTAGTAAAAATTGTGGAATCAATTTCCCAATTTGAAAGCCTTTTTCAATAAGAAACTTAGTCAAGCATTTATACCAAGCTCTAGGAGCTTGTTTAAGACCATAAAGAGCTTTGTGAAGTTTATAGACAAGATTAGGTTTCTTGGGATTAACAAAGCCGGAGGTTGTTTAACATAAACTTCCTCCTCAATTTCACCATTTAGAAAAGCACATTTAATGTCCATTTGGTATAAAGTGATATCATGGTGATTGGCATAAGCAAGTAAAATGCGAATGGACTCAAGTCTGGCAATGGGGACATATGTCTCACCATAGTCTATACCTTCGACTTGAGTGTAGCTTTGAGCGACGAGACAGGCCTTGTTGCGTACAAATTTTCCATCTTCATCTTGCTTATTCCGAAACACCCACTTGGTTGCAATGACATTAAGATCAACGCTTGGCTTTTCAACCAATGTCCACACTTGATTCCTCTGAAAGTTGTGTAGCTCTTCCTGCATAGCATTTATCCAATCCAGATCCTCAGGGGCTTCTTCTACCTTCATAGGTTCAACACTAGAAATGAATGAGTAGTGTTCACAAAAATTAGCCAAACGAGTTTTAGAGTAAGTGATTCTCCCGGTTTGAATGTCATCGAAGATTTGTTCGACGAGATGATCTCTCGAGACTCTTGCTCTAACTCGTGAGAGCCTTTGCTTGGGTTTGGGTGGAACATCCTCATCATCATCTTCTTCTTCATTGTTGATGGTGTTGTCGTTCACTTGTGGAGGTGGAGAAGGAGGTCGAGGTGGTTCATCTTGTTGTACTTCCTCATTTCCTTCGTCTTGACGTGTTCCATTCGTGGATGCCTCCAAATCAACTTGTGTTCACCTTGATGTGAAGTTGAGGCTTCCACTTGAATGGATGATGTACTCTCCTTCACCTTCGTTGGGTGAATTTTGCCAATGGACAAATCTTGGATTGCTTTCAATGGATCTTTGTCACCTACATCAATTGGCAATTTCTCTACTTGCGAGCCGTTAGATTCATCAAACTTCACATCTACCGTCTCTTCAACCTTTCAAGTGAAATTGTTGTAGACATGGTAAGTGTGAGAGTTTGAACCATGACTGAGTAGGAAACCTTCATGAGATTTAGGAGCAAATTTTGAGCGACGATGCTTATCAAGAATGTAGTACTTTGAGCCAAATACTCAAAAGTATCAAACTTGGGGTTTGTTACTGGTGAGTAGCTCGTACGCCGTTTTTTTGAGAAGCTTGTGAAGATATAGTCGATTCGTAGCATCACAAGCTGTCTCGACCGCTTTTGCCCAAAAGTGTCTTGGCGTCTTGTATTCATCAAGCATCGTTCTCACCATCCCGATAAGTGTCTATTTCTTCCTCTCAACAAGTCCATTTTGTTGAGGCGTGTACGTAGCTGAGAACTCTTGTGAAATCCCTTCTTCGTCAAGAAAGGTATCCACATTGGTGTTCTTGAACTCCGTTCCATTATCACTTTGAACCTTCTTGATCTTCACTTCAAATTGGTTTTGGGCCTTCTTGGTGAAGTTCTTGAAGATCTTTTGGACCTGAGATTTATCATCAAGAAAGAACACCCACATAAATCTTGAAAACTCGTCAACAATGACCAACCGAAAGAGTTACCACCAAGGCTCTTATAAGCATTGGGACCAAAGAGATCCATGTGAAGTAGCTCAAGTGGTATTCTCATGGTCATGATGTACTTCACGAGATGACTTCCTCCAACTTGTTTTCCTGCTTGACAAGCACTGCAAAGTCTATCCCTGTCAAATATAACACCTTTAACACCAAGGATATGATCACCTTTAATAAGCTTATCAAGATTTCACATGCCCACATGACCTAACCTTCTATGCCATAACCATCCTTTAGAAGATTTAGCAATTAAGCAAGTGCGAGGTTGGGCTCTCTTAGTGAAATCAACAATGTATAGATCACCTCTACGAATACCGGTAAAGACCATATTATGATTATCTCTACAAAACACTTGGAAATCTACTTCGGTAAATAGAACATTGAAACCAAAGTCGGCTAGTCTAGATACGGAAAGGAGATTGTAACCAAGAGATTCAACGAGCATAACATTTTGAATAGAGCTATCGTTGGATACGGCCACCTTACCAAGGGCAAGTACCATACCCTTGGAGTTATCTCCAAAAGTTACATACTTGCGTGGGCCATCACTTTTAGCAAGCTCACGGAACATATCTTTATCTTCGGTCATATGATCAGTACATCCACTATCGAGAATCCACTCTTTCCCTCTGGCCATGTAGTCACGAAAGTTTGCCATGAGACTAAGATTTCTCATAGTCTCCTCAAAGTCAATATAACTTTCCTCGTCTTCATCATAATAGCTATGCTCAATGTCATCATCATGTATGTGATCATCACCTAGAGCAAGTGATTCATTAGATTTATGACCATGACAATGTGCAAATTTATGAATTCTAATTGTCTCCAAAATGATGCTACTAATGACTCCAACATTTCCTTTGGCACGCATAAGATCGTGGGGCTCAAATAGATATTCATCGAACTTGGGATCACTAGGCTCCATTTTTTGAAAAGCAATAGACTTTTGAAGAATCTCATCTAGATTTTCAAGGACTAATTTGGAAAGCGTTCTTCATGATAATTTTGTATAGTATATGCGCAAAAGTAGGGAAGCACACAAGCAAATTTCTAGGGAATCCTCTAATGATAAGATAAATAGTCCTAATATTGCAAACCATGTCAAGATACTCATCGGGGGTAGGATGTAAAGGATCAATAGGAGGCACATAAGGGCTAAGAATATACTTGTTCAAATTATATTTATTGAAAATCTCAAGCATCTCATTTTTTCGTGAACCATAAAACTCCCCATCAAGAATAGGCACTCTACGTCTAATACTCCCGAACATAGACTCATCCATCTTCCTCCAATGGTGATTAAACCAAAGCAATGGAGACCAATGCTCTAGAAGAGGAGTCTAGGGGGGTGATTAGACCCTTAACAAGCAAAAGGGGCAGTTTTAATTTCTTCAAGTGAAGGTTGAGTTTAGCACATGTTAAAGAACACACAATACATTTCAAGAAAGCATGACAAGAGTATATGCAGCGGAAAGAGTAAAGCATGCAAGTTGCAAGAAAGTAAGGGGATGGGATTGGAGTGGGCAAACACAATCGAGACGCGGAGAATTTTTGGCATGGTTCCGATAGGTGGTGCTATCGTACATCCACGTTGATGGAGACTTCAACTCATGAAGGGTAACGGCTGCGCAAGTCCATGGAGGGCTCCACCCATGAAGGGCCCACAAAGAAGAACCTTGTCTATCCCACCATGGCCATCGCCCACGAAGGACTTGCCTCACTCGGGTAGCTCTTCACAAAGTAGGCAATCTCCTTGCCCTTACAAACTTCTTGGTTCAACTCCACATCATGACGGAGGCTCCCAAGCGACACCTAACCAATCTAGGAGGCACCACTCTCCAAAAGGTAATAGACGGTGTGTTGATGATGAAATCCTTGTTCTTGTGCTTCAAATGATAGTCTCCCCAACACTAAACTCTCTCTCTCTCTCTCTCTTAGATTTGGCTATGGTGGAAGAATGATTTGAGTGGAAAGCAACTTGGGGCAGGCTAGAAATCAAGGTTCAAATGGTAGGAGTGTAATCCCTTGATCTCAACACATGAGTAGGTGGTTCTCTCTCAGAAAATGAATGGTGGAAGTGTAGACACGTTCTGATGGCTCTCTCGCAAAACGGAGATGCGGGTGGAGGGGTGATACGTCTCCAACGTATCTATAATTTTTGATTGTTCCATGCTGTTATATTATCATTCTTGGATGTGTTACAATCATTTTATAGCAACTTTATATAATTTTTGGGACTAACCTATTGACATAGTGCCCAGGGCCAGTTGCTGTTTTTTGCTTTTTTTTTACTTCGCAGAATATCAGTACCAAACGGAGTCCAAATGCAGGGAAACTTTTGGAGATTTTCTTGGACCATAAGACACTTTGGGGACCAAGAAAGCACCTGGGAGGAGGCCTGTGGGGACAACAACCCACCAGGGCGCGCCCAGGAGCCCAGGCGCACCCTGATGGGTTGTGGGGCCCATGGAGGTCTCCTCCACCGCCTCTTCGCTCTATAAATCCTGAAAAATTCCAGAAACCCTAGGGGAGTAGAAGAAACACAATTCCAGCCGCCGCAAGTTCCAGAACCACAAGATCCAATCTACACTCTCACGGAGGGGTTCATCATCCTCATGGTGCCTCTCCGATGATGCGTGAGTAGACCACCATAGACCTACAGGTCCGTAGGCAGTAGCTAGATGGCTTCATCTCTCTCTTTTGATTCTCAATACAATGGTCATTTGGAGATCTTTTCGATGTAATGACTTATTGCAGTGTGTTTGTTGGGATCCAATGAAGATCGAGTTTATGATCAGTTTCTATCCATGAATATTATTTATATCCTCATATTTCTTCTTCGAATCTTTGGTTTAGTTAGGCCAACTAGATGGATTCTTCTTGCCATGGGAAGAGGTGCTTTATGATGGGTTCGATCTTGCGATGTTCTTTCCCGATGACAGAGGGGGTAGGAAGACATGCATGCATCGTTAGTATTAAGGATAACAAGATGGGGGCTATTTCGACATGAATAGATCTTGTCTACATCATGTCACCGCTCTTATTGCATTACTCTGTTTCCCCATGAACTTAATACACTAGATGCATGCTGGCTAGCGGTTGATGTGTGGAGTAATAGTAGTAGATGCAGAATCCTTTCGGTCTACTAATCTTGGACGTGATGCCTATATAATGATCATTGCCTTGGATATCGTCATGATTATTTGATCTTCTATCAATTGCCCAACGGTAATTTGTTTACCCACCGTGTGCTATATCTTTGAGAGAAGCCACTAGTGAAATCTACGGCCTCGGGGTCTATTTTCCCATCATATTCTTTCAGGTCTACATCGCTATTTGCCTTTTTCTTTATTTGCATCTTTTGTTTTCATATCTATATTATCAAAAACCCAAAAATACCTCATTGAATTTTACTTCCCATTATTCTATTTGCTTCTACCAATCTATCTATTTACCAATCTTTTACCCGAGAGGGATTGACAACCCCTCTTACGCGTCGAGTTGCAAGTATTTGTTCTTGGTGTGCAGGTACCATTTACATAGCCTGGCTTGGCCCTCCTACTGGATTGATATCTTGGTTTCATAACTGAGGGAAATACCTACCGTAGCTGTGCTGCATCATCCCATCCTCTTTGGGGAAATACCGACGCAGTTTCTAGCGACATGAAAAGGAATTTCTGGCGCCGTTGCCGGGGTGGTTCAAGTCAAGGGAGTCTCTCGTGCCAATCTCTGGCGTCGGGGAGACATCATCTATCAGGTTCCTTATCACAAATCTCATCTCCTTGCAATTTACATTATTTTCCATTTGCCTCTCGTTTTCATCTCCCCCACTTCACACAAAAATTTTCCTTTTTATTCGCCCTCTTTTTCGTTCACCATTTTCTCGTGAGATCTATCTTTTTGTTTGCAATCTTGTTTGCGTAGTCACGATGACTCAAGAGAAAACCAAGTTGTGTGATTTTTTCCAATACCAATAATATGATTTTATTAGCACTCCGATTGCTCCTCCCGCCACTACTGCGGAATCTTGTGATAATAATGTCGCTTTGTTGAATCTTGTGATGAAAGATCATTTTCCGGTACTCCTAATGAGGATGCTGCGTCCCATGTAAACACATTCATAGAATTGTGTGATATGCAAAAGAAAAGAGACGTGGACAATGATATTGTGAAGTTGAAATTATTTCCTTTCTCTTTGAGGGATCGTGCAAAAATTTGGTTTTCATCTTTGCCTCATAATAATATTGATTCTTGGGATAAGTGCAAGGATGCTTTTATTACTAAGTATTTTCCGCCCGCGAAAATTATTTCCCTTAGAACTCAAATCATGAATTTTAAGCAACTTGAGCATGAACATGTTGCACAATCTTGGGAAGGAATGAAATTGATGAAAAGAAATTGTCCTACTCATGGTCTAAATCTTTGGATGATTATACAAAAAAATTATGCGGAATTGAATTTTGTCTCTAGAAATCTTTTAGATTCTGCCGCGGGTGGTACTTTTATGGAAATTACTTTGGGTGAAGCCCCTAAATTACTAGATAATATCATGGAAAAAATTTCATAATGGCATACCGAAAGAGCACCTACTAGTAAAAAAGTTAATTCGATTGAGGAAATTAGTACTTTGAGTGAAAAAGTTGATGCTCTTATGAAATTGTTTGCTAGCAGAAATGATCCTATTGATCTTAATGATGTGCCTTTGTCTACTTTGATTAAGGAAAATAGTGATCCCGTAGATGTGAATTTTGTCTCGCGAAACAATTTTAATAACAATGCTTATAGAGGTAATTTTAATCCTAGGCCTTTTCCTGGAAATTCCCCTAATAATTATGGTAATTCTTATTATAATAATAATAGGAACCCCTCTGATCTTGAGAGTAATATTAAAGAATTTATCAATGCTCAAAAAGTTTACAATGCTACGACAAAAGAAAAGTTGAATAAGATTGATGATATGTCTAGGAGCATTGATAGAATTTCCCATGATGTAGAAAATCTCAAGATGAAAGCTTTTCGAACGAAGGTTGATGAATCAATTAAATATTTACATGTTTCTATGGATGAAAGAAAGAAAAGAACCGCTATGCTTAGAGCTAAAAGAGAATTCTTAGAAAGAGCATTTTCTAGTGATTGATTTCATAAAAATGATGAAGATCTTAAAGTGATTGGTGTTTCTTCTATTGATTCCTTATTTAGTAAGATTAAAGTTGATGATAAAGGGACTGAAGAAGAGTCACCTTTAGCTAGAGGGCATCCCAATAATTCGAAGGGTGAAAATCTTGATGAAAAAATTGATAAAAGTGGGTTTGGAGGGGTCAAAACTTAAACTAGTGATGTGCCCACTCTTTTGGATTACAAAGACATTAATTATGATAGTTTCTCTTTGATTTAATGTATTTATTTGTTGAAATTCATGATAAATTCACCCCATGCTTATGAACAAAACAAAGCTTTTACTAAACATATTGTTGATGCCATGATAAAAGCTATTGAAGAAAAAATGGAATTAGAGATCTCAATTCCTTGAAAATTACATGATGAATGGGAACCTACCATTAAAGTCAAGATCAAAAAATATGAGTGCATTGCTTTATGTGATTTGGGTGCTAGTGTCTCCGCAATTCCGAAATCTCTATGTGATGTGCTTGGTCTTACCAATATCGAAGAATGTTCTCTTAATTTGCACTTGGCGGATTCTACTATTAAAAAGCCTTTGGGAAGAATTAATGATATTCTTATTCTTGCAAATAGGAATTATGTGCCCATAGATTTTATTGTTCTTGATATTGATTGCAATCCGTCTTGTCCCATTATACTTTGTAGACCGTTTTTACGCACTATAGGTGTCGTGATTGATATGAAAGAAGGCAATATTAAATTTCAGTTTCCACTAAGAAAGGGTATGAAACACTTACCTAGAACAAGAATTAATCCACCATATGAATCAATCATGAGGGCATCCTATGGGTCAAAAACTAAAGATGACAATACTTGAATCTATGCATTATGCCTAGCTAGGGGCATAAAATGATAGCACTTTTTGGAAGGCAACCCAATGAATAAAATTTATTTTTGTCCTTTTCTTTCTGTTCTTGAGTGTTTGCACAATAACTCGGGTTAGATGTGTTTTCATGTTTTAGTTAGTGTTTGTGCCAAGTAAAGCCTTTGGGATCATGTTGGGTGATAGTTGATTTGATCTTGTTGAAAAACAGAAACTTTTGCGCCCAGTAGCAGAATTTTAAAAAAATCAAAGAAACGTGCTTCTTCTCTGAATTTTCTTACACAAGGTTTATATACAAATTGCCCACGTTGTCCTAATTTTTCATAATTTTTGTAGTTACAGAAGTATGGTAAATTTTCAGATTGCTACACACTGTTCTGTTTTTGACAGATTCTGTTTCGGTTGCATTGTGTGCTTATTTTGATGAATCTATGGTTTGTATCGAGGGTATAAGCCATGGTAAAGTTGGAATATAGTAGGTATAATGCAATAATAAAATATGAATGGGTTTGCAACAGTACTTAGAGTGGTGATTTGCTTTATTATACTAACGGATCTCACGATGGTTTTGTTAAGTTTTGTGTGATTGAAGTTTTCATGTTTTGGGTGAGACCATGATGGATGAAGGAATAAGGAGTGAAAAGAGCCTAAGATTGGGGATGCTCCATGGCACCCCAAGTTAATATTCGAGAGAACCAGGCAACTAAGCTTGGGGATGCCCTAGAAGGTATCCCCTCTTTCTTCTAACGACCATCGGTAATTTTCCTTGGAGCTATACTTTTATTCATCACATATCATGAGTTTTGCTTGGAGCGTCTTGTATTATATGAGTCTTTGCTTGTTTCTCTTTTTAGTTTGCCTCTAGTATCCTTTCTAGACACACATATTTGAGAGAGCCAAAATTATGCTATGATTTGTTAGAATTGCTCTATATGTTTCACTTAAATTTTTTGAGCTATGGAATTGCTCTGGTGCCGCACTTATATCTTTTTGAGCACGGTGTGCTTTAATATTTTTGAAGAAATATACTCTCAAGATTCACTTAGATCTATTTTAGAGTTAGTAAAATTTTGAAGAAATTCTCTCATGCTTCACTTATATTATTTTGAGAGATGAAAAATTTTATGCTCATGTTCTTCACTTAAATTTATTTGAGCTTGTCAAAAGCAATGGCAATATATGAAACTAGTCCCAAAGTGATAGATATTCAAGAGGGATATAATAAAAGCTTTCATGAAGATCATTGGACAAAATAAACTTGATTCCTTGGAATAGTTTTGAGATATGATGATAGTAATATGTGGGTCATGTTGGTGAGTAATCATGCTTTAGTAAGAATATTGGTGTTAAGGTTTGTGATTCCCTATGCAAGCAAAAAAAGTCAATAATTATGCAATAAAATTACATCCTACTTGGGGTGCATTATTCGGTGTTAGTTATGCTTAATGCCCGTTTTTGTGAATTTTCGTTTCTTGGTTGGTTGCTTCTCAATCTTTTTGCTAGCCTCCACTTGTACTAAGTAGAAATACTACTTGTGCATCCAAAATCCTTAAATCCAGTTTTGCCATACGAGTGCACCATACCTACCTATATGCGGTATTCCCGTGTCGTTCTAAGCAAATTTGTATGTGTCAACTATAATTTTCAAAATGAATGTCCTTTTTGTGTGCCCGTACCGCTCATGAAGCGACAAGGGGTGGCCAATATTTTCCATGCTAGATGTGTTATTCTCAAGATGAGTGTTTATTCACTTGTCATTGCCCGAGAGTACGGCGGTAATAGGGATGCCAAGTCCCGAAATGAAAAAGAAACTTACTTTATGTTGTCAAATAATAAATTCCTTGGAAAGTGTTGGTATGGAAGGCACCTGTGGATACGTCTAGCCATGGATTGTGAAAGAATGGTGGAAAAGGGATAAACTTTATTTTATGTTTGGGAACCGCCTATGATATTTCTAGCATGGAAATGTTGGGAATTACTCGGTCGTTTTCATTGATGGGAAAAGCATGCCTCTCAAAATATTTTTATCTCTCGATTTAAGCTTTGAGCTCTGGCACCTCTACAAATCCCTACTTCCCTCTGCAAAGGGCCTATCTATTTACTTTATGCAATTTTTATTTTTATATGTGTCTCCATCTTCTCTTATAAAGCACCAACTAAGGGGCACTATGATCATACTTGTGCATCAGGTGTAGCTAATATTCGAGTGTGTTCCATGAATGGATCAATGATTGAGCATGATAGGCTAGGGATAACTTTCTTTAGTGTTAATATTTTGAAAGACATGGTTGCTTGTTGATATGTTTCAGTATTGAAGTCTTCATGTCGAAACTAGACTATTGCTTTGAACCATATAAAAGTCCAAATGTCCGTGCTACAAAAGAAAAGAATATGTGATGAACATGTTAGGGAGCATTCCACATCAAAGATTCTGTTTTTATCATTTACCTACTCGAGGACGAGCAGGAATTAAGCTTGGGGATGCTGATAAGTCTCCAACGTATCTATAATTTTTGATTGTTCCATGTTGTTATATTATCATTCTTGGATGTTTTACAATCATTTTATAGCAACTTTATATAATTTTTGGGACTAACCTATTGACATAGTGCCCAGTGGCAGTTGCTGTTTTTTTTTTTGCTTGTTTCTTACTTCGCAGAATATCAGTACCAAACGGAGTCCAAATGCAGCGAAACTTTTCGGAGATTTTTTTGGACGAGAAGACACCTCGGGGACCAAGAAAGCACCTGGGGGAGACCCGTTGGGACCACAACCCACCAGGGCGCGCCCAGGAGGCCAGGCGCGCCCTAATGGATTGTGGGGCCCACCGAGGTCTCCTCCACGCCTCTTCGCTCTATAAATCCTCAAAAATTCCAGAAACCCTAGGGGAGTAGATGAAACACAATTCTAGCCGCCGCAAGTTCCAAAACCACGAGATCCAATCTATACCATCACAGAGGGGTTCATCATCCTTATTGGTGCCTCTCCGATGATGCGTGAGTAGTCTACCATAGATCTACGGGTCAGCAGGTAGTAGCTAGATGGCTTCCTCTCTCTCTTTTGATTCTCGATACAATGGTCTCTTGGAGATCTATTTGATGTAATGACTTTGTGCGGCGTGTTTGTTGGGATCCGATGAACATCGAGTTTATGATCAGTTTCTATCCTTGAATATTATTTGAGTCTTCTTCGATCTCTTATATGCATGTTACTTATAGCCTCATATTTCTTCTTTGAATCTTTGGTTTAGTTAGGCCAACTAGATCGGTTTTTCTTGACATGGGAAGAGGTGCTTTGTGATGGATTCGATCTTGCGGTGTTCTTTCCCAGTGACAGAAGGGGCAACAAGACAAGCTTGTATCGTTGCTATTAAAGATAACAAGATGGGGGCTATTCCTACATGAATAGATCTTGTCTACATCATGTTACCGTTCTTATTGCATTACTCCGTTTCCCTATGAACTTAATACACTAGATGCATGCTAGATAGCGGTTGATGTGTGGAGTAATAGTAGTAGATGTAGAATCGTTTCGGTCTACTAATCTTGGACGTGATGCTTATATAATAATCATTGCCTTGGATATCGCCATGATTATTTGATCTTCTATCAATTGCCCAACAGTATTTTTTTTACCCACCGTGTGCTATTTCTTTGTGAGAGTCCACTAGTGAAATCTACGGCCCCCGGGTATATACTTTCAGATCTACATCGCTATTTGGCTTTTTCTTTATTTGCATCTTTTATTTTTAGATCTATATTATCAAAAAACCCAAAAATACCTCACTGAATTTTGTTTGTCATTTTCTATTTGCATCTACCAATCTATCTATTTCCCAATCTTTCACCCGAGAGGGATTGCCAACCCCTCTTACGCGTTGGGTTGCAAGTATTTGTTCTTTGTGTGCAGGTACCGTTTACGTAGCCTAGCTTGGTCCTCCTACTGGATCGATACCTTGGTTTCATAACTGAGGGAAATACCTACCGTAGTTGTGCTTCATCATCCCTTCCTCCTTGGGGAAATACCGACGCTGTTTCTAGCAAACTCAAGGGGTATATATATCCTCCACACAAAATCCAATCGTTACACACATTTGACTCATCTCGATGGGACCAAATGGTTAAACTCAGTGGCACCGATCAATTCAAAAATTTGAACGTTAGGAATCTCGGTGGGACCGACTAGAACCACTCGGTGGGACCGATGTGCTAGGGCTTAGGGCAAACCTCGTCTTGGTGGCACCGATTGCATCAACTCGGTGAGACCAAAGTGAAGCAATAAGGTAATAGAGAGTTGGTCAAGCCATCTCGATGAGACCAATTGCAATTCTCGGTGAGACCGAAATAATTGCAACAAGTAACACAGAGTTGGCAAGGCCACTGAGATCTGTATTGGTGAGACCGAACTGTTAGGGTTTCTGGCAGTGGCTATGTCATATGAAGTCGGTGGCCCCGGAAAGAAAGAATCGATGGGGCCGAGTTGGAGTTTTGGGATTGGACATATTTGGATGGAGAAAGCGGCTGAGGGTTTGGAGCAATATCACTAAGCATTTGAGCAAGTAAGCCATTAAGGAACACCTCATCCCCTTTTAATAGTATTGGCTTTCCTATGGACTAATTGTGATCTTGGATCACCAAAATAAAGATGAAGAGTCATGAGCTATTGCCAATCTTTGTCCATAGCATTTTGAAGGGGTTCCACATCCTCTTGTCCTTAGGGATGGCAGTTTTGCACATGGGTATGGGTACCCACGGGTACCCGCGGGTACCCTACCCGAAAACAACGGGCATGTGCAAGACTTGTAGAGATTTTGTACCCACGGGTAATGGGTATCCATACCTGCAAAATATATGGGTAGGGCATGGGTATGAACTTGTGCCCACATGGGTAACCCAATGGATACCTAGAAAATGATAAAAAAATGAAAATAGTTCCTATGACATGTGGGTCAACATACAACTCCTATGGCCAACCCTAAATGTCGTATTCCTTAAATCTTCCATAGCTCATAGGCCCATAATCACCTGCTCGCCACTCCTCCTATGTGACTCCTCAAAAACATGAAATATTGACTCTTCTCTATTGGACTGTTGTCCAAGTTGTCCTTGCCACGCCATTGTTGAACTTGTCTAAAATACACTAGATAGAACTATTTGTCCAACCAGAAATATGTTGACATTAATTACCAAAATCACCCAGGGAGCACTTGTGCTTTTAATTAGGGAACTCTAGGATGTGGCGGGTGAGGTTGTCCTGAATGGCACCGAGGTCAGCTAATGTGCACTAGATTCAGGAGGTGGTGCACTTGGGGAAGTTGGTATGCAACCCTGAAGCAACCCCGAAGATTCGTAGCAGATCGCGCATTGCTCACAGATTGCAGAAAGGTCCTGCTTGTGGGGATGGCAGAAGCCCACCAAATAGTTGGCATAGAGTGAGATGCTTGAGGCCTTGTGGCGAGTGGTGTGGTGTTGTAGGATTCGGCTATCAATGGTGCACTTGATGAGCTTGTTGAGGGCATCGATCACCATGACAAAGAGCATGGGCGAAAAGGAGTCTCCTTGGCGCAACCCCGGCCCACAAGTAGTGCACCTGCGGTCTGGGAACGTTGTTGGGGAGGACACATGTGCTAGTGGTATGTTTCTTCGGTACACGATGATGGGGTTGAAGGGGTGGCTGAAGGGGCGCATTGAGAGAGTGTCGGGTTGAGGAACTGCGGTGGCGGCCATGAGAAAAGAGTCATAATATGAAATCAAAGTGGCTAGGGTCTAAATGGGGAGGAAAGAAATGTTGGTTCGACATATCGATCTGAGACATGGTGTCGGTGCAACAAACATGTGTGTTTGCCGACCTGACTCATGCACCGGCGTAAGACCGCCCATACATCAAGTACCAAGACATGACACAAGATAAGCAAGAGAAACCGCTCTTCGTGAGATCAAGGAGCGCATTAAGGAGATCAAATCGACTAGTGAACTCCCCAGGAAGGTCTCCCTTGTCGGGCAGACGGGCCCAGTAGGGTCGAGACCATACTTGGGGCCAAGTCCAGACTGCCCCGGCAAGGTTTCTGGGGCCGCCAGGATCAGAGCACGACAGGCTCCATGCCGGCAAGCTTGCACCAGGACGCCACCGCTCCACCTCATCATATGCCAGTCACTAATCAGTGCGGTGTCGAGCTCTCAAGTGGCTAGGTGGATCCTGTCGGGTATGTGGCAACCTGCTGGAGAAGAGATTAACTTTATTGACACCCGTCTTGATGGCGTGTCATGCTAATAAGAGGTAGATGGATAAGCGGCGCGGCAGTCTTGCGGGCTTCAACCTCTGCATGACACCTAGCACCGCATTTAATGCACTTTGTCCTAACTGCTGGAGTTAGGTATTATAACACTGTTAGCTATCTAAGCAAGCTGCAATGACTATTTTGCCACTGTGGATGCCCCTTAAGCTATAAAAGGAAGCCCGAGGCAACCTAGCGAAGGGTTCGAATCTTTGATCCCACAACACTTGAACGCATGTAGCCGCTCTCCCCGAGGCACACTTGCCGGGCTTGAGCGCTCCATGTCTTTGTGTTAATCTAGTTCAATCCACCAAAGCAGGAGTAGGGTTTTACGCTGCAAAGCGGCCCGAACCTGGGTAAAAGAGAGTTGTCCGTCGCCGCGCTGCCCTATTGTTTCTGCTCTTTGTGCAATGTGATCATCCCCTGCCGAACCACAAAAGGGGCAACCCTGCCCCATAGGTGATCGTGCATCCCCACGACATCGTTGGCACACCAGGTAGGGGGCAATCGCTTGTGCAAATCTGAAGCAACAACCAACGTGTCGATCTCCATTGTCTTCTACATCACCAGTGGCTCCCAAGAAGAAAATCGGTGCAGCAGCACACCCTTCCACTTCGAAGGCTCCTTCGCCCGTGGTTGCGGGCACCACTGATACGTCTCCAACGTATCTATAATTTTTTATTGTTCCATGTTGTTATATTATCATTCTTGGATGTTTTACAATCATTTTATAGCAACTTTATATCATTTTTTGGGACTAACCTATTGACATAGTGCCCAGTGTCAGTTGCTGTTTTTTGCTCTTTTTTTACTTCGTAGAAAATCAATACCAAACAGAGTCCAAATGCAGCGATACTTTTTGGAGATTTTTTCTGAGCCAGAAGACACCTGCTGGGCCAAAGAAGTACCAGAGGGGGGCTCCGAGGGGAGCACAACCCACCTGGGCATGCCTGGGGGCCCAGGCGCGCCCTGGTGGGTTGTGCCCACCTAGGCCGCCTTCCGCACCGCCTCTTTGCTCTATAAATACCCCGAAAATCCAAAAACCCTAGGGGAGTCGACGAAACACAATTCCAGCCGCCACAAGTTCCAGAACCACCAGATACAATCTAGACACCATCACGAAGGGGTTCATCATCCTCATTGGTGCCTCTCTGATGATGCATGAGTAGTTCATTGTAGACCTACGTGTCCGTAGTCAGTAGCTGGATGGCTTCCTCTCTCTCTTTTGATTCTCAATACAATGGTCTCTTGGAGATTTATTTGATGTTACTCTTTTTGCGGTGTGTTTGTTGCGATCCGATGAACTTTGAGTTTGTGATCATATCTATTTTATCCAGGAAAGTTATTGGGTCTTCTTTTGATCACTTATATGCATGATTACTTATAGCCTCGTGTTTCTTCTTCAAATCTTTGGTCTAGTTAGGCCGACTAGATTGATTTTTCTTGCCATGGGAAGATGTGCTTTGTGATGGGTTCGGTCGTGCGGTGTTTTTTCCCAGTGACAGAAGGGGTAGCAAGACATGAATTGATCGTTTCTATTAAGAATAACAAGATGAGGTCTATTCCTACATGAACAGATCTTGTCTACATCATCTCATCGTTCTTATTGCATTAATCTGTTACTCCATGAACTTGATACACTAGATGCATGCTGGATAGCAGTCGATGTGTGGAGTAATAGTAGTAGATGCAGGCAGGAGTCGGTCTACTAATCTTGGACATGATGCCTATATAATGATCACTGCCTGGATATCATCAAAGTTATTTGAAGTTCTATCAATTGCCCAACAGTAATTTGTTTACCCACCGTGTGCTATTTCTTGAGAGAAGCCACTAGTGAAATCTATGGCCCCCGGGTCTATTTTCTCATCATATATTTGCAGATCTACATTGCTATTTGCCTTTTCTTTTATTTGCATCTCTCGGATTCTGGGTTCCGCGGACCCTTGAGAGGTTCGAACTCTGGGGTGCGCATGAAGAACACTCTCTCCCGGCCTGCCCGCTAAACGATCCCACGGCCAAGCTCGACGAACCCAAATAACAAGGGACACAAGGATTTAGCCTGGTTCGGGCCACCTTGCGGTGTAATGCCCTACTCCAGCGTTGTGGTGGATTGCCTCAAGGGGCTGAGGAGGAACTAGTACAGTGGATGATCAGCCTTAGGAGGTGAGGTGTTCTTGAGCTCGATGAGCTGGTGAGATGGCCTTGGTGGAACGGCTCGATCTCCAGATGCCTCTCTATGGTGGTGGCTAAGTCCTAGTTATAGTGGCCTTGGTCCTCTTCCCCAATGTAGGCGGGAAGGGATCCCACAACGGCCAAATTTGAAGGGAGACAACTAGTACAAGTTATCCGGACAAAAGTAGTCTTCGCCTGCCAAAGGCTCTGGTGGTGATGCTGCTGTGGGCTCCGTGATGACCTTCGTACTGCCGTCCTGCTGGTCTTGGTCTTGTTGCACCGATAAGGAAACCTTTGCTTGATTCCTCGGGGCTCCGCGCCTGCGCTTGCCCCTTAGCACCAAAGAGGAAACTGGTACACTGCGCCCGCTGGCGCCTGCCTGGCCTTGGTCGTCATGGCTCACGTCATGTGAACCTCGCGAAGTGCACCCTGCATAGACATCTCCGCTCCTCGGGAGCCAGCCTAGTGAGGCAGCCCCCAGTGAGGTCTTGGTGTCATCCGCCTCGCGAGGCTTGTCCCCTCGCGTGGATCTTGAGTTCTTGCTGCCGAAGCTAGGCCGTACCGGGCCGTTGATGGAGCCACGCCACGGGCCGCAGGCAGGCAAGTCTGGGCACCCCCGTTCCCAGGACACCGATAGTAGCCCCCGGGCCCAAGGCACGCTCGAACTTGGCTTCGAGGCAAAGCCAAAGGGAAAGTGCAGAGCACCGCAGGCCCCAACCGCCTGCGGCCTCAGTTGACACGTGGCGATTGGTGGTATGTGGCGCCTCCTCTCCCCCGTGCAGCCTTGATATCCGCCGGGCTAGGCGGCCGCCGTTGTCAACACAGCTCTGCCTCCATTATTGGCAGCGCACTCCCACAGCTCCTCCGCCTTCCAGAAAACAGCGGTTTCCTTCGTGGCCTGACCCGGCACCGATCCTCCCCGTCGCTATGGCGCCGAGTCAGAAGAAGAAAGGAAAGGGGACAAGCCGCACCTCAGCAGAAGCGCCGCCGGTCTTCGAGCCCGCCGTCGAGCGGTCGGTGGTGGTCAATAGGGAGGGGCTGGACAAGGTTCGCCCAGCGCTCGCTGCCGATTCCAATGAATGGAGGGAAACGGTGGCATGGCCTGGTTCCCGCGCCTTGGTCGATATGGCGGCCACCGAGATCCCCATTCATCTTCACGCCCTTTGGGCTGGCCTGATTCCCCCCTTCTCCAATTTCTTCAACGTCGTGCTCTCGCATTACCAAGTCCATGCGCTACACCTAGATCCCCAATCCATCATCCTCCTTGCCGTCTTTGCCTTTGTCTGCGAGGCCATGGTGGGCATTTCCCCCTCCGTGGCCTTGTTTCGTCATTTCTTCTCACTTCATCTGTCCGACGCCCGCTAGTGCTTGGGGTGCGTGTCCTTCCAGGGCGTAGCGGCCACGACTGGCTCGGGGATCGACTTAGAGCTCTTGCCAGTTGTAGGTGGATTTCGGAAGCGGTGGACATTGGCGTGCTCAACCCTCTACTCTTGCTCCCACGGGCACCGGTCATTCCCGGCTCTGGCTGGGGGCATGCGAGGCTCGTCGACCGGCGGCTTGCCCATGTCTGGCGTTGGCTGGCCAGGTTGAAGGACCTTGGGGTGATGGCGCCTATGGCGGTGAAGGAGTTCGTCCAGTGCCGCATTGCTCCGCTCCAGCGTCACTCTTGACCGATGTGGACCTTCTCCTGCAGCAAGGACCCCATCAGGCTTCACGTGCCCATGCTTCCCCCGAGGCACTACGGACGGTCCTCGAGCTCTTGACGGGCGACCCGGTACCAGCCGGCCTGCCGGGGAAGGGTTGACTCTTGTATTGCTGCTCGAACAAGGTGGAGTTCGCGAGGCAAATGCCCCTTTTCGACGAATGGGGACTGCGCCCGGTCGGCCTTGAGGGGCCCCGCGAGAACCTTGTCCTCGTGGTTCCCCTGCCTGCCGTCACCTCGGCGCTCACCCCGGAAGCGGGTGCAGGGGGCGAGCGCCGTCGAACGCCAACGAGGTGGGTCCTGAAGAAGCGACGTTGGTCGTGGCTCCCGAGGCGACAACTCCCAGGGCTCGGGCGAGCTGTCCTGAGGCGGCGGCCATAGGGCCGACGCGTTCCGAGGCTCCTGGGGTGGAAGCCCCCGAGGCTCGGGCGAGCCATCCTGAGGCTGAGGCTGAGGGGCCGACACAGCCCGATGCTGCTGAGGTCGTCCCCTCAGAAGCCCCGCCAACTGCCCCAGAGGATGGCGGTCGCGCCCAGGGCTTCGGCCAGCTTCGCCTGAACTTTGGAGCACTCCGCAAGAGCAAGGGGCCTCCCAGCTGCAATACTGACGCCTACCGGCCGTTGAAGCAGAGGAAGTACATAGCCATAGACGAGTAAGTACCTCATCTGCATGATTTCCTGAGTGCTGCATCCCTTCCTGACCATAACTTTTTAGGGTCCCTTCGGTTGGAGCGGCGAAATCTCCTGAGAATCGGCCTCCGCCCATTTCGGGCCCACCGCTGACCTTGAGCACTCCTTGCGGGACTGCTATGCGCGGTACGAGGCCCGTTGAAGAGGCGGGCGTGCCGACCGGGGGTCTTGACCCTGCGTTCTTGTCGTCCCTCCTTCACGGTCCTGTCTGGAGTGCAGGAGGCATGCCCAAGGCTCCCTCATTGGTCATCGCCCGCAGTTGGGCGACCTCAGCCCTGGCATCGTCTTCGAGAGGCGAGGCCTCGCCCTGTAGTGCCTCCACCAAGGTCCGGAAGGCTGCGGGGAAGGCGCCAGCTTCCAGCCCCTTGCTGGGAGCAGGCAGGCCATCTCAAGCTTCCCCGATGATTCCTGGCGCGAAGGATGGACTCGGCCACGCGCTTGAGTTTGCGCACGGGCGTGGTGTTGTCCGGCATGAGCTTTTCCAGGAGGCGATGGGTGCGCTGAGCTGGCTTGGAGAAGAGCTCATTGATGTTGATGCTTGCCTTGGGTCGGAGGAGCTCCGGCTGGCAGACAAGTGGCATCAGCTGAAAGTGGCTATCAACCTCGGGCACCTCCAGCATGAGCACGTCAATGCGAAGGTCAAGGTGTCCCTCGCGACCTCACGTGAGGCCAGCGCCCGGGCCTTGGAGGAGGCCAGAGAGGCTAATCACCTCCGCGAGGTCGCCGAGGAGCGCGAACGGGCGCTCCAGGCCTTGAATGCTACCCTCGAGCAGCAGATTAAGGCGCGCAGGGTCATCCTAGCATCAATGAGGGGAGAGCCCTCCGAAGAGAAGGAGATCCAGGAGCGCGAGGAGGCACTGATGCTGGAGGCCTCGGAGCGCAACCTCGAGCTCGAACGGTTGGAGACGATGGAGCGCCAGGTAACCCTGGCTGAGGACGTCGTCAACATGCGCGAAGCCAAGATCCAGGAGGAGGTTGACCACAGGTTGCGAAGGCCCGTGCAGATCTTGCCGATGAGTACGATCTGAAGCTGAGGGCAGGACCGCCGCCCTCAAGACACGGCTGAATGAGACGGAGCAGCACGAGAGTGCCGCTGCGGCGGCCCAGACTTCTACCCAGGCTGATCTGGCCTCCGCGCGTGCCGACTTGCTCTTGCTCCAGCAGCAGATTGATGACGCCGCGTCCCTCGTGGAGCAAAACAGGGAGGAGGCGTGTCATCGACAGATGCTGCAGTGCGAGCATGCCCCATGCTTTAGGCCCTCAGGGTGAGGGCCAACCGAGCCCTGAGCATCATCTGCGTGGAGAGCGTCCCTCACCCCCGCGTGGAAGATTACGCCAGCCACCTTCGCTTCTTCACCGAAGTCGTGACACGCCTAGAGGACCAGGCTGCAAGGGCCCACGAGCTTGTCGAGGAGAGGAGTCGAAGCCTCCTCGGGCGCGCATTCTCACGCATCTTCAATCATCTTCAGAACCTCGACCCCCACTTTGATTTTGACGCCGCCATAGCCCTAGTGCCCGGGGTTATCCGGGACAACCTATCGCACTGGGTGGACAATCATGTGGTGGCTTTGGTCAGGGCATTCGCCTCCGAGGATGACGCGGAGGTGGTCGCGGCGGACGAAGATGGCGTGGACGATGACGATGAAGACGACGCCAGCGACAGCGCAAGTAGCGCGTGCAAGAGCGACCAGGGCGATGCTGCGGGCAGCACGTCCAGCTAAGCCCGCGTTCCTTCGCTTGAACTTGCACGCAAAGACCCGGACACGGCCCCGCGGGGCGTGAGAGCATTTTGGAGGGGGGGCCAGTATATGTAAACTAATGTTCTGTTTTTAAGCTGGACCCGAAATGTGCCTTGCGAGCTTGTGAGCCCCTGAGTAGGGTTATAACTGAGACTTATCTTGATCCTAGCAGGCCTTGAGCGGGTTTTGAGCTTGCTGATGTGCCCTTCTCCTGAGGGGGGGTCCTTTAGGGGCTCACGAGGTTTTAGATCTCCCGCGGAGCCTGCTGGTCCGCCTGAGAGAGCCTCGCGAGGAGCAAATGCCGGATTATGGCAGGGTGTGCGCATGGTGGTCATGCGGTGATTGTACTCTTGATCCTAGGGGGGGGGTCGTCGCCACCCGGGCTTGCCCGAGCGCGGTCGACGTGCGCATACCACGCCTAGCCCCTGCTCGCGAGGCGCTCGCATGGGGAGGGGTAGGAGGCGCGAGCCTCGAAATAAAGCAAGCAACCAAAATGCAAAAGATCGACACGAACAAGAGAAGACTCCCCCCACGCTTGACAACAAAAAAGACTTCAAGTTCAGTCCAAAAGGCGGCGAATCAAGTTACAGAAAAAGGGATGAAAGCAAATGGCTGTGTCCGGTGCCTAGCTAGTCTTCTTGTCTTCCCACCAACGCGGAGCTAAGTGCTTTCACTGGATGTGAGCATAGTCATTAGGGGACAGTGTCGACGGCCAGCGCGGAGCATGGTGCTTCCACTAGGACGTGGGCGGGAGCCCCCGAGGCCCGAGGGTGGCACTCTGAAGACTCCGGGGTGTGTACAGCCCCACTCATTATTACGTGAGAGTGTCACGAGCGGAGACCTTCACACGCGCGAGCCTTGCTTCATATCGCCAGACGAGGGCCCCGCCCTGCGCCACCCCCGACCACCGTTGGGCGTCCAGAAACCAGGGCGAGACCAAGGGGCAAGGGGGACGCCAGCACGCCCTCGGCGACCACGAGCCCTCTGCCGGGGGGAAGGGCTCACCAGCGCCTCCCCCGGCAGAGGACCTACCTCTGTGCAGTGCCTTGCTCCGTCGGCGCGGGGTAGGCCCTGGCTCGGGGCCCCTCCCGCGCAGCCCCCAGCGCGCCACCTCCTCCGGGAGTGGAGCCGCCGGCTTGGGGTCTCCGGTTGCTGCCGCGGCCTGGTTCACCTGCAGCCCCATGGTTAGCGTAAGCGTGCTCCCGAGGTATCGGATGTACCCTGCTGTCGTCGTTGCTGAAGGGTCGGCGAAGCCTCCTGGCATCTCGTGGAAGACCCCTGCCTCGGGCGTTCCGTCCTCCCATCCTAGCTCCGAGAACGAGCTGGAGCCCTCTCCCGGTGTGTACTCCAGGTCCATCATGCGGGGCACGTAGGCGTCCACGGTCACCGCTCCGGAGTCGTCGCCTGTGTGCCCCGCTCCCTGGGCCCCTAGCCGCGGCGCCTGGCCCTGTCGGCCGCTGGGTGGCATCCCAGCGCGGCCTCGTGATGGACCGCCAGCGCTTGTCCCTCTCGGCGGCGGTGCTGTCGTGGCGGGGCAGGCTGCGTCCTGATCTATGTTGGTGTTGCCAGGTCCTCCTAGAGCTCCCGGGGCGCGCGAGCTCGTCGTGGCCTCGCGCGCGCTTCTGCCACAACCTAAGGCGTGGGCAAGGAGCAGAAAGGCGCCATACCTCTGTAGGCAGCATCCAGCAGTTCGGCAACGCGCTCCAGCAGCACATCACGGCCGCTCTCTGCCAACCTGCATCACAGCAGCTCCCGCGCCACGATGAGTGTTGTTCGCATGTTCGCCTGCTCCCATCGGGTATGTGGTGTCGTTGCCGTAGCGTAGCCTGAAGATCGCGTGGTGGCGCGCGTGCGTAGCGCCGCAAGGGCGGAGGGCGCCGGTCCGCGCCACCCGCGTCTGGCGGTGTTGGGCGGTGTGCGGGCCGCCTAGAGCATAGAGTTGAGGTCTTCTTGAGCGGACAGCGCCGCCCGGGCGGGCTAGACAGCCCAGTGGTCGGCATGAGTCCTTGGGTCGTCAGCCATTGAAACCGTAGGGTGACGGCGGGTCGATCGATGGAAGAGAGGCTTCGGCGCACCCCTACCTGGCGCGCCAAATCTCGGATTCTGGGTTCCGCAGACCCTTGCGAGGTTCGAACTCTGGGGTGCACACGAAGAACACTCTCTCCCCAGCCTGCCTGCTAAACGATCCCACGGCCAAGCTTGAAGAACCCAAAGAACAAGGGACACAAGGATTTATCCTGGTTCGGGACACCTTGCGGTGTAATACCCTACTCCAGGGTTATGGTGGATTGCCTCAACGGGCTGAGGATGAACTAGTACAATGGATGAACAGCCTTGATACGTCTCCAACGTATCTATAATTTATGAAGTATTCATCTATTATATTATCCATCTTAGATGTTTTATATGCATTTATATGCTATTTTATATGATTTTTGGGACTAACCTCTTAACCTAGAGCCCAGTGCCAGTTCCTGTTTTTTCCTTGTTTTTAAGTTTTACAGAAAAGGAATACCAAACGGAGTCCAATTAACGTGCCAATTTTTGTTGATTTTTTATGGACCAAAAGAAGCCCTTGGAGCAAAAGAGTTGGGCCAGAAGAGTCTCGGGCTGTCCACGAGGGTGGGGGGCGCGCCCACCCCCCCTGGGCGTGCGCCCCTACCTCGTGGACAACTCGGAGACCCTCCTGACGTGAAACCAATGCCAAAAATTCCTATAAATACAGAAACCCCTAGAAAATAACCTAGATCGGAAGTTCCGCCGCCGCAAGACTCTGTAGCCACGAGAAATCAATCTAGGCCCTCTCTGGCACCCTGCCGGAGGGGGCCATCATCACCGAAGGCCATGGAGGAGGATCCCGGAGGGGCCATCATCGCCATGAAGGCCAAGGACCAGAGGGAGAACCACCCCATCTAGGGGGGAGGCCATGGAGGAGGAAGCATAAGGGGGAGAACCTCTCCTCCTCTCTCTCGGTGGCGCCGGAGTGCCATCGGGAGGGGAATCATCGCCGTGGTGATCGTCTTCATCAACATCACCATCATCACCACCATACTCATCTATTTTATGCGGTCCACACTCCCGCACCCCGCTGTAATCCCTACTTGAACATGGTGCTTTATGCCACATATTATGATCCAATGATGTGTTGCCATCTTATGATGTTTTGACTAGATATCCCTTGTCTTTGGGTTGATTGATGATCTAGATTGGTACGAGTTGTATGTTTTATTTTGGTGCTGTCCTATGGTGCCCTCCGTGTCGCGCAAGCGTGAGGGATTCCCGCTGTAGGGTGTTGCAATACGTTCATGATTCGCTTATAGTGGGTTGGTGAGTTACTGAAACACAAACCCGAGTAAGGGGGTTGTTGCGTATGGGAATAAAGAGGACTTGATGCTTTAATGCTATGGTTGGGTTTTACCTTAATGATCTTTAGTAGTTGCGGATGCTTGCTAGAGTTCCAATCATAAGTGCATATGATCCAAGTAGATAAAGTATGTTAGCTTATGCCTCTCTCTCATATGAAATTGCAATGACGACTACCGGTCTTGTTAACAATTGCCTAGGACAATTCCGCACACTGACCCATCATTATTACACACTCGCTATTTATAATATTTAGTAATATACTCTAACTTTATGATAACAGCACCTACTTTTATGTTTTAGCTCTCCGATACCATGCAAAGTTATCCTCTTGATACCCACAACGTAGTTTTATTTCTCGTTTCTAGTTGGAAGCAAACATTCGGTGTACGTAGAGTCGTATCAGTGGCAGATAGGACTTGAGAGAATATTGATCTTACCTTTAGATCCTTGTGGGTTCGACACTCCATACTTATCACTTCCACCTTTGGGAACTGCTACGATGATTCCCTGCACTTGGGGATTATCAAGCTCTTTTCTGGCGCCGTTGCCGGGGAGCAATAGCGTGGGGTTGGTATTCTCGTGTGTGCTTGTTTGCTTTCTTCACTAAGTAGATTTCGTTTTACGTTTTTGTGTCTATTTAGTTGTGGGTGAAACATACAAAAAATTTAAAGAATGAAAATACAAAAAAAATTACTTGCCTCTCATGCTTAAAAAGTTTTTCAAAAAGAGAAGTGATTGGAAAGTTATGCATTGATGAAGTGAGGGTCGACCTTGAGCACTTGTGTTCATGCTCATGGAAACAATGTAGAATTTTTCATGGAAGTTTCTCTGCAAATAATTATCCCCTTGTGTATATCCATTGTATTATAAAAATAATGTGCCAAGCTTTGGTTTTAGGATGATTAGATTGCTTGTTTACTATGTGGAGAACAAAAACAGAAACTTTGGCTGTAGTGCGTGAATTTACATTTTTTACTGGAAAGTCAAATGGGTCTGAAACTTTTTTCAAATTACTTCTGTACAAATTTTTCAAATTTTCAAATTTATTTCATAATTTTTGGAGTTACAGAACTTTCCTAAACTTCCAGATTACTACAGACTGTCCTGTTTTTGACAGATTCTGTTTTTCGCGTGTTGTTTGCTTATTTTGATGAATCTATGGCTAGTATCGGGGGGTATGAACCATAGAGAACTTGAAATAAAGTAGGTTTAACACCAATATAAATAAATAATGAGTTCATTACAGTACCTTAAAGTGGTAGTTTGCTTTATTACACTAACGGATCTCACAAAGTTTTTGTTAAAGTTTTGTGTGGACGGAGTGTTCGAAGATCGAGGAGCTATCAATATGAGAAGAATAAAGAGAGGCAAGAGTTCAAGATTGGGGATGCCCAAGGCACCCCAAGTAAATATTTCAAGGATACTCAAGCATCTAAGCTTGGGGATGCCCCGGTTGGCATCCCATCTTTCTTCTTCAACGATTATCGATACACCTCGGTTTTTGTTTTGTTCACATGATTTGTGTCCCTTGTTTTCCTTTTTCTTTAAGAACCATGCTAGTATGAGATTTACCTTTAGAATACTTCATGTGCTTCACTTATATCTTTTAAGTATGATCTTATAGAATTGCTCTCTGTGCTTCACTTAAATCTTTTGAGTATGGTTTTATAGAATGCTTCGTGTGCTTCACTTATACATTGTGAGTTTGGATATTGGTTAGTCTATATTATTTGTAGAATGCTCCATGAACTTCACTTATATATTTTGGAGTATGAATAATACTATCATCTAAAGTGGGTTTGGAAGAGTGTCAACTTTAGGAATTAGTGATCCCACTATTCTGAATAAGAAGAATTTTGCTTATGTGGAGAGTAGAAAAATTTCTATGCTCATGAAACAATGCTTTATGTGATGGTTTTATTGATGAATTCATTCATGATGCTACTGAAAATTATTATGAGGGAGGAATATATGCTTGTAGGAGTTGCAATAATATCAAGTTTCCTCTCTATGTGCTTAAAGTTTTGAAGTTATACTTGTTTTGCCTTCCTATGCTAGTTGATTCTTGTTCCTATAAATTATGTGTCACAAAATCCCTAGGCATAGGAAGTTGGTTAGATTCAAATTTTCTAGTCATATTCTTCATGATGCTCTCTTTATGTTTCAATTCTTATCTTTTATGTGAGCATCATTGAAATCATCATGCCTAGCTAAAAGGCATTAAAGAAAAGCGCTTGTTGGGAGACAACCCAATATTTACCCTTACTGTTTTTGTGTGTTTACATGATTAAGCTACTGTAGTAATCATGTTTTATAGCTTTTGATTCAATAAAGTGCCAAGTAAGACCTTTGGGAAGACTTGGGTGAAAGATAATGTGATCTTGCTGTAAAAAACAGAAACTTTGCGCTCACGAGATTAGCTACCATTTTTTACAGAAGAGTGCTTTTGAGTTGATTCTTTTTGCAGAAGATTAATATACAAATTCCTCACGTCCACCAATTTATTTAATAATTTTTGGAGTAGTATAAGTATGGTTTCTGTTCAGATCATTACAGACTGTTCTGTTTCTGACAAATTCTGTTTTCATTGCATAGTTTGCTTGTTTTCTAGTTTCTATGGCTTATACTTTTCAATATAAATTGTAGAAATGATTTGGTACAGTAGATATTGTGTGGGAAAATTATGAAACTTGTATTTGACAGTACCAAAGTGAATGGTTTACTCTTTATCATACTAACCTATCTCACGAAGTTTTGTTAAGTTTTGTGTGATTGAAGTTTTCAAGCTTTGGGTGAGATATCGATATGAGGAGAATAAGGAGTGGAAAGACCCTAAGCTTGGGGATGACCAAGGCACCCCAAGTTAATATTCAAGGAAGACTCAAGCGCCTAAGCTTGGGGATGCCCCGGAAGGCATCCCCTCTTTCGTCTTCAAAACTATCGGTATACCTTACTCGGAGCTATATTTTTATTCGTCACATGATATGTGTTTTGCTTGAGCGTATTTTCAATTTTACTTGCTGTTTGAATAAAATCATTGGATCTGAAATATTGAATGAAAAAGAATCCTCCCATGGCTAGTTAATTATTTGACTACTCAGTGTTCTTCACTTTTATCTTTTGGAGTAGTTTGTCATTTACTCATGTGATTCACGTATATCCTATGAGTAATGGTTGAATGAATTGAATGTCATAAATCTGAATTTATATATGTTTCATATGCTTATAACATGGGGAGTAATGACTTCACACATAATAAGTATAGGTAGTAAACTTATTGAAGGTTAGCAAACTCAGAATTGGTCACTTGAACAATTCATGAAAGAATATTGAAGGAAGGGAGATCTCACATATAAATATACTATCTTGGACATCTTTTGTAATTGTGAGCACTCATTAAAATATGACATGCTAAAAGGTTGATGTTGGACAAGGAAGACAATGTAATGGGTTAAGTTTTCTTATATCCGAAATAAAGTATATTGTCATGGATCATCCAACATGCTGAGCTTGCCTTCCCCCCTTATGCTAGCCAAATTCTTTGCACCAAGTAGAGATACTACTTGTGCTTCCAAATATCCCTTAAACTAGTTTTGCCATGAGAGTCCACCATACCTACCTATACATTGAGTAAGATCCTTCAAGTAAGTTGTCATCGGTGCATGTAATAAAAAATGCTCTCTAAATATGTATGATCTATTAGTGCGAAGAAAATAAGCTTCATACGAACTTGTGATAGGGAAGAAATAAAAGCGACGGACTGCATAATAATGGTCTCTATCACAAGAGGCAATATAAAGTGACGTTCTTTTGCATTAAGATTTTGTGCATCCAACCTTAAAAGCACATGGCAACCTCTGCTTCCCTCTGCGAAGGGCCTATCTTTTACTTTTATCTTCTACCTTATGCAAGAGTCATGGTGATCTTCACCTTTTCTTTTTACATTTTATCCTTTGGCAAGCACATTGTGTTGGAAAGATCCTAATATATATATCCAATCGGATGTAAGTTATCATGAACTATTATTGTTGACATTACCCTTGAGGTAAAAGATTGGGAGGCGAATCTATAAGCTCCTATCTTTCTCTGTGTCCGATTAAAACTTTGAACCCATAAATATCACGTGACTGTTAGCAATTGCGAAAGATTAAATGATAGTTGAGTATGTGGAGTTTGCTAAATCAAAGCTCTAACATAGACCCTTCCTGAAAATAAGATGAATTGCAATTGTTTGATGACTAAGAGCATTGTTTGTTAGTTTTCAAGAAAGTTTATGATCTATACTTTAACATCTGAATAGCTTGTTACTTGATCTTGAAAAGTTTTATGAGATGAGCTACTGTTATGACATATAATGATGCTAGAAAACGTGATTGAAATCATCATTGATCAAACTTGTGCACCTGCTAGCATTCACACTTCATAAATTATTTCTTTTATCATTTACCTACTCGAGGACGAGTAGGAATTAAGCTTGGGGATGTTGATACGTCTCCAACGTATCTATAATTTATGAAGTATTCATGCTATTATATTATCCATCTTAGATGTTTTATATGCATTTATATGCTATTTTATATGATTTTTGGGACTAACCTATTAACCTAGATCCCAGTGCCAGTTCCTGTTTTTTCCTTGTTTTTGAGTTTTACAGAAAAGGAATACCAAACTGAGTCCAATTGACGTGCCAATTTTTGTTGATTTTTTATGGACCAAAAGAAGCCCCTGGAGCAAAAGAGTTGGGCCAGAAGAGTCCCGGGCTTTCCACAAGGATGAGGGGCGCGCCCACCCCCTGGGCGTGGGCCCCTGCCTTGTGGACGACTCGGAGACCCCCCCTGACGTGAAACCAATGCCAAAAATTCCTATAAATACAGAAACCCCCAGAAAATAACCTAGATCGGAAGTTCCGCCGCTGCAAGCCTCTGTAGCCACGAGAAATCAATCTAGGCCCTCTCTGGCACCCTGCCGGAGGGGGCCATCATCACTGGAGGCCATGGAGGAGGATCCCGGAGGGGCCATCATCGCCATGAAGGCCAAGGACCAGAGGGAGAACCTCCCCATCTAGGGGGGAGGCCATGGAGGAGGAAGCATAAGGGGGAGAACCTCTCCTCCTCTCTCTCGGTGGCGCCGGAGTGCCATCGGGAGGGGAATCATCGTCGTGGTGATCGTCTTCATCATCATCACCATCCTCATCTATTTTACGCGGTCCACTCTCCCGCACCCCGCTGTAATCCATACTTGAACATGGTGCTTTATGCCACATATTATGATCCAATGATGTGTTGCCATCCTATGATGTTTTGAGTAGATATCCCTTGTCTTTGGGTTGATTGATGATCTAGATTGGTACGAGTTGTATGTTTTATTTTGGTGCTGTCCTATGGTGCCCTCCGTGTCGCGCAAGCGTGAGGGATTCTCGCTGTAGGGTGTTGCAATACGTTCATGATTCGCTTATAGTGGGTTGGTGAGTGACTGAAACACAAACCCGAGTAAGGGGGTTGTTGCGTATGGGAATAAAGAGGACTTGATGCTTTAATGCTATGGTTGGGTTTTACCTTAATGATCTTTAGTAGTTGCGGATGCTTGCTAGAGTTCCAATCATAAGTGCATATGATCCAAGTAGAGAAAGTATGTTAGCTTATGCCTCTCCCTCATATGAAATTGCAATGACGACTACCGGTCTTGTTGACAATTTCCTAGGACAATTCCGCACACCGACCCATCATTATTCCACACTCGCTATTTATAATATTTAGTAATATACTCTAACTTTATGATAACAGCACCTACTTTTATGTTTTAGCTCTCCGATACCATGCAAAGTTATCCTCTTCATACCCACAACGTAGTTTTATTTCTCGTTTCTAGTTGGAAGCAAACGTTCGGTGTACGTAGAGTCGTATCAGTGGCAGATAGGACTTGAGAGAATATTGATCTTACCTTTAGCTCCTTGTGGGTTCGACACTCCATAATTATCACTTCCACCTTTGGGAATTGCTACGATGATTCCCTGCACTTGGGGATTATCAAGCCTCGGGAGGTGAGGTGTTCTTGAGCTCGATGAGCTGGTGAGATGGCCTTGGTGGAACGACTCGATCTCCAGATGCCTATCTATGGTGGTGGCTAAGTCCTATTTATAGTGGCCTTGGTCCTCTTCCCCAATGTAGGCGGGAAGGGACACAACGACCAAATTTGAAGGGAGACAACTAGTACAAGTTATCCTGATGAAAGTAGTCTTTGCCTACCAAAGCCTCTGGTGGTGACGCTGATGTGGGCTCCGCGATGACTGTCGGTGTCAAAACCGGCGGATCTCGGGTAGGGGGTCCCAAACTGTGCGTCTAAGGCGGATGGTAACAGGAGGCGGGGGACATGATGTTTACCCAGGTTCGGGCCTTCTCGATGGAGGTAATACCCTACTTCCTGCTTGATTGAGCTTGATGATATGAGTATTACAAGAGTTGATCTACCACGAGATCGTGTAGGCTAAACTCTAGAAGCTAGCCTACGGTATGATTGTTGTTGTCCTACGGACTAAACCCTCCGGTTTATATAGACACCGGACGGGGCTAGGGTTACACAGAGTCGGTTACAAGGGAGGAGATCTACATATCCGTATTGATAAGCTTGCCTTCCACGCCAAGGAGAGTCCCATCCAGACACGGGACGAAGTCTTCAATCTTGTATCTTCATAGTCCAACAGTCCGACCAAAGGATATAGTCCGGCTGCCCGAGGACCCCCTAATCCAGGACTCCCTCAGTAGCCCCCAAACCAGGCTTCAATGACGATGAGTCCGGAGCACAGATTGTCTTCGGCATTGCAAGGCGGGTTCTTCTCCAAGTCCTGAGTACCTATCGAGTAGTGTCCGGCTTCCCATGAATGTTGCACTCCTCGGCTTCTGCGCCTAATAATGGCTATCCTCCACGTGTCGAGCGAATGCAAGAAGTCGGGGCATTTTTGCACTTGCCACCCTAATCATGTGAGTAAATCGTCTATTTAAGGGACCGGGGATCCTCAGATCCAGATCACACCATCCTCCCTCAGCGAGTATCCATCGGAGCGCGCCCGGAAAAATCCATCCTATCATGGCCGGTCGTCACAGCTCCTCTTCTCGCTCCCGTAGCCCTAAGCCAGGCAACTGGAAGAAGTGTTCCGTTTCCCACAGACAGTTAGTAGAGTTACAGACCCAGGGGTTTCTTCCTCCTGCGTATATGGTCCCCGTCCGAGCTGGACTAGCCACTTACAATGGCGGGGAACAAGCGGAGAGCTTTCCCAACCCGTCTATGGGGGAGCGGGTATGCCTTGTCCCGTACTTGTTATGGGGACTTGGATTTCCAATCCATCCGTTCCTCCACGGGCTCCCTGAGTTCTACGGCCTCCAGCTGCATAATTTTACTCTTGCCTCCATATTACACATCGCAGGCTATGTCGCCCTTTGCGAGCTGTTTTTGGGCTATGAAGCTCATTTCGAGCTATGGAAGAAGCTATTCTGCCTCGTACCCCGTACACAGGAGGGGTCGATATATCAAGTGGGCGGAGCCGAGATATGGCGCATCGCCGGGACCGGATACCTGTCCGGTACTCCGAAGAAGACATCCGAAGACTGGCCTTCAGAGTGGTTTTATATGGAGGACGTCCCCCTTCTGGACCCTGTTCGGATGGGCCTTCCTGAGTTTAATAACGCCCCTTTGAAGAAACACCGCAGCTGGCGCCCTCGGAGCCCCAGGAGGAAGATAACAGATAGGTCCTTTACCTGATGGGCCGGATACAAACGCTGGCCAAATCAGGATTGGCAATAATCGAGGTTATGTCAATATGTATAATGCGAGGGGTGCAGCCACTTCAATATCGGGGACAACCCATGTGGCACTTCAATGGAGAAGACGATGCCACCCGCTGCGGTCGTAAAGGTCCGGACTCCGTCGATGATCTAGCGAAAATACTGTCCGATTTATATAAAGGAGAGGAAGAGGAGTTCATCCATATCAAGCCACGGGATGGATTCTCCATGTACAGCCCCCCAAACTGGGTGAGCTGCTACTTTTTACTCCAGACCTTCCCGCATTCTTTGTCATAAATATTTACCTTGCTATTTCATAGCAGGAACTGCGAAAAGCTGTGAGGGAGGTCCATAGCCCACCTCCACAACCAGAGGACCCTGACCGGGCCCTCGACCCCGGACTCGAAGAGGATCCGGACACATTTGTGGAACTTATTGATAGGACGTTCTATCAATTGAGCTGCGACGATGCCATGGTGGCCATCATAGCCGATTATCCTGGACTACTCCTTGCATCGCATGTAAGTAAAACCGGAGTCCCAACTTCCGAGAAGGATCCCTTTTTCTGGACTTCAACTACCGCACACATATGGTGTCTTACAAGGAAGGCCCTCGGGACGCCATGCCGAACCCGCAGTGACTCACCAACAAGGGGCACTGAAGCCGGGTAGGCTTAAAAGGAAGCCGGTCGGGACTGAGACGCCGTCGCAGAGGTATGAAAAAGAACCCCGCTCCGTGGTTGTCGTCTTTTAAAATATAATAATGTCCATGTTTCCTAGTAGGAAAAACGCTTGTCGGACTATATCCGGAGAGGTTGCTGGCCACGCCTCCACCAGCCGGGCTCTAGAGCCGGACTTAGAGGCGGACGCTAACGTGGGGCCAACACCGGATGTTCCTCCTACAGAGGATGCGGATAGGCTGTCCGCTACGAATTCCGAAGTGGAGAGTGCCATGAATCACAGGCGTCGCCGGGCCGTACTCCGTGACGCTTGTTTCTCCCAAGAGGCGTTTGATGCCTTCAACTCAAGAGATGCATACATCCGAGCTGCTCAAAATGGTCTTGCCAGAGCCACGGACCAGTATGTAAAGGATATACGGGTAAGAAGATCTAATAATTATGTATATCAGTAGCCCCTGAGACTTGAAACAGTTGGCACAACTGATTTAAGGATCATTGTTTGCATAGGTTCTTATGAAGAAGAATACCCGGTTGTCTCAAGATCTGGAGGAGTGCAAAGCCCAGCTTCAGGCCGCAGTTGCCGCAGTGAAGAAGTCCAAGAAGGCCCCATCTGGTAACACTTATTTCTATTGCAAAGAAAGACATGTACCAGGTAGTATGTGGCATACATGCAAATCTAACAATAGATTCTGCAGATGACTCCGGAGTGAATCCGGAGGTCGTGCGAGGGGATGAGCAACATGCTCAACGACAGCTAAAGGCTGGCGAGCGCGTGCTTACACGGGTTAGGCGGGAGAAAAACAATCTCCAAGACGCCAATACCCGGCTGGGCGTTGAACTGAAAGATGTTCGAGCCCAGCTTGCTGACTCCGTAAAGGAGAATAAGAGGCTTCGACGTGGCATGTTTAGTAAGTGCTTGAACAAACTTTTAAAGAGTTCGGCGAAGAAACCGGCTAACAGAGTTATGTCTGTAGGTATGCTGACGGGTCGTCCCGCGGAGGAGATGCTCGGGTCTGCGGGTGATCTTCTGCCAGAGCTCTCACAACTGCACGAACAAGTTCGGCAGGTGATGCAGGGCATTGCCCATGCCTTGTGGCCATCCGCCTCCCTGCCAGGAGGCATGGGGGAGCTTGTAGAGAAGCTCAAGGGAGCTCGGCGGCGCTTCCGATTATGGAAGATATCCGCCTGCCGACAAGGTGCAAGGGAAGCCTGGGCCATGGTGAAGACGCGATATACCAAGGCTGACCCGAACCACATGGCCGAGGTCGGACCTGTGGGGTCTGATGGGAATGAGATCCCCGTCAGTTTGGTGTATGACCAAGTAGAATTAGCCGCAAAGTATTCCCAACAGGATTGTAGGCTAGACAGCCTGTTGGATGGTATAGAAGAAGAATTTAGTCAGTCTAAGTGACTGTGTACTTCAAGTGACATGTATTGTCCCAAGCCGGATTGTAAATCATTTCTCATGGCGGACCTTTTCGCTTTGACCTCTGGACCCGACAGTCCGGAGTGTATCCGAATACACGCTCAGTTATGTAAAAACTGGGGTACGCGTGGAAACCAGACGTAGGGGTCATAAGTGCTTGAACAGACAAGTACCCAACTAGCTATGTTATATTACATGGATAGTAAGAAACATCTTCCAGGGAGAATAGTTCCGTTAAGGGTTCCTTTCCCTGGGTACGCATGCATTAATGTGCATGTCTGAACTGCAAAAAGAGACGCGGGATATAAACATCTGGGGGCATGTATTACAATAAATAAAGGTCATCTTTTGTTCACCGACCGAATATTCCCTTAAGAACGCTAGCTTTCGGCTTCACCCAGTCTGAGGTACACATCCGGCTGACCCGGCAGTAACAATCGCAGAGGTGCTCCCCTTTTGCCCTAGCCGAATTAACGGGAACGTAGGGCATAAACACAAGAGCCAGGCAACCCAGCTTGGCCAAAACTTAAGTCATATCGATGCATAAAATGGCGAAAAATGGTACATGTGGAAGAATAACACATGTGTGGGGCATAGAGCCCGGAAAATGGTTATATTAAGCTTATGTATAAGAAGCCCCCAGGTATAATGAGCGCGGCTAGCACGTCAAGATTGTGTAGTCAAGACACATTTTAGCCTTTTAAGGCCTTGAAGAAAAAGGGAAGAAAGAAAGAAAGAAAAGACAGATAACATATATAAAAAAATTGACGGAGGTAAGGAGACGAACATAGAGTCCGTCACTAGGCGTAGAACCTTCGGAGTCTGGCTGCGTTCCATGGGTTTGGCTCGAGTCGATTGTCCGATGCATCCCGCAGACGATACGCTCCACTGGCCAGAACTTGGTCAATAACGAAGGGACCTTCCCATTTGGGCTTGAGCTTGTTCTTTTTCTTCTCCGGTAGGCGTAGAACGAGTTCGCCGACGTTATAAGTTTTCGCCCGTACTTCTCTGTTTTGATACCTTCGAGCCTGTTGCTGATAAAATGCGGAACGGGCTTTTGCCACGTCACGCTCCTCCTCCAGGGCGTCCAAACTGTCCTGCCGATCAAGCTCGGCTTCTTTCTCTTCATACATGCGCACTCGAGGTGAGTCATGAATTATGTCGTAGGGCAATACCGCCTCTGCGCCGTACACCAGAAAAAACGGTGTGTATCCGGTAGTGCGATTCGGCGTGGTCCGCAGCCCCCATAGTACGGAGTTGAGCTCCTCTACCTAGTGCGTATCTGATTCCTTTAAGGATCGCACTAATCTGGATTTAATGCCGCTCATGATAAGACCATTTGCTCGCTCGACTTGACCGTTAGTTTGCGGGTGATAGACAGAGGCATAATCGAGCTTAATGCCCATGTGGTTGCACCAAATTTTTACCTCGTCGGCTGTAAAGTTCGAGCCGTTATCGGTGATGATGCTGTGGGGGACGTCGTAACGGTGTACAACCCCGGATATGAAGTCTATCACTGGTCTGGACTCGGCCGTTTTAACTGGTTTGGCTTCTATCCATTTGGTGAATTTATCCACCATGACCAATAAGTATTTTTTTCTTATGGTTTGCCCCTTTGAGGGGTCCGACCATATCAAGCCCCCAGACCACAAAGGGCCAAGTGATGGGGATTGTTTGGAGAGCGGTAGGCGGCATATGGCTTTGATTTGCAAAAAGCTGGCAACCGACGCATCATTGAACGAGATCCTGTGCGTCTGCTCGGGCTGTCGGCTAGTAAAAACCTGTATGGAAGGCCTTTCTTACAAGGGCCCGGGCTGCGGCGTGGTGGCCGCCAAGTCCAGCATGAATTTCTGCCAAAAGTTTCCGTCCCTCCTCTTTGGAGATGCACCTTTGAAGGACTCTGGTAGCGCTTTTCTTATAAAGCTCTCCCTCGTGGACCTTGTAGGCTTTAGACCGCCGCACAATGCAACGTGCCTAGTTTGGGTCCTCAGGTAGTTTCTGCCTAGTTAGGTAGGTCAAGAAGGGTTCTGTCCATGGGGCGATGATGGCCATAATCACGTGGGCGGAAGGTGTTATTTCGGTGGTAGAGCCTCCGATTATGTCGGGGTGTTCGGGATCTGGCGTTGTGTCCGGGTCCGGACTATTATTTCCGGTCTCTCCTTCCCATACCACAGATGGCTTGACAGCCTTTCCAAGAAGATATTAGGTGGGACAGGGTCGCGCTTAGCGCCGATGCGGGCAAGGATATCTGCCGCCTGATTGTTTTCCCGGACCACATGGTGGAATTCAAGCCCCTCGAACCGAGCTGATATTTTGAGGACGGCGTTGCGATAAGCCGCCATTTTTGGATCCTTGGCGTCGAAGTCTCCATTTATTTGAGGTATTGCGAGGTTCGAATCCCCACGCACCTCTAGGCGTTTAATGCCCAAGGAGACTACCATCCGGAGACCATGTAACAGGGCCTCGTATTCTGCTGCATTGTTGGAGTATGTGTATAGTATTTGGAGTACGTATTGGACTGTATCTCCGGTGGGGGATGTCAGGACGACACCAACCCCCAGACCAGCCAGCATTTTAGAGCTGTCAAAGTGCATGATCCAATTGGAGTACGCATCGTACTCTTTAGGAAGTTCGGCTTCTGTCCATTCGGTGACAAAATCAGCCAATACTTGTGACTTAATGGCTCGCCGTGGTTTGTATATTATGTCGAACGGGAGGAGCTCAATAGCCCATTTAGCAATCCGGCCCGTGGCCTCGCGGTTGTTTATTATGTCGTTGAGTGGTACTTCAGAGGCCACCGTAATTGAACACTCTTGAAAGTAGTGTCGTAGTTTCCGGGATGCCATGAAGACCGCGTATGCTATCTTTTGATAATGTGGGTACCGTGATTTGCATGGATTGAGGACAGTGGATACATAGTATACCGGCTTCTGAAGCGGCAACTTATGTCCGTCCGTCTCTTGTTCGACGACGAGCACTGCGCTTACAACTTGGTGTGTTGCTGCTATATATAATAGCATTGGTTCGCTGACATTTGGCGCGGCCAAGATTGGGTTTGTGGCCAAAACGGCTTGTATTTCCTCTAATCCGGCCGTGGCCGCATCCGTCCACTCGAAGTGTTCGGTGCATCGAAGAAGGCGATAAAGAGGCAGTGCCTTTTCTCCTAATCGGGAGATGAAGCGGCTTAAGGCAGCCACGCATCCAGTTAGTTTCTGGATTTGCTTGAGGTCTGTTGGGATGGCCAACTGTGATAGAGCTCGGATTTTAGCCGGATTTGCTTCGATTCCTCTGTTGGAGACGATGAAGCCTAAGAGCTTTCCGGCGGGCACGCCGAAGACGCATTTTTCTGGATTGAGCTTAATGTCGTATGTTCGGAGATTGTCGAACGTGAGCCTCAAGTCGTCTATTAAGGATTCGACGTGTCTGGTTTTAATGACCACATCGTCTATGTATGCCTCCACTGTTTTGCCGATCTGTGTCTCCAAGCATGTCTGAATCATGCGTTGATAGGTTGCACCGGCGTTTTTGAGCCCGAAAGGCATGGTGTTAAAACAGAAGGGGCCGTATGGAGTGATAAATGCCGTTGCGGCTTGATCGGACTCCGCCATCTTAATTTGATGGTATCCGGAGTATGCGTCGAGGAAACACAATGAGTCGTGTCCTACGGTAGCGTCGATAATTTGATCGATGCGAGGGAGGGGAAGGGATCCTTGGGGCAAGCTTTGTTAAGGTCCTTGAAGTCGACACATAGGCGCCAGGATTTGTCCTTCTTTGGTACCATCACCAGGTTTGCTAGCCAGTCCGGATGTTTTATTTCTCGAATGAATCCGGCCTCCAGTAACTTGGCTAGCTCCTCTCCCATAGCTTGTCGCTTAGGCTCAGAGAAGCGCCGAAGAGTTTGCTTGACCGGCTTGAATCCCTTTAGAATGTTAAGGCTATGCTCGGCCAGCCTGCGTGGGACTCCTGGCATGTCTGAAGGATGCCAGGCGAAGATGTCCCAATTCGCGCGCAAGAACTCGCGTAGCGCGACGTCTACTGTGGGGTTTAACTGTACCCCGATGGATGCTGTTTTTGTAGGGTCCGTTGGATGGACTTGGAATTTGACTATTTTATCCGCTGGTTTAAAAGAGGTGGACTTGGATCTTTTGTCAAGTATCACGTCGTCCCTGTCCACTGTGGAGCGTAGTGCAGTTAATTCTTCGACCGCGAGGGCTTCGGATAACGCCTCGAGGGCCAGTGCGGCTGTTTTATTTTCAGCGTGGAGTGCTATGTCCGGATCACTAGCTAGAGTGATGATTCCATTGGGCCCGGGCATTTTGAGCTTCATGTACCCGTAATGGGGTATAGCTTGGAAGATCGTGAATGCCTCCCGCCCTAGAAGGGTGTGGTATCCGCTATTGAACGGGGCCACTTGGAATGTGATTTCTTCGGACCTATAATTCTCCGGCGTGCCGAATACCACATCTAGTGTGATTTTCCCAGCGCATCGTGCCTCCCGACTTGGGATGATTCCTCTGAAGGTCGTGCTGCTTTGCTCAATGTGGCTTTTGTCTATTTCCATTTTTCGAAGAGTCTCCTCGTAGATGAGGTTTAATCCGCTGCCGCCGTCCATGAGCACTTTAGTAAGCCGGAAGCCGTCCACAACTGGACAAAGGACCAAGGCGGCTGGTGCTCGGGCTGTTCGGAATTTATGTTCGTCACTGGCATTGAAGGTGATAGCCGTATCACTCCATGGATTTATTGCTGCCACGTGGCAGACTTCGGCAAGGCTGCGGAGTGCTCGCTTACGCCTATTATTTGAGGCGAAGGTCTCGAAGACTGTCAATACTATATTGCTGTTTTCTGCGGGATGGTGCTCTGCGGTATTATTGATGAGGAGATCCTCACCGCTCTTGGCCACCTACCGGAGTACCCAACATGCTCTAAGGCTGTGTGTTGGCATGGTATCCGTTGTACTGTGAATTTTGCATGGTCCATTAAGCCATCCCTCCAATACGGTTCCGCGCCCTGTAGTGGGCTTTTGTTTCTTTGTAATTGGATCGGGTGACTTACGAGAGTACACCCTTTTAGTTTGGACGGGGGGTTTTGTGAGAGTCGGAGGATCCCAAAATTTTGTTTGGGTTTTCCAGGCGCTTTCCATCGCACAGTACTTCCGTACTATGGCCGCCAAGTCAGCGAAGTGTGCTATGTCACGGCGACTTATGGCGTTGAGGATTCCCCTGTCCGTGCAATTTTTGCAAAAGAATGAAATTGCGTCTTCCTCGCGACAGTCCTTAACCTTGCTCAATACAAGGAGGAATCTGGCCCAATAGTGGTGTACTGTCTCTTGGGGCTCTTGTCTAATGTGGGAAAGATCATTTATATCCGGGTGGGTGGGTGGATTTAGGTCCGAACCCTGACCCGATCTGAGACCCAGGGGCGGAGGAGTTTCCGAGCTTGGCAGTTCGGGCTCCGGGATGTTGCCCAATAGGTCTGACCCGCTGCCTGATTCTAGGTTCAAGGCTTGGGCCATGTCCTCCCGTAGACGGGTACCCGGCTCGGAGAGCTCGGGAATCCGGACATAGTTTGTCCTCAAGATAGAGGAAGAATTGCTGCATTGCTCCTCCACCACCGCTATCTAATGGGTGACCGGCGGGGAGTTAATCTCCCTTTGATCGGGTTCAAGCCCGATCTGATCATAGTCCGTAGTGACTCCCAAGGCGGCAATGCGATCCAAGAGCTCGTTCAAGGAAGAGAGCTCCATTGGATCCAACTGCTCGGCAAATTCCGAGCCGACGTGGAGGCTGTTTTCGATGACCCGAGAAGTCATCGTCGGCGCAGCGGCCGTACGGGCGGTCATGACGAAACCGCCTAGCCGGAGAGTTTGGCCTATAGCCAGGGCTCCCCCAGAGGTAATGTTGTCCTTGACAACGAGACGAGCCATCAATCCTTATGATGACGGCACAGTGGAACTCTCAATGAAAGCACCAATGTCGGTGTCAACATTGGTGGATCTCGGGTAGGGGGTCCCGAACTGTGCGTCTAAGGCGGATGGTAACAGGAGGCGGGGGACACGATGTTTACCCAGGTTCGGGCCCTCTCGATGGAGGTAATACCCTACTTCCTGCTTGATTGATCGTGATGATATGAGTATTACAAGAGTTGATCTACCACAAGATTGTGTAGGCTAAACCCTAGAAGCTAGCCTATGCTATGATTGTTGTTGTCCTACGGACTAAACCCTCCGGTTTATATAGACACCGGAGGGGGCTAGGGTTACACAGAGTCCGTTACAAGGGAGGAGATCTACATATCCATATTGCCAAGCTTGCCTTCCACGCCAAGGACAGTCCCATCCGGACACGGGACGAAGTCTTCAATCTTGTATCTTCATAGTCCAACAGTCCGGCCAAAGGATATAGTCCGGTTGTCCGAGGACCCCCTAACCCAGGACTCCCTCAATGACCTCCATCCTGCCGTCCTGCTGGTCTTGGTCTTGTTGCACAGATAAGGAAACCTTTGCTTGATTCCTCGGGGCTCCGCGCCTGCGCTTTCCCCCTTAGCTCCAAAGAGGAAACTGGTACACTGCGCCCGCTGGCGCCCGCCTGGCCTTGGTTGTCATGGCTCACGTCACGTGAACCTCGCGAGGAGCACCCTGCATAGATATCTCCGCTCCTCGGGAGCCAGCCTAGTGAGGCAGCCCCCAGGGAGGTCTTCGTGTCGTCCGCCTCGCGAGGCTTGGCCCCTCGCGAGGGTCTTGAGTTCTTGCTGCTGAAGATGGGCTGTACTGGGCCATTGATGGAGCCACGCCATGGGCCGCAGGAAGGCAAGTCTGGGCAACCCCGTTCCCAGGACGCCGACAGCATCTTTCATTTTTAGATCTATATTATCAAAAACCCAAAAATACCTTGCTGAGTTTTATTTGCTTTGATTTGCATCTATCAATCAACCACAATTTTTATCCCGTCAACGTGACAATTTCTGGTACCATTACCCGGAAGGGATTGACAACCCCTTTTACACGTCGGGTTGCAAGTACTTGTACTTTGTGTGCAGGTACCGTTTATATAGTGTTGCTTGGTTATCCTGCTGGTTCGATAACCTTGGTTTCATAATTGAGGGAAATACCTATCGAAGCTGTGCTGCATCATCCCTTCCTCTTTGAGGAAATACCGACATAGTTCAAGCGACATCAGCCACCGGCGCCGTGGCCACGATGGGTGGAGAAGGCACCACGAGCGGCGCGTTCACCGCGGGCGGTGCGGCCGTCGCCCCCAACACAGTCGGAGCGGGGACTGGGGCCGCTGGAAATACCCATCTCCCTCAACCTTCTGGCGAGCACGCTCACGCAGGCGCGGGCCAAGGGGACACTCAACTTCTGCCTCTCCGCCGTACCGGTGAGCGCAACCATCATAGTGGCAATGCCTGTTCCGGTGCATGTCAAGACCCTCTGGCCGTGCTGACCAGGGGGATGACGTCAAGACATGCACTTCGTGATGAAGCTATGGACCTAGGGTAGGGTCATAGGCCTGACCTAGATACCCTACCCAAGGTCATCACCCTAAAACCAGAAGCATTCGAAGAGGGATCACCATCCACTCGACCATGGAGCATTCCACTCGGGAGACTCGAAGTCACTCGACCATGGATACCGTCACTCGACCGCCAGAAGATCTAAAGCCACTCTGCACTGCGACGGTCGGACATTACACCATAGCTTTAATGATCATTACGTCTCTTTATTACTAGCGTTACCAGTAACGCGCCTCTCTTGATGTACCTTAAATCCCTTGTAACGTGGGCTGGCTGGGGTCCTGGCGCACTCTATATAAGCCACCCCCCACCGCATGCACAAGGGTTCGCACCCCTGTAAACACACATACGCATAATCCAGTCGACTGCCTCCGGGCTCCAAGACGTAGGGCTGTTACTTCTTCTGAGAAGGGCCTGAATTCGTAAAACTCGTGTGTACAACTTCGCCATAGCTAGGATCTTGCCTCTCCATACTACCCCCCCATTCTACTATCAATCTTAGTACCACGACAGTTGGCGCCCACCGTGGGGCAGGTGTCTTAGCGACTTATTGGAGAAGTTGCAATTTTTCCGATCCCCATCATCATGGTTTCTGGCGGAGGATTGACCGAGGGCCACGAGATCCGTCTCGGCGCGCTCGTGTTCGTCGCCGACGACTCCGCTTGGCTCCAAGAGGCTCCGTCGACGTCGAGGCACTCCCCGTCCGCGGGGCAACGCAATTTCGCGCGTGCATCCGTGGCGTCCTTCTGCGGCAGCCGTCGACTCAGTATCGGTCGGCTCCTATGGCGTCCTCGCTCCCTGCTGCTCGCCGACTCAGTTTCGGTCGGTCGCGGCTCCAGCGGTGGGTGAGGCACGCGGTGGCTCGCCAGTCGGCCACCCCGCAAGTCGCGGCAATCGAGCCCGACGAAACTCTTTACGGCCTGTTCGACCTGTCGACTGGCTCTGTTGAGACTGCATCTGAGTGCGACAGCAGCGACCCCGCGGTGGAAGTCCTGATGGTCAACGGACCGAGCAGTCCTCCTGGCTTCCCCCGCGACGACGGTGGCAATGGCGGAGGCGGTCCGTCGCACGCCCACGAGGAATACCGTCCCGAGCCCCTCTCTTCACAGCAGAGGGAGGAACTTCGTCGCCGTAACATGGATGCACTTCACACTCCTATCATTGGAGAAACCCCCGAGGCCCGGGCCTTGGAGGAGGCGTGCCTGGCCAACTTGACTGAGCGCACTCGACTGGAGAATCTCCAGCATGCACTCGACAAGCGTGCTCGGCAGCGGATTCCTGAGTCCAGTCGACGACAAATTTTTCCGCCTCCAACTCAGGTATACCGAACTCCGATTCAGAATCTCGTAGCTGCAGCCCGAATAGTAGAGTCGATTCAGCCCTCCCAGTCAGAAGCTGGCAGATGTTTGATGCAGATCAGGGCTTTACTCGGGGCAGCGGGAGAGCAAAACACAACAGTATCTCAGTCACGGAATAGGATCCATAGCAGATCCGTGGTAGCAGACACAGTCCAGTCGGCTCACAACCCAAGATCGCCCCCGAGCCGTGAGGGACATGGAGACCGACGAGATCAGTACAGAAATCGTGAGCAGTATGATCACCAACTCGACCACGATGATCGTCGTCGAGTGCCCACGCCTCCCCCAAGGAGTGGGTCATACGTGCCTCGGCAGCACGATGACAGACGCCCTCACAGTGGTGGGCGAAGGATTCCAGTCGACCCTCGGGAGCCGGGCTTCGATGCGAGATCTATTCTCGTTCAAGGTCTGGTTGACAGGAACAGAGCACACGGAGAAGGCCATGACAGAGATTACCCGACTGGCAGCAGAGTGTATGTTTCAGGTCCCGAGTGTTTCAGCAGAGCCATCAGGGCTGCAGTGATTCCTCCCAACTTCAGGTTGGCGACTGGAGTCAGCAAGTTCACTAGTGAGTCCAAGCCTGACACTTGGCTTGAGGACTACCGAGTGGCTGTTCAGATTGGTGGCAGCAACGATGAAGTGGCCATGAAGCACCTTCCTTTGATGTTGGAAGGCTTGGCCAAAGCGTGGTTGAATCAGTTAGCACCGGGCAGCATATATAGTTGGGAGGAACTTGCCCGAGTGTTTGTTAGGACCTTCGAAGGTACGTGCAAACGACCAGCAAGGTTAACAGAGTTGCAGTTCTGTGTGCAGAAACCGAATGAAACCTTGAGAGATTATATCCAGAGATGAATCACGTTGCACCACACGGTGGAGAATGTGTCAGATCACCAAGCAGTTTGTGCCTTCAAGGAAGGTGTCAAGTATCGAGAATTGAACCTGAAGTTCGGTCGGACTGGGATATGTCTCTGAGTCGGATGATGGAAATTGCCACCAAGTATGCTAATGGTGAAGAGGAGGATCGGCTCCGGAGTGGCAAGCACAAAACAGTCGCCCATGAAACCGGAGGAGGGAACTCCAGTCGGAAGCAGAAGCGCAAAGCCGAGCCAGCTGCTCCTGGTGAAGCCTTAGCCGTGACTCAAGGAAAGTCCAAGGGGAAGCCCAAGGGGCCATGGAATCCCAAGAAAGTCAAAGATCAAGATGGAAATGATGTGTTGGATTTGCCCTGTCACATTCATACCAAGAAAGATGAGGAGGGTAACCTGATTTACCCCAAACACACCACTCGACAATGTCGGCTCCTGATTCAACAGTTCCGAGAGAAACAGCCCAAGGAAAAGGAAAAGGAGTCGGACAAGGGTGAGGACAAAGAAGAAGATGATGATGGTTTTCCCAACGTCAATTCCACTCTGATGATTTTTGCTGATGTTGAAAGCAAAAGTCGATTGAAAGTTATAAACAGAGAGGTGAATATTGTTGCTCCGGCGACACCCAGTTATCTGAAGTGGTCCCAGACTGCCATCACATTCGACCAGTCTGACCACCAGCACGTATAGCCACCCCTGGGAGGCAAGTGCTGGTGGTCGACCCAGTTGTTGAAGGCACTCGACTGACTAAAGTGCTGATGATGGTGGTAGTGGCCTAAATATCCTGTATGCGGAGACCTTGAAGGGAATGGGCATTCTGATGTCCAAGCTCAGTGAAAGCAATATGAGTTTCCATGGCGTTATACCTGGCAAGAAGGCAGAATCACTCGGCCAGATCGCCCTCGACGTGGTTTTCGGTCATTCCAAAAATTACCGCAAGGAAAAGTTGACGTTTGAAGTCGTGGATTTCCAGAGTGCTTACCACGCTATTCTGGGTAGGCCTGCTTATGCACGTTTTATGGCTCGACCATGTTACGTGTACCTCAAACTGAAGATGCCTGGTCCCAGATGAGTGATCACTATCACTGGCAATCGGCAGAAGGCGGAAGAGTGCTTCCAGAAGGGCTCAAAGATCGCCGATGCCCAAATGGCAGTAGTAGAATTGCAAGAGTATCAGAAAAATGCAGATCCGAGTGATTTGCTACGAGCCAAGAAGCCTGCCATAGACTCTGCATTTCAGTCGTCTGGTGAAACGAAGCCGATTCATATTCACCCGACCGATCCCAATGCTGCTCTGACTCACATTTCGACAACACTTGACTCCAAATAGGAAGAAGCGCTCATCCAGTTCCTCCGTGAGAACTGGGACATCTTTGCATGGAAACCTTCTGACATGCCGGGTGTTCCCAGGGGGCTGGCTGAGCACCGTTTGCGAGTCGACCCAAAAGCGAAACCAGTCAAGGAATATCTTCGACGATCCGCCGTACAGAAGATAAAAGCAATTGGTGAAGAAGTGGCTCGACTCCTGGCAACTGAGTTTATCCGGGAGATTTACCACTCCGAGTGGCTCGCCAATGTTGTCATGGTCCCCAAGAAGGACGACTCACTTTGCATGTGCATTGACTTCAAGCATATCAATCGGGCCTGCCCAAAAGATCACTTCCCTCTCCCCCGCATCAACCAAATAGTCGACTCGACTGCGGAGTGTGAGTGCTTGTCCTTTTTGGACGCCTATTCCGGGTATCATCAGATCCGACTGTATGGACCCGATGAGATAAAAATGACTTTCATCACTCCATTCGGGTGCTTCTGTTATGTCACCATGCCATTCGGCCTGAAGAACGCTAGAGCCACATTCATGAGGATGATTCAGAAGTGCTTGCTCACTCAAATCAGTCGGAATGTGGAAGCATACATGGATGACATTGTGGTCAAGTCACGTAAAGGTTCTGACCTGCTGGCTGACCTTGCTGAAACTTTTGCCAACCTCAGAAGGTATGATATCAAGCTTAATCCATCAAAGTGCACATTCGGAGTTCCTGGCGGAAAATTACTCGGTTTCCTCATTTCCGAACGAGGGATCGACGCTAACCCAGAGAAAGTTGGTGCTATACTCCGGATGAAACGCCCTGTGCGTGTGCACGATGTCCAGAAGCTTACTGGTTGTTTGGCCACCTTAAGTCGATTCATTTCTCGCCTCGGTGAAAAGGCATTGCCTCTTTACCGACTGATAAAGAAGTCTGGTAAGTTCGAGTGGACTCCTGAAGCTGATGCAACGTTTGAAGAGCTCAAAGCCCTGCTTTCCACCCAGCCGGTGCTTGCTGCCCCAATCAGCAAAGAGCCTTTACTGCTTTACATTGCAGCCACCGGACAAGTTGTCAGTACAGTACTTATGGTCGAGCGGGAAGAACAAGGAAAAACTTATAAAGTTCAGCGCCCCGTATATTATGTTTCTGAAGTTCTGACTCCATCCAAGCAAAGATATCCACATTATTAGAAGCTTGTCTATGGGATTTATATGACCACGAAGAAGGTTGCACACTATTTCTCTGACCACTCCATTACAGTCGTCAGCGACACTCCATTATCAGAGATTTTGAACAACAGAGACGCAACTGATCGAGTGGAAAAGTGGGCGATTGAACTCCTTCCCTTGGATATCAAGTTTGAGGCAAAGAAAGCTATCAAGTCCCAAGCAATAGCAGATTTCCTCGCCGAGTGGATCGAACAGCAGCTGCCGACTCAAGTCCACTCGAAGCACTGGACCATGTTCTTTGATGGCTCCAAGATGCTGAATGGTTCCGGTGCTGGGGTGGTACTGGTATCCCCCCGAGGAGACAAGCTCAGATATGTTCTCCAGATTCACTTTGATTCCTCCAATAACGAAGCTGAATATGAAGCACTCTTATATGGGTTACGTATGGCCATTTCACTCGGCGTCCGTCGCCTCATGGTCTACGGTGACTCGGATTTGGTAGTCAATCAAGTGATGAAGGAGTGGGACGTCAGAAGCCCAGCTATGACTGGTTACTGTAATGCAGTGAGGAAGTTGGAAAAGAAGTTTGAGGGGTTAGAGCTCCATCATATACCCCGACTGAAAAATCAAGCAACCGATGATTTGGCAAAGATAGGTTCCAAGAGAGAAGCCATTCCCAGCAATGTGTTTTTGGAACAGATTCATACACCTTCAGTTCAAGAAGATCCTTTCACTGAAGAGCCCTGCAGCCTAAAAGTGCCATAGATCCGACTGAAGTCGAGGTCCCAGCCGTGGTCGACTTGATCATGGAGGTTTTGGTCATAACTCCCGACTGGACAGTGCCATACATTGCGTATATCCTTAGGAAGGAACTCCCAGAGGATGAAGAGGAGGCCCGACAGATCGTCCGTCGATCCAAAGCCTTTACTGTGATAAGAGGACAGCTGTTCAGAGAAAGTGTGCCTGGAGTCAGCCAGAAATGCATAACACCAGAAGAAGGTCGAGTGATCCTCAATGACATCCACTCGGGGACCTGTGGCCACCATGCGTCCTCTCGGACCATTGTGCCCAAAGCATACCGAGCTGAATTTTATTGGCCACGAGCAAATGAAATGGCGAAAGATATAGTCGACAAATGTGTAGGCTACCAGTTTTACTCCAACATGTCCCACAAGCCTGCATCAGCCCTGAAGACCATTCCACTCGTCTGGCCTTTTGCTATTTGGGGGTAAGATATGGTTGGGCCCCTGAGGACTGGTAGGAGCGGCTTCACTCATGTGCTTCTAGCAGTCGGCAAGTTTACCAAATGGATTGAAGCCAAGCCTATCAAGAATCTTGAAGCCAGTACTGCCGTCAGCTTCATCAGAGAGTTGACATTCAGATATGGGGTTTCGCACAGCATCATCACTGACAACGGATCGAACTTCGATTCTGATGAGTTCAGAGCCTTTTGTGCTTCCCAAGGCACTCGAGTCGACTATGCTTCAGTCGCCCACCCCCAGTCGAATGGACAAGCAGAAAGAGCAAATGGCTTGATTCTCAAAGGACTGAAACCCCGATTGATGCATGATCTCAAGCACACGGCAGGTGCCTGGGTCGATGAACTTCCTTCAGTTCTTTGGGGATTGAGGACAACTCCCAATCGTTCGACTGGCCGAACTCCATTCTTCTTGGTCTATGGAGCTGAAGCTGTTCTACCGAGTGACTTGCTTCACAACGCACCCCGAGTCGAGCTTTTCTCTGAAGATGAAGCAGAACAGGCCTGGCAAGACACAGTTGATCTCCTAGAAGAGGAAAGAGAAATGGCTTTAATCCGGTCAACCATTTATCAGCAAGACTTGTGCCGATTCCACGCCAGAAACGTGAGAGGTCGAGCGTTTCAAGAGGGAGAGTTGGTTCTTCGAGTGGATCAGCAGAAACCACACAAGCTCGCCCCTGCCTGGGAAGGTCCCTTCAACGTCACCAGGGTGCTTCACAATGGGGCGTATCAACTTTACAATGTCGAACATCAGAAAGACGAGCCACGGGCTTGGAATGTGGAGCTGCTCCGCCCCTTTTATACTTAAGCGCTCATTCTGTTGAGTTGTAATAAGAAATACTTTTGTAGTTTGTTTATTAGAGACAAGAGTTTTACAGTCTTCTAAGAATGATTGTCGCTGCTTATACTTGTGTCTGAAATCCCCCAGTGGGTGACTTAGTCGTGAATCCGTTTGCCTAAGTTTATAAAATCCTACCGAGTGGTGAGCAGGCCTCTCACTCGGGGGCTTAGCTGCGAATCCATTTCGCCTAAGTTCATAAAATCCTACCGAGTGGTGAGCAGGCCTCTCACTCGGGGGCTTAGTTGCGAATCCGTTTCGCCTAAGTTTATAAAATCCTACCGAGTGGTGAGCAAGCCTCTCACTCGGGGGCTTAGCTGCAGTCCAGTACTCGCCTAAGTTTAAAAAATCCTACCGAGTGGTGAGCAAGCCTCTCACTCGGGGGCTTAGCTACAGTCCAGTACTCGCCTAAGTTTAAAAAATCCTACCGAGTGGAGAGCAACCCTCCCACACGGGGGCTTAGCTGCAGTCAAGTACTCGCCTAAGTTTAAAAAATCCTACCGAGCGGAGAGCAACCCTCCCACTCGGGGGCTTAGCTGCAGTCAAGTACTCGCCTAAGTTTAAAAAATCCTACCGAGTGGAGAGCAACCCTCCCACTCGGGGGCTTCGCTGCAGTCCAGTACTCGCCTAAGTTTAAAAAATCCTACCGAGTGGAGAGCAACCCTCCCACTCGGGGGCTTAGCTGCAGTCAAGTACTCGCCTAAGTTTAAAAAATCCTACCGAGTGGAGAGCAACCCTCCCACTCGGGGGCTTAGCTGCAGTCAAGTACTCGCCTAAGTTTAAAAAATCCTACCGAGTGGAGAGCAACCCTCCCACTCGGGGGCTTAGCTGCAGTCCAGTACTCGCCTAAGTTTAAAAAATCCTACCGAGTGGTGAGCAAGCCTCTCACTCGGGGGCTTAGCTGGAGTCCAGTACTCGCCTAAGTTTAAAAAATCCTACCGAGTGGTGAGCAAGCCTCTCACTCGGGGGCTTAGCTGCAGTCAAGTACTCGCCTAAGTTTAAAAAATCCTACCGAGTGGAGAGCAACCCTCTCACTCGGGGGCTTAGCTGCAGTCCAGTACTCGCCTAAGTTTAAAAAATCCTACCGAGTGGAGAGCAACCCTCGCACTCGGGGGCTTAGCTGCAGTCAAGTACTCGCCTAAGTTTAAAAATCCTACCGAAGTAGAGAGCAACCCTCCCACTCGGAGGCTTAGCTGCAGTCCAGTACTCGCCTAAGTTTGTAACACGCCCATATCTGCAAGGACGACGAGGTGCAGGTCGACTGCAACCTTCTCCTTCGGAGCTGCACCTCGAATACAACATGCGCTCCATCCCGATCTGCAAGGACGACGAGGTGCAGGTCGACTACAACCTTCTCCTTCGGTGCTGCATCACAAGTACATCGTGCGCTCCATCCCGATCCGCAAGGACGACGAGGTGCAGGTTGACTGCAACCTTCTCCTTCGGTGCTATGCAACAAGTACAACGTGCACTCCATCCCGATCCGCAAGGACGACGAGGTGCAGGTCGAATGCAACCTTCTCCTTCGGTGCTGTGCCACAAGTACAACATGCACTCCATCCTGATCCGCACGGACGACGAGGTGCAGGTCGACTGGAACCTCCTCCTCAGAACTGCATCTCACGTACACAAATGTTCCGAGTGAAGAATAAATTTCACTCGAGGGCAAGCACAAGCATATTCGGAGATAAACCAAATCCAGATGAATCCTAAGGTTCTGACCGCAGATTAAAGTACTCGGGCATCAAGCCCGAAGGAGTTTAACGGTTACAAAAATCACTCAGCATCCCGAGGCAAATTTAAGGTGGAGCATAAAAGTTTATTCACTCCGCAGGAGGAGGGCTGACAGGCTCGACGAATTCGTCCAGGTCAATTCCATCGGCAATCCGAGTGGCGGCAGCAATGAAGGTCTCCATGAAGGATTGGAAGTCATGCTTCTTAGTGTTGGCAACTTTGATCGCTGCCAGCTTCTCTTCTCGCGCTTCCTTGCAGTGGACACGAACCAAACACAGGGCCACATCAGCGCCGCACCGGGCAGAAGACTTCTTCCATTCTTGCACTCGACCGGGAATCTCATTAAGCCGAGTCATCAGAGACTCGAGATCATTCTGGAGTGTTGCCCCAGAGTGCTGTGTCGATCCGCGACATCGCGACCTTTAGTCGGGCAACATAGTCAACAAGGCCAGCAACACGAGATTCCAATTGGAGTACATTCATGGCAGCCTCGTCCTTCACCGGTGAATGAATGGGGTCCAAGCTTGTCTCAACTCGCCCAGTCTCTTCCTCGAAGTTCCGGCAAAATTCTACACGTACGATTCAAAGATGAGTCAGCGGTTGTATATCGAGTCGACAATGACAAGTCAGTCGGTTCACAGAAAACACCTTCAAGCATGACGAACAGCTTCTTGGCAAGACCTCCCAGATAATTCTCCGGATCGTCCCTCTTGCGGGCAATGCCTTCCATTTCATCGTTCATATTGTTCTTATCCTTCTTCAGACGGGTCGCTTCCTTATTGGCTTCATCAAGAGCAGTTTTCAGCTTGGCGTTTTCTTCCTCCAGTTTGCCGATTGAAGCTAGCTTCTGTTCGGCGAGTGCAGTTTTCTCGTCAGCTGCTTTCTGGGCGGCCGCAAGATCCTTGTCCTTTTTTGCCAAAGCTTGATTCATTTTCTCTGAAGGAAACAGCGCTCGGTTCAGAAAAAGCAGAATAGAACCTGGTACAAAGACAAACCAGTCAGCAAACTTTGTCTTACCAGCAGCTTCATCCTTGGCCTTCTGCAGATTTGTCTTGGCCAGTTCCAGATCGAGGTTGAGTTGAATCTATTTTTTCTCCAATTCAGCAAAACGAACTCCGAGTTCACAAGATTTCTGTAATCAAGGGACAGTCAATCAACAGATGGAAAGATCAGTTACTTCAGAACAAGAGTTTGACAAATTCAAGTTGTTTTCAGACCGTAGTCGACTGCCCGCAGTCAACCACGATCTCGGGGACTACACCCAATGGGTGCACTTAGCTTGCCCCCACTGATTCAGTTTCCACTCGACGTAGAATATCCAGGCAAAAAAAGAGAGAAGAAAATCTAAGACCATAGTCGACTGCCCGCAGTCGACCACGATCTCGGGTACTACACCCATTGGGTGCACTTAGCGTGCCCCCACTGATCCAGTTTCCACTCGATGTGGAATGTCCAGACCGAGTGGAAAAATCCGATTCTCAGACCACAGTCGACTGCCCGCAGTCAACTATGGTCTCGGGGACTACACCCAGTGGGTGCACTCAGCGTGCCCCCACTGGTTCAAAGATTCAATCGACAACAATATAGTCAGCTCAAAGTGAGAGTTTGCTCAGTGGCAAATCAAAACACCCAGTGGGTGTACAGATGCCAAGCGCAGACAGATGAAAAGATTCTTGGAAAGAAAGTTTTCAGGTACCATATCCTAACAGAACAAGCCAAAAGAGCCAGTCGACAATCTACTAACCTGGACGTTGCTCTGGAGAGCGGAGCTGGCATCATAAGCAGCTTGGCTGGCTTCCCGCACCATCTTCATTTTCTCCATCATAATGCCCGCCTAGCATATAGCCTCTTTTGCAGCACCCACCTGGTCCTCTGGGACGTAATGTGCAGCAAAAAGTGATGGTGGATCGGCGGGAGTCTGTGCGGCTGACGCTGAAGGCTGAGCACTCAACAGCGGTATGGCGAAGGAGACAGAAGTCCGATTGGCTTCGCCGGCGTCCTGAATTACCGGTTCCGCCACCGGCGTCGACTGAGGCGACTTGCCAGCGAACATTTTCCTGTTTCTTCTCTCCAAGGGCCTCTGTGGCTCGTCCTCGTCGTCGTCGGGGAGGTCAATGACGTTGAGAGGAGCTGTAAAAAGATCAGTCGCCGAAATTTCATCCCCGATTAGTTATATCGCAGTTCAATCGACAAAGCTAAGACAAGATCACAAAGATTATACCTGGGTTGGAGGTGACCGCATCTTCCATGTCCTCATCCTCGTTTTTATAAGCAGAGGTCCCAGAGGTAGCGGCACTGCTAGTTTCAAGATTCATTCGGTCAAATCAAGGAAAAATGGACAGCACAAAACCTCGGGTAAAATGAAGACATGACACTCACGCAGAGGCAACAGGGATGTCAATTTTGATTCTGGGCAGCGCTTTCCGGGTCTTCTGCACTACAACCTTGGACTGCTTCGGGGCCTTTTCAGTCGGCGCCGGAGACAGCGTCCAAGGACGCTTTGACGACTGCCCGGTCTGAACGGTCACCTTGTCGCGGGCGCTTGCCGGATCGTGGGTGAGCTTGGACCGCCTTTCCCTGCGGGGAGGTGAGTCGACCTCCTCTTCATCACTCGGGTCGTCGCTCTCCTCGTCCCCTTCGCCGTCAGAATGCCACTCGCCGCTTTCACCTCCGCTTGCCTCCCCTTCCGGGCTCTGCTCCTGCTCTCCGTTGGGCATCGAATACATCTCAGTAAGGGCCTGGAAGAAAACAAGCAGGACAAAATCAGTCGGTGGGCCATAAACAATTGCATGATAAATAAAGGTACACTCGGTAATTCAGAATTGGACCTTGTCTGGTTCATAGGATTGGTCGAGTGGAGGGATTCTCCTGGCCCCTCTGGGGTTATCTTTGTTGCCAGTGATACCCCTCAACCACTTCTCCACCGTGTCCTCATTGACTTCTTCTGGATGCACCCGAGTGGAATCTTCAATGCCTGAATACATCCACATCGGATGGTCACGGGCCTGAAGTGGCTGAATACGTCGTCTGAGGAAGACTTCCAGCAGATCCATACCGGTCACGCCCTCACGAATGAGGTAGACCACTCGCTCAACCAGCACCTTCACCTCCGCTTTCTCCCCCGGGGTCACTTTCAATGCGGAGGGCTTCTCCACGCGAGCCATGGAAAAGGGAGGAAGTCCAGTCGACTGTCCTGGAGTCGGCTGGTCTTTGCAGTAAAACCAGGTCGACTGCCACCCTCGGACTGACTCGGGAAGGATTATGGCTGGGAAAGAGCTCTTGCCCCTCATTTGAATTCCAAGACCCCCACACATCTGAATTACTTTTGTCTTCTCGTCACTCAGATTGGCCTTTTTGACCGATTGGGAGCGACGCGTGAAAATGTGTTTGAAGAGGCCCCAGTGCGGTCGACAACCCAAGAAATTTTCACACAGCGACACGAAAGCAGCAAGATACACGATGGTGTTGGGGGAAAAGTGGTGAAGTTGTGCCCCAAAGAAGTTCAAGAAAGCTCGGAAAAAAGGGTGCGGAGGCAAAGAAAACCCGCGGTCGATGTGGGTGGCGAGGAGGACGCACTCACCCTCTTCCGGTCGAAGCTCCGTCTCATTCCCCGGGAGCCGCGCAGATCCATGGGGAATCAGTCCCTCCTCCGCCAGCTCGTCGATGTCGTCCTGGCGGATCGTCGACCGGATCCAGTCGCCCTGGATCCAGCCGCGCGGCAGACCGGACCTCGACGAGGATCCGCCCCGGCTAGACTTCTTCCCCTTCGCCTTCACCGTCGTCTTCTTCGCGCGCTCCAGGGCCTCCGTCTTCTCTTTCCCCATCGCAGCGGATGGAGCTCGGACGGAGCGGCAGCGCTGGAGCAAGAACGGACGCAGTGGAGAAAACTGAGAGGAAGGAAGAAGAATGGAGACGCACTGTTCAAAAAAATCCCAGTCCGGCGCCTTATATGAGGTTTTGGGCTGTTACAGAATGGAGACGCATTGTTCTTAGTCGTGCGGTGCCCCCTCCACCGTTTACTCCTCCGGTCATATTGTCGTAGTGCTTAGGCGAAGCCCTGCGCCGATAACTTCACCATCACCGTCAGCACGCCGTCGTTCTGACGAAACTCTCCCTCAACACTTTGCTAGATCAAGAGTTCGAGGGACGTCATCGAGCTGAACGTGTGCAGAACTCGGAGGTGCCGTATGTTCAGTGCTTGATCGGTTGGATCGAGAAGACGTTCGACTACATCAATCGCATTAAGCTAAATGTTCCGCTTTTGGTCTACGAGGGTACGTGGACACACTCTCCCCTTCTCGTTGCTATGCATCTCCTAGATAGATCTTGCGTGATCGTAGGAAATTTTTTGAAATTGCATGCTATGTTCCCAATACGGACCGCCCCCCTCGAGGACGCGACTGGACAACTGATAAAGCCGAATAGCCTCCTGCTCCACCTCGCCGTCAAGGCAAGGAGCCATTGCGGACAGTTTATGAGTATGACCTATGACGCGACCTGGATGCTTGGACAGGTCTGACAAGGTCCATTTACGGATCCAAAGAGAATCCTCCCGTTAGATGGGATGGATATCAAGCCTGGCTAGACCGAAACGACAGAGCTTGGGAACATCAATGAGGGAGGATGACAGGCGATCTCCGACGCGACGTAGCCAGAGTCAAGGGTGCCACTCATCCTCTGTGTTTCACAGATAGGGTGATGCAGCACCAATTCCCAGAAGGATTCAAACCTATAAATATCAAGCCATACAACGGGACAACAGATCCGGCAGTAAGGATTGAAGACTTTCTGCTGCACATTCATATGGCACGAGGAGACGACCTCCATGCCATCAAGTATCTACCGTTAAAGCTCAAGAGTCCAGCCAGACAGTGGTTAAATAGCCTCGCCGCAGACTCCATAGGATGTTGGGAAGAGCTCGAGGATGTCTTCCGAGCTAACTTTCAGGGCACTTATGTCCGGCCTCCGAACGCCGATGACCCGAGCCACATAATCCAATAACCCAGAGAGTCAACCCGACAATTTTGGAATCCGTTTTTGATCAAGAAGAACCAGATCGCCGATTGTCCAGATGCCGAAGCTATAGCCGCCTTTAAGCATAGCATTCAAGACGAATGGCTAGCACATCAGCTCGGCCAGGACAAGCCGAGGACGATGGCAGTGCTCACCTCCCTGATGACCCACTTCTGCGCTGGAGAGGATAGTTGGTTGGCTCGTAGAAGCACCAACCCAGAGGCCCCTGGCCCCTCTGAAGTCCGGGACGGGAACAGGATGCCATGATGCAACAAGAACAATGCGTCTCCATTCAATTTTTCTGTAACAGCCCCAAAAACCCCAGTACGACAATATAGCCCACCATGTGGCCACCTGTAACAGCCCCAAAATTGGGTTATCAATTTTTGTGTTGTTATTCTCTCCTGGCACTCATTTTCATAATTTTCTCCTGAGTTTGCTGGATGACCCTGAGAAAATTTTGTCATTTCCAACCTCAAAATCCTGCTCATGTCTTTTTCAGTGGGCAAGACCTCATTTGCATCAGCTCAATTCCTCTTAAACCCTAATTCCAAATTTTTGGAATTTGGATATGCCCTTGTGATTACAAAGGAGCCACCATTTTCCTTGTTCTGTTGATCCTCCCAATTGATCCCAGAGATCATCCTATCTTTCTTAACCTTGGATGTGCAAAAATATTGCTAAGTCCAATGCAATATTTTTTGAATTATGATTTATTCCTTTTCTTGCCTTTCTGAGGAATAAAATCCAAAGGCATATCTAGCCATCTCCTAAATTCATGAGAATTGGTGGAGTTGATGCTTATGCCTAATCCAAGCTCTGGCAAGTATATTGGCCATAATTAAATAAGGAAAATTGCCTTTTCCTATTTAATGCCAATATTGCATTTCTGCCAATTTCCAAAGGAACTACTATTTTTATAGCAGAGAAAATTCCCACATAAATTGTGGAGCTTGTCCTTGCTATATAATCACTAGTTCCATCCTAATATCATGATTCCACAGTTCAAAATTTGGCACATGATCCAATGCAAGTTTCTGCCTTCTCTGAAATTTTGCAAAGGAAGTGCTTTATTGCTAAGTCCAATTGAGCTGCAATTTGGCAGGGTGTTTAACATTGTTAAATAACTCATGGATACCAAAGATGAGCTCAATCCATTCACACTAGCTCCCTGTGAAATTTTTCAAAGTTTCTGACCAGAACACAAGTTTGTGAAGGAAGTACCTTCATAGTGTTTCCAAATGGGATGAAACTTTTCCATCCTCTCAAGTATCTCAAATCATTATACTCCAGCCAAATTCAGTTCATTTCATTGAACTATGTGAGCACAGGAGCAATTCTTGTTTTCTGTCGAAATTTTCAGTTTGTGAAGCAAGTGTATTTTATCTTGCTCCATTATGGCTGATAATTTTTCCAGGCCTTATCCTACTCATATAACCTATCTCCACAAGATTGTGGCTCATTTCACTTGACCAATTGCCCTGAGGATTTTTCTGAAGTTTTTTTTGACCGAAATGATAGCTGTGAAGGAAGTACCATTTTTGGTGAGTCCATTTGGTATCAACTTTTTACAGCATCATGGTATGTTCAAATCATCAGGCTTTGCCAAGTTATAGCCCAATCCATCACTCCTAGTGAGTGTTTCATCATGATTAAGTTTCTGGGTCAGTTTTGGTGGTTGTACAGCAACTATGGTAAATAGTTGTCCATTTTACCTCAAAACTCCAAGGACCGTAGTACATTCTACCCCAAGCCTCCCGGACATCAAGTTTACCATTTACCCTCTCTGGTTTAATGTCACGACCGTATTTTGGGATATAAATTCCCAGAAAAACAGCCTGTGTGCTCACCAGCCCCAGGATTACTGTTAGCTGATGAGGTACCAACTTGGTACTAGAATTCCAAGCAAGCACAAAATATGTAGTACAAGACCATTTAGGCCTAGGAGTACAACATTTGGTTTGCTAGTGGTTGAAGGCGGAAGCGATTGGGTACATCTGCGTCTATGGGACTCCATTTCCCCACAAGAACAGCTGACCAGGATAATTCCTATCTTCGCGAGGCTGCAATCGTCGACGCGTAGGTTCCGAGGTTGTCACCGCGATGCTTGTCTCCGAGCGAGAAATCTGGCCAAGACAATAGCCAGGGACAAGCCAGTGAGTACGTTTGAATGTACTCGCAAACATTAGAAACACGGGTATAATATATCAAACATGTTCCGAGTTAAACTAGATAAAACACACATCTGCCACGAAATATATGAAAGGTCATGATGCACACATATGGTTAAAATATACCAAAATAAAATACTGGGTGCCAAGCGAGTGTCTGAATGACTCCTCGAGCGGAAAATGCAGAAATAAAAATAATGCCGCAGTCGGGCGTCTGAGCGACACCACATAAAGGGCTTATAAGAAAAATAATTACAGTGAATATCCAGGAGGTAGGACCATCCCAGGGATACTCAATAATATACATAATATAAATGGTTAGTCCAAAATATAATAAAGATCACAATCCAAACGTCTCATAGTCATAAACAAAATTTAGTACAGTCGTTTCTCCATCCGAAAAACCGATAATCTAGTCAGGCCGTATCTCCATCCGAATACCGTTACAGAGTTCTAGATGAATCGTTCTCCATCCGAACACCATTACAAGACTCAACTCAGACTGTGGTTTCTACTCAAGAACATGACTATCTGACAGGATTATCCTCTGCAGAGGGAGTACCATTTTCCACGAGTAACGGGTTTACTTAGTCCCTCTGGACTAATTCCGTCTACGGTCTTTTGATTGAAAACACGCCCGACCTGCACACACCAGCTTAACTCACCAGTGCCTGGAATCACCCACGACACCTGCCAAGCAAAACTCTAAGTGGGGAGGCTACAACCTCGACGTAGCATGGGATCACAAAATTTATACCGCGCGCAAACTGGGGAAGCTATCCCCTTCGGCTACAACCGAAACACCCATGCCCCCGGACCGAATGACAGGCTTTAATCCGTGGCCACGGGACCTTCATCACGGCCTCTCTGTACGGTGTGTGCTTTGGACAGGGGTTGACAACCTACTGAACCATACCCTGTCCCTGCAGGGACAAGTGGTGGTACCGACAAAGAAGGAAGCTATTGATCAAGACTTGGTCTACAACCGACTCAGGTGGTCCAGGCACCCACCAAACATATCACCACTAGTGAAATAAATCATCACTCCTCGAGCCTCACCAAGCTATGCCGGGCATACTCGTCTCGACGAGGGATTAGGGACGAGCTCGTGTCTACCCAAGACCACGACTCTCCCGGCTTCCTACCGGTGTGCAAGAGAAACTCACGAGGATGACCCAAATCACTAGTGTATCCACTTGCTGACCACAAAACAACTCCAAAGTGCACTTATGCACGAGACTATATCGGTACATAAACTATCACACACTCCAAGTCAAAAGGTGTTGTGATCACATCCAAACACCACAACAGAATATTATGCCAAAGTTCAGAAATGCTTGCCTTCAAAATTATGCAAAGGATGTACTTATTGGAAGCTTTCCTTTCCCTCCAAAAATCCTAATTTGCAAAATACACAAATACAAATATTTCAAACACAGTACCAAAACTTGTCTCAAATATTTTTGAAATAAATCTTAAAATAAACCAGATGAAATTTGAGAGAGGTAGGAAAAAGAATCAACTCATTTGGAGTTCTATTTAAAAAGTTATAGCCAGTCAAAGTTTGGTCAACTCTGTTTTGAAAATAAAACCAGAAAAAGGAAAACGCTTCGAGGGAAATACGCTTACGCAGCAGGGAAAACGCATTCAGGGTTTTGCGCCTTCACTCAACCAGAGAGAGGGCGGACGTGCGGGTCACTGACAGTGGGTCCAGAGGGCCCACTAGTCAGGTTTGACTGGTCTCCCTCTCCCTCCTTTCTCTGTGCCCGAACGGTGGCGAGGCTCCGGCGATCGCCGGCGACGAACGGCGGCTCCTCGAGGGCATCCAAGGGCGGGGATGGAACGGCCGGACCGAGGCGGTCCTCTGGGTGGTCGTTGGGTCGGCGGAGGTGGAAGGAATCGCCGGCGGTGAGCTCCGCGGCGGAGGAAAGCTACGGTGGTGAAGTGACTTTCGTGCTCCGGTGGTCTCCGATCGAGCTAGGGCAGCTGGGCAGCTCCGCAAGGCTACGGGGAGGATCTTGGTGGCGCTGGATTGGCGAATGGGTGGCCGGTTGCGACGAATCGCGCCGGGGCTTAGCGGCGGCCGAGCTGGCCGAAGTTGGGGAGGGCGGTCCTCTCCGGTCAATCTACTGCTAGGGGAGCTCTACGGGGTGGTTCTGAGGTCGCGTGAGTGCTCGGAGGGGCTCGGGGACCCTTTATATAGCGTGGCGAGGCTAGACCGAGGCGGTAGAAGATAGGATCGCCGGCGACAGCCGTTGCTGTAGTTGCAGGGCATCTTGGCGGCGACGAACGCGTTCCAACGAGTGGGAGGATAAGCACGGCCTGTGCTCTGAGGCAGCTGTCGTGCGCTGGTGGCTTGGGCGGCGCCGTCCGCGGCGGAATCCGCTGCCGACGCCGGCGTGCCGCCAAGGGCGCGGCCAGCGGTGCAGCAGGACGCCAGAGGGATCGTGGAGCAGGGGGCGGCTAGTGCGTGGCTCAGCGATGCAGAGGGAGCCAGGGTCGGGTCGCTTCGAGCGCGGCAGTGCGGCGTGTCGGCGTAGTGCGCGATTGCAAAACGTGCGCTCTGGGCGCGCCCAGAGCACGCACGGCACCTGCTCGACGAAATGCCAGCGCGCTCTAGAGCTCGAGGGTGGAGCTGGCACTGCACAGGATGGAGGTAGGGGTAGCAAGGCATTCAGTGGACAAGGTGGATAGGTCAGGGGTTCAAGTCCACCATGCAAACCAGAGAGCTTGCCAAAAATGACTGTGCACACCAGGTGTTCGACAGAATGCCAGATGCACTTAGGCAACTCTTGGAGTGGCCAAAATCTCCAGATCAGTGTCTCTCTAGATGCAGGAGATGATGGCAAGGTTAGTTTGGCAAAGACAGAAAGTTGATAGTGCAAGTTTTGCAAAACACCAGTTTTGGACAGAAAGAAAAAGGGTTTAGAACATGCACTTCAAAACCTCCAATGAGCCCAATCTCCTGGACTTAAGAGTTTGGTAGGGAGGGCTGCAAGTAGGAGAAAGCTCAGGGTTATTAGGGCAAAGAAAAACATGGTTGCAGTACAAATCACCAAATTGGACCAGAATGCAAAAGAGGCTGATCCACTCAAATCTTCCAAGGGACATCACTGGGTTTTTGCTTGAAGATGAATGGTATGCATCCACTGACATCTCCAAACACTTGGAAGAATTTTCAGAAGAATATTTAAATGGGTTGCAGTGCAAAAGTGCCTACTGGACCAGATTGGAAAAGTTGGTGTAGAGCTCAAAATCTCCAACGGCCAAGAGGTATTTCTGCATGAAAGTGATGTGGAAACATCACATGACATCTCCAAATTTTGGTGGAAATTTTGAAAGCATTTATCAAATGGTTGCAGTGCAAAGCAGGCTCCAAATGCAAAAGAAATCATTTTAAAGGAATAAAGCTTTGAGTAAAATAGGCCTTGCAAATTTGGATCCACTGATGAGGAATTGTTTTATAAAAGAGAGTAAACAAATCCAACAATACCTTTGAAGGTTTTTTCCTACTTGAGGTAAAAATCCAGGGTCACAAAAGGTAAAACTTGACAATAATGGAAAAGTTTTATTTCCTGGCAACATTTTAATAAATAAAACAAGGCCAAAATTTTGGGGTGACACATTTAATCTCTAGGATGTTGCCAAGTTTGCAACAGCAAACTTGTGGAGCTTGTTTCACTCATCTCCATTTGTCTCTGCCCGATCTTTCACCATGGTAACACTCCATGCTGGAAGGACTACGCGGTAGACATGAACTTGCATCAGTAAAATCCCAGAGCGTGCCAGGCCAGTGGTGACCACGCGTGTAACCAGCCAAAACGGTGGTCTAGCCACTGTGGTCGTCGGCATCGCTGCCCCGACCGCCTCTGGCCTCGCCATTAATGTCCAGTAGCCCCCCCCCCCTCGTCGTCGTCGTCTTCCCTTTGGACCGCTGCCCGCCTTCGTTTTCTTCTCCGGTGAGCCGTGCCAACGACCGAAACAGTGCGCTCCTGTGCATCGTCGCCTTCCTCCCCGATGTCCTCTTCCTCCGTTCGTCCGCAAGCTTTGCTCGATTCCGTGAGCCTCTGGCGCTCGTCCTCACCCTCCTCGTCGCCTTCCCGCCGCTTCCCGTGAGTATTGGCCGCGTCTGCCGACAATGCGCCCCTCGCCGGTGCATGGACACGTCGCCTGCCGCGTGCCACCTCCTCGAGCCCTCCCCGCGGCTATATATACCGCCCCGAGCTCTCTCGTAGTCCTCAAGCCTCCCCAAGCCACTCACCCCTCCCCGGAGTCGCTCTTCAACCACCACCGCCGCCGTGGTCGCCGCCTCGGGTCACGCTCGATTCCGGTGATCCCGAGCTCCCCTCGCCGTTCCTCCACCACCGTCGCATCCCCCATGCTCCGGCGAGATGCTCCGTAGCCTCGGCCTCCCATCTCCCCCACCGGAGCGCCCTCTTCGTCGGCGACCGAAGCTCCCCTCCGCCGCGGGCCTTGCTGCTCTCTCTGCAGCGCCTCTCGTCGGCAACGGAGACCACCATCCGATGCGTCTCTCCGCCCTAATTTTCTGGGTAGGTCGTGCGCCTCGAGAGGTGGCCGGACGCGTCGGCGACCGCCGTCGAGGCGACCCCCTCCCTCGGCCTCGCTCGATCCCGAGCGGGAGGTTGAAGATGCCAGGGCCAGGCGGGCCCTTTCCCGTGCGGCCCCACCTATCGGCGACCATAGGGCGTGGCCCCGCTGGCCACGTCGGATAAGTGGCGGCCCCCCGCCGAGAAACCGTTTTCCGTACGCGAAAGCGTATTTCGGGAAGTGCGCTTTCAGTCGCCGAAAGCGTATTCCTCCTCTTCTTCGGGCCAGAATGCGCTTTCCTCTCTGGAAAGCGTATTCCTGAGAAAGACGCGATCTGTTTTTCTGCCAGGGGCCAGTTTGTAATGATTTTCTTTATAGATAGGTCCCTGGTAGTTAAACAATCATATCTTTTTACCGGTAGCTCCGAATCAGGTGATTCCAAAGCCCATGTCTTCGTTTCGTCGAGCCCGTTCCGTTGATATCATTTCCATAATATTTTCACATAGTGAAAATGACCTTTTTGCCCTTGCTCGTAAACAGCCCCCTCCGAGAAGGAACTGTTTCCGGCAAATCTTTTTGCGATCATTTCGCACTTCTTCCCGAAGTATTTGTCGACCCCCAGGCAAGCCAACCTCTTATCATGAGCCCAGAACTTGCATGTTGACTTTGCTTGCACCTTGTGTGTGTGTAGTTGCAGTTGTTTCATATCATTTTCATCTGCAGTTATTCCTTTATGTCTGTCATGCATGCTTGCGTTTTCATGATATCTTTTGCCATGCTAATTAAAATGTTGTTATTGATAATGCCATGTCACTACTCTACTTTATTTGCATGTCATCGTTATACAATGTTATGAGGATTGTAATGCACCGTTGATATGCTATTACTTGGTATTGTCACGTTCTTTATGCTATAGTTGTGCACTTGAGAAGTTCAATATTTTGTTCATGCATTTGTATGCTGCATGCTCATTGTTGCATTCATGCTCATGATGATGGAGAAGGAAATAAAATGACTTAATAATAACAAACCTCCTCTGTCATCGATGGGATCGAGTCATAGTGCCACCAAATCGAACTTTTTCAGTGCAGCCACATTTGCCTTTGTGGGAAGGCCTTAATGCGAGCTATTGTCGTGACCTCTCGCCGGTGCCTCCCACTAGGGAAGGTTATGGGCGTGCTTACCCTGATCAGGTAAGCGGACATAACCTTGTGTGCTCGTTTTTGAGATTTTTGGTACCAGTCCCCGAGTGGGAGTGTCCCCGAGTGGGAGTTGACCACGACGGTGCTCGGGGTGTCTTTGGTAGACACAGGGCCACCCAGGACCAGCCCGTTGGGGATTGGGTCGGAGTGGCCGGGAGAGCGTCATGGCAGTAGGTTGGTTTCGTCGGAATGCCGTTTGTCCACCCGAATGGGATGACGAGGCCATGAGTTCCGTGGTGTGGGTACAGTGTGCTACCTCTGCAGAGTGTATAAAGTCTATCAATAGCAACAGTTCGTAGTAGGTCCCACTATCAGGTCTTGGTCGAAATGGAGGATAAACCTGAAATAATTAAATTGGTAAATAAATATGTGATAACAAAAATATGATGACTTGCACTATGAGATAGTCGTGAGAAGTCACGGCAATGGTTTGATATGATCACGAGACGAGGTCTCGGTGAGTGTTGGAGACCAAGTGTTGGTCATGGTTGTGATCGCCGGAAAGATCACCGCTCGGTTGCGAGGCAACACGTTGGTAAGAGAGTCTGAGGGACTCGGTGCACAAGTTTGGTTGCATTGCATGAGTAATATGTTTGCATTTAAAGAACCACGGCAGAACAAGATGGTTGCATAAAGTTAACATATTATGTCTGCATTGGATATGATCGGTAATTTATTTTCAGCATAGTTTCATGATGTCATGCCATGCTTTGATTTATATGTTAAATTATGCCATGACTGAGATGATATGCTTTGATATTGCCATGTTAGAAGCATGTTTTGATATGCCATGTTATTGCCATGTTAGTAGATGCTATGATGTGGTTCATGCTCAGTTGATCTATATCATGCCATGTTAAGTAATTGATATGAGATAGGTTGTTGCATACGCTCGGTTCTTGCTTTGTCTGCAGCTTGTTTGGATGCTATGTATTTGGTTTTCTCGCAAGTACATTCAATGTACTGACCTGGCGTGTCATGCCAGTTTTGTAGGTCATACCCGTATTGCTCGCTTGATCCGTCATGCTAGGCCGTAATCTTGCCAGTCCTGTGAGTTGTGGAGCCCAGCCAGAGTTGTTATGCTGCCAAACCAAGACTTCCGCCGCCATTTTTATCAGACTTCCGCTGTCATTTAATAGCCTTAGGGCTATGCCAGATAATTGTATTCATCAATGATGTAATCTCATATACATGTATTTGATGAATATTTTTGTACCTGGAATGCTGTATTATGGACCTGTCGTGCGTCAGGTGTTATCCTGGGCTGACGTGCGAAGGCCCGCTGCTCCATGCAGATCGGGGTGCCACACCACCCTACCGAGCCAACCTCGGAGGGAACCTCTCCGCCCGCCGAGTTAGGGGATAGCTGGTCAATGTCGCGCTCCGCGCCTCCCCTGGTCCCTGAAGAGCCTGGGGAGGTGTTGTCCCAAAGGATCCCTCACCGTCCGAACACAGGGGAGGGTGGCGAAAAGATCATGGCCGAGGCCGATGCCTCAGTCACCAAAGACCAGGAGGATGCGTCCCTCCTGGCGAACACAGGAGGGGAGTTCGGACCGTCCGAGCCCTCCCAACCAGCCGCGCTGGAGTCCCCGAGGCCCTTGCAGGTGTCGATCCCGCCTTCCGCCGAAGGGGGAGCCGGGGCCCCATCGCCTATGCCGAACACCAACAACCAGGCGGCGGTAGGCTTGTCGGATGCGATGGAGTTGGTGAACAGCTCTGTCATCATCGCCGAACACCGCGCCCTTATGGGTGCGGTTCTACAAGGTGTTTGGTCCGTCAACACCGGACTGAACAATGTTGTCCAAGGCCTTTTAACAGGCTTCAAGGTGAGTCAAGTAATGCTCTTTCCTCGCATAACGGATTTAGCCTTTAGCTAGAGTTTGAGCAGGCCTTATGCATAGCAGCCACCGAGACTCTGTGAGGATTGCAAAATCCTTACAGAGGATCAAATATCCGTAGGGCAGTAGTTGACGCGTCATGATTGATTTGATATTGCAAGCATTGTCCTTGGTGGCGGCTGCTAATGCCGCGGCGCTGGAGGAGATGGATCGGAAGCTTAAATGCTCCGATGTAGAGCTTGACCTTGTCAACAAGCGTCTTGATGAGGCGCAAGGTAAGCCCCTATCGAAATGCATAGTCAATATCGCCGGGCAGTTATGTTTCGGATTGTATGCTTATCCCACACTGTTTGGTCACTACAGCTGCCGCCACGGAGTTCGAGGGCCTCAAGGCCGCGCTGAAGAAGGCTGAGGCCGAAAAGAAGGCGGCTGCCGAAAAGGCAGTGGCCGAACTCAAGACGATGAAGACCGTTGGAGAGAAGCATGAGGGTCGAGTGGCCGAAGTGCAACAGGAGCTCGAGGATGCTGTCACGAAATGTGAGGACCTTGAGAAGAAACAGAAAGAGCAGTCCTCCGAGCTATCCAAGGTGGAAAAAGAGCTCCGCGAGACCAGAACAGAAGTGCGGGGTGCCCGAGAGGAGCTCTGCCAAGTGAGGCAGATCGTAGATGGTAAGCCATACTTACTGCAGAGTGTATTTGGCGACAATAGGTTCGCATTGCTGACGCGGGTTTGGCGCTCCGCAGGCGTTTTCGCTGAGCTTCCAAGGAGTGGGGCGGATGCGACGGAGCACTACGCCACCCCGGAGGGGGATACCGATCAATGGCTTTTCTGGGCCCAGTTCCAGGCACCCAAGCATCCTCCCATCCTCAGCAACCAGATGAAGCAGCTAATGGAGCTACATCGGATGGCCGGGCCGGCCATGAAGGACCTTTGTGTTCGGCTATGGCCCACAGAGCCAATTCCGAGCAGCTACTTCGGCCTGGTGCAGAGACTTCGTGATGTGCCATCCTGGATTGATGCAGTGAATCGCTCTGCGTGCCTCGAGGGAGCTAGGCTGGCCTTTGCGAAGACCATGGTTCATTGGCCTAAGATCAAGCCAATGGATATGGGCACTGGTCCCCTGCTAGCTGGAAAAGAGCATCACCTACCCGAACAGTACATTCAACTTGTTATGGACTGTGCTCGGGCAATAGAGGGCCAGTGTTCCAAAGATTTAATCATTGCCTGATTGTATTAAGTTCACAACTGGACCTTTTGCTTTATAATGTGGCCCGTTTGTATGTTTTATACTATGGTGATTTTATTTTGACTCCTGTGCGACCGTTTTTTATTCGGAAAGTTACCAGTCGGCGGGTTCAGCCCCCAAGTGATAATACGCGGGGTGTTTTGTCTCCGCACTGTTACCCTTAGCCGACGTCTCGGTGCCTGATGGTGGTTCTGCATGAGAGAGACTATGCAATCGGACTATGCGGCTTTATTACTTTCACTTAGCCATAGGAGCTTGACTGCGTGAGCTAATAACTAGCCCCCAATGCATTGTGATATGCGGGGAAGCCTAGGCATGCCTTCGTAATCACGTGGTTTTCTGCTAGGACAAACCCTTCGTATGACACGGATAAATCACCAGCAATTTTTGAGTTTAACACTTGTCATCGCGCCGACCGGTTCACGCCTACTATGACGCTCAGTTTTCGGCTTTCTCCCCTGAGGTGCTTAACTGGGCTAGCCATAAGTACAATCGTAAGGGTTCTCCCTTTACCTTCTTAGCCGAACGTGCAGAACGTAAGAAGGTAAATACATGAGCCGGGCAACCCAACTATTGACCCAAGACATAGTTCGGAACTGATGCATATAGTGCAATATCCGAGATGCCGAACACACAACGGAAAGTGGTGTCGGACTTAGTACGTAGAGCTGATGAAGAGATCAGGCCCTTGGTCAATTAACCGAATTGTATTTGTGACACAATGTTTTCATGCCAAGATGTTCAAAGAGCGGAAAAAACAAGAAGAAGGGCTTGACAATACAGATGCCGGAACACCGTAAATGGCATTTTTATTTTCCATAAGCTCGGGACGTCTATCCGTATAATTCGAACAGTTGAGGCATTTATGATGAGTAAAAAAGGAAAATTTTATAGAAGGAAGGTTTACACAAGGCCTTCATGCGTGGGTTGAAGCCTCAACTGTACCCTGCTGCACATCTGCGCCTTTGCTTCTGCTGGGTAGGGGGGACGGTCGTGTAAATATGCATGCTGGTGAGGGAGCCCTTGAATAGGAACCTTGAGAGGCAGCCGTGTTGTTATAGCTTGATGCTGGGCGAGTCCGGAGTCATACTCGTTGCTGTCCAAGGACATGGTAATCCCATAGTTCGGTTAAGCTGAACACATGGTGTTGTTGTTTGATATAGGCCCCACGGTCGCCCATGGTATCTTGAGCGCGAAGTTGTGCTAATGAGGCACGTAGGACGCAAAAATGGTTGGTGTGTCGTGGGGCGCGTGTCCCTATTTGCGATGAACGCGGGCATGCTCCCATGACGGGGACTGGGTTTGAGCCCATTTACTTGTATCTCTGGCCTTTACGATGGGCTGAAACCTAGGCCCGTTGGCGCCGGCTTGGTCTTCGGCTGCCAGGGCCGCAGTATGTTCCTCGGTACGAAGTGAGCACTCCATGTTGCCGTTGATCGTTATGATGCCCGAAGGGCCAGGCATCTTCAGCTTGAGATATGCATAATGCGGGACGGCGTTGAATTTAGCAAACGCCGTTCGGCCAAGGAGGGCATGGTAGCCGCTGCGGAAAGGGGCAATGTCGAAGATCAAGTCTTGTCTGGTGATCCAATTACCACTTCCAGAGTCACCATGCCTGAGCAGCGGGCCTCTACGCCCAGAATAACCCCCTTAAAGGTGGTGTTACTTGGTTTGATCCTTGACGGATCGATCCCCATTTTCCTCACTGTGTCTGCATTGATCAGATTGAGGCTACTGCCTCCGTCCATGAGGACTCTCGTGAGGTGGTACCCATCGACAATGGGGTCAAGTACCAGGTCCGCCGATCCTCCATGACGGATACTGGTCGGATGGTCCCTGCGGTCAAAAGTGATCGGGCAAGCCGACCATGGGTTGAACTTTGACGCTACGGGCTCGGCGGCGTAAACATCTCGTAGCGCGCGCTTCCTCTTCTTTCTTGGTATATGGGTGGCGTAGATCATGTTCACCGTCTTAACCTCAGGAGGGAAGGGTTTTTGGCCTCCATTGTTCGGCCTACGGGGCTCCTCATCGTCCTCGCTCCGAGGACTTCTGCCAGAGTCCTCGGCCCTGAGCTTGCCGGCTTGTTTATCACCCAACAGTTACGGTTGGTGTGGTTGGCGGGCTTCTCAGGGATGCCATGGATCTGGCAGGGCCTGTCCAAGATTGCATCCAACTTGGTTGGTCCGTTGTGGTTGCCTTTAGAAAGCTTTTTCCGTGACCCGGACTTCGGATTACAGAATACGGCATTTACTACCATCTCGTCGGCTTCGCCATTGTTGTGGCGATGTTTGTTCTTGTTGCATCATGGCTTCCTATTCCCGTCCCGGACTTCAGAGGGGCCAGGGGCCTCTGGGTTGGTGCTTCTACGAGCCAACCAACTATCCTCTCCAGCGCAGAAGCGGGTCATCAGGGAGGTGAGCGCTGCCATCGTCCTCGGCTTGTCCTGGCCGAGCTGATGTGCTAGCCATTCGTCTTGAATGCTATGCTTAAAGGCGGCTATAGCTTCGGCATCTGGACAATCGGCGATCTGGTTCTTCTTGATCAAAAACGGATTCCAAAATTGTCGGGCTGACTCTCTGGGTTATTGGATTACGTGGCTCAGGTCATCGGCGTTCGGAGGCCGGACATAAGTGCCCTGAAAGTTAGCTCGGAAGGCATCCTCGAGCTCTTCCCAACATCCTATGGAGTCTTCGGCGAGGCTATTTAACCAGTGTCTGGCTGGACTCTTGAGCTTTAACGGTAGATACTTGATGGCGTGGAGGTCGTCTCCTCGTGCCATATGAATGTGCAGCAGAAAGTCTTCAATCCTTACTGCCGGATCTGTTGTCCCGTCGTATGGCTCGATATTTATAGGTTTGAATCCTTCTGGGAATTGGTGCTGCATCACCCTATCTGTGAAACACAGAGGATGAGTGGCACCCTTGACTCTGGCTACGTCGCGTCGGATCTCGCCTGTCATCCTCCCTCATTGATGTTCCCGAGCTCTGTCGTTTCGGTCTAGCCAGGCTTGATATCCATCCCATCTAACGGGAGGATTCTCTTTGGATCCGTAAATGGACCTTGTCAGACCTGTCCAAGCATCCAGGTCGCGTCATAGGTCATACTCATAAACTGTTCGCAATGGCTCCTTGCCTTGACGGCGAGGTGGAGCAGGAGGCTATTCGGCTTTATCAGTTGTCCAGTCGCGTCCTCGAGGGGGGCGGTCCGTATTGGGAACGTAGCATGCAATTTCAAAAACTTTCCTACGATCACGCAAGATCTATGTAGGAGATGCATAGCAACGAGAAGGGGAGAGTGTGTCCACGTACCCTCGTGAACCAAAAGCAGAAGATTTAGCTTAATGCGATTGATGTAGTCGAACGTCTTCTCGATCCAACCGATCAAGCACCGAACGTACGGCACCTCCGAGTTCTGCACACGTTCAGCTCGATGACGTCCCTCGAACTCTTGATCTAGCAAAGTGTCGAGGGAGAGTTTCGTCAGAACGACGGCGTGGTGACGGTGATGGTGAAGTTATCGGCGCAGGGCTTCACCTAAGCACTACGACAATATGACCGGAGGAGTAAACGGTGGAGGGGGCACCGCACGACTTAGAGGTGCCCCCCCCCCCCCCGCCTCCGTATATAAAAGAGGGAGAGGGGAGGAGGTTGGCCCTAGGGGCGCGCCAAGTGGGGGGAGTCCCACTTGGACTCCTAGTCCAATTTGCCCCCCCCCCCTTTCCTTTTACCGGAAGGGGAAAGGGGGAAGGAGAGGTAGAAGGAGAAGGAAAGGGGGGGCGTGCCCCCTCCCTTAGTCCAATATGGACTCCTCCCTTGGGGGGCACCCTTGTGGGATACCTTACCTCCCTCCTATGGCCCATAGGGCCCATATCTTCCCCCGGGGGGTTCCGGTAACCCCCCGGTACTCCGATATGTATCCGATGCACTCCAGAACACTTCCGGTGTCCGAATACTATCATCAAATATATCAATCTTTACCTCTCGACCATTTCGAAACTCCTCGTCATGTCCGTGATCTCATCCGGGAGTCCAAACAGTCTTCGGTCACCAAAACACATAACTCATAATACAAATCGTCATCGAACTTTAAGCGTGCGGACCCTACGGGTTCGAGAACTATGTAGACGTGACCGAGACACCTCTCTGGTCAATAACCAATAGCGGAACCTGGATGCTCATATTGGATACCACATATTCTATGAAGATCTTTATCGGTCGAACCGTTATGACAACATACGTTATTCCCTTTGTCATGGGTATATTACTTGCTCAAGATTCGATCGTCGGTATCCTCATACCTAGTTCAATCTCGTTACCGGCAAGTCTCTTTACTTGTTCCATAATGCATCATCCCATAACTAACTCATTAGTCACATTGCTTGCAAGGCTTATTATGATGTGCATTACCAAGAGGACCCAGAGATACCTCTCCGATACTCGGAGTGACAAATCCTAATCTCGATCTATGACAACCCAACAAAACACCTTCGGAGATACCTGTAGAGCATCTTTATAATCACCCATTTACATTGTGACGTTTGATAGCACACAAGGTGTTCGTTCGATATTCGGGAGTTGCATAATCTCATAGTCAAAGGAACATGTATAAGTCATGAAGAAAGCAATAGAAATAAAACTTAACTATCATTATGCTAAGCAAACGGATGGGTCTTGTCCATCACATCATTCTCCTAATGATGTGATCCCGTTCATCAAATGACAACACATGTCTATGGTTAGGAAACTTAACCATCTTTGATTAACGAGCTAGTCAAGTAGAGGCTTACTAGGGACACTGTTTTGTCTATGTATCCACACATGTATCAAGTTTCCGGTTAATACAATTCTAGCATGAATAATAGATATTTATCATGATATAAGGAAATATAAATAACAACTTTATTATTGCCTCAAGGGCATATTTCCTTCAGTCTCCCACTTGCACTAGAGTCAATAATCTAGATTACAATGTAATGATTCTAACACCCATGGAGTCTTGGTGTTGTTCATGTTTTGCTCGTGGAAGAGGCTTAGTCAATGGGTCTGCCACATTCAGATCCGTATGTATTTTGCAAATATCCATGTCTCCTTCCTTGACTTGATCATGGATGGAGTTGAAGCGTCTCTTGGTGTGTTTGGTTCTTTTGTGAAATCTGGATTCCTTCGCCAAGGCTATTGCTCCAGTATTGTCACAAAAGATTTTCATTGGACCCGATGCACTAGGTATTACACCTAGATCGGATATGATCTCCTTCATCCAGACTCCTTCATTCACTGCTTCCGAAGCAGCTATGTACTCCACTTCACACATAGGTCCCGCTATGATGCTTTGCTTGGAACTGCACCAACTGGCAGCTCCACCATTCAATATAAATACGTATCCGGTTTGTGACTTAGAGTCATCCGGACCAGTGTCAAAGCTAGCATCGACGTAACCATTTATGACGAGATCTTTGTCACCTCCATAAATGAGAAACATATCCTTAGTCCTTTTCAGGTACTTCAGGATGTTCTTGTCCGCTGTCCAGTGATCCACTCCTGGATTACTTTGGTACCTCCCTGCTATACTTATAGCAAGGCACACATCAGGTCTGGTACACAGCATAGCATACATGATAGAACCTATGGCTGAAGCATAGGGAATGACTTTCATCTTCTCTCTATCTTCTGTAGTGGTCGGGCATTGAGTCTGACTCAACTTCACACCTTGTAACACAGGCAAGAACCCTTTCTTTGACTGATCCATTTTGAACTTCTTCAAAACTTTATCAAGGTATGTCCTTTGTGAAAGTCCAATTAAGCATCTTGATCTATCTCTATAGATCTTGATGCCCAATATATAAGCAGCTTCACCGAGGTCTTTCATTGAAAAACTCTTATTCAAGTATCCTTTTATGCTATCCAAAAATTCTATATCATTTCCAATCAACAATATGTCATCCACATATAATATTAGAAATGCTACAGAGCTCCCACTCACTTTCTTGTAAATATAAGCTTCTCCAAAAGTCTGTATAAAACCATATGCTTTGATCACCTCACCAAAGCATATATTCCAACTCCGAGAGGCTTGCACCAGTCCATAAATGGATCGCTGGAGCTTGCACACTTTGTCAGCACCTTTAGGATCGACAAAACCTTCTGGTTGCATCATATACAACTCTTCTTTAAGAAATCCATTAAGGAATGCAGTTTTGACATCCATTTGCCAGATTTCATAATCATAAAATGCGGCAATTGCTAACAAGATTCGGACAGACTTAAGCATCGCTACGGGTGAGAAGGTCTCATCATAGTCAACTCCTTGAACTTGTCGAAAACCTTTCGCGACAAGTCGAGCTTTGTAGACAGTAACATTACCATCAGCGTCAGTCTTCTTCTTGAAGATCCATTTATTGTCTATGGCTTGCCGATCATCGGGCAAGTCCACCAAAGTCCATACTTTGTTCTCATACATGGATCCCATCTCAGATTTCATGGCCTCAAGCCATTTTGTGGAATCTGGGCTCATCATCGCTTCCTCATAGTTCATAGGTTTGTCATGGTCTAGTAACATGACTTCCAGAACAGGATTACCGTACCACTCTGGTGCGGAACATGCTCCGGTTGACCTATGAAGTTCGGTAGTAACTTGATCTGAAGTTTCATGATCATCATCATTAGCTTCCTCACTAATTGGTGTAGGCATCACTGGAACTGATTTCTGTGACGAACTACTTTCCAATTCAAGAGTAGGTACAATTACCTCATCAAGTTCTACTTTCCTCCCACTCACTTCTTTCGAGAGAAACTCCTTCTCTAGAAAGAATCCATTCTTAGCAGCAAAGATCTTGCCTTCGGATCTGTGATAGAAGTTGTACCCAACAGTCTCTTTTGGGTATCCAATGAAGATGCACTTCTCCGATTTGGGGTCGAGCTTATCAGGCTGAAGCTTTTTCACATAAGCATCGCAACCCCAAACTTTAAGAAACGACAGCTTAGGTTTCTTGCCAAACCATAGTTCATACGATGTCGTCTCAACGGATTTAGATGGTGCCCTATTTAAAGTGAATGCAGATGTCTCTAATGCATAACCCCAAAATGATAGTGGTTAATCGGTAAGAGACATCATATATCACACCATATCTAATAAAGTACGATTACGACGCGCGGACACACCATTACGCTGTGGTGTTCCAGGTGGCGTGAGTTGTGAAACTATTCCACATTGTTTTAAATGAAGGCCAAACTCGTAACTCAAATATTCGCCTCCACGATCAGATCGTAGAAACTTTTTTTTCTTGTTATGATGATTCTCCACTTCACTCTGAAATTCTTTGAAATTTTCAAATGTTTCAGACTTGTGTTTCATTAAGTATATATATACCCATATCTGCTCAAATCATCTGTGAAGGTTAGAAAATAACGACACCCGCCGCGAGCCTCAACACTCATCGGACCGCATACATCGGTATGTATTATTTCCAATAAGTCAGTAGCTCGCTCCATTGTTCCAGAGAACGGAGTCTTAGTCATCTTGCCCATGAGGCATGGTTCGCAAGCATCAAATGATTCATAATCAAGTGATTCCAAGAGTCCATCTACTTGGAGTTTCTTCATGCGCTTTACACCAATATGACCTAAATGGCAGTGCCACAAATATGTTGCAATATCCTTATCAACTTTGCATCTTTTGGCATCAATATTATGAATATGTGTATCACCACGATCGATATTCAACAAAAATAGACCACTCTTCAAGGGTGCATGACCATAAAAGATATTACTCATATAAATAGAACAACCATTATTCTCTGATTTAAATGAATAACCGTCTCGCATTAAACAAGATCCAAATATAATGTTCATGCTCAACGCTGGCACCAAATAACAATTATTCAGGTCTAAAACTAATCCCGAAGGTAGATGTAGAGGTAGCGTGCCGACGGCGATCACATCGACCTTGGAACCATTCCTGACGCGCATCGTCACCTCGTCCTTAGCCAATCTTCATTTAATCCGTAGCCCCTGTTTCGAGTTACAAATATGAGCAACCGGATCGGTATCAAATGCCCAGGCACTACTACGAGCATTAGTAAGGTACACATCAATAACATGTATATCAAATATACCTTTGTTCACTTTGCCATCCTTCTTATCTGCCATATACTTGGGGCAGTTCTGCTTCCAGTGACCAATCCCTTTGTAGTAGAAGCACTCAGTTTCAGGCTTAGGTCCAGACTTAGGCTTCTTCCCGGGAGTGGCAACTTGCTTGCCATTCTTCTTGAAGTTCCCCTTCTTTCCTTTGCCCTTTTTCTTGAAACTAGTGGTCTTGTTAACCATCAACACTTGATGCTCCTTCTTGATTTCTACCTCCGTAGCTTTGAGCATTGTGAAGAGCTCGGGAATAGTCTTCTCCATCCCTTGCATATTACAGTTCATCACGAAGCCTTTATAGCTTGGTGGCAGTGATTGAAGAACTCTGTCAATAACACTATCATCAGGAAGATTAACTCCCAGCTGAGTCAAGTGGTTACGGTACCCAGACATTCTGAGTATGTGTTCACTGATAGAACTGTTCTCCTCCATCTTGCAACTATAGAATTTGTTGGAGACTTCATATCTCTCAACTCGGGCATTTGCTTGAAATATTAATTTCAACTCCTGGAACATCTCATATGCTCCATGATGTTCAAAACGTCTTCGAAGTCCCGATTCTAAGCCGTAAAGCATGGCACACTGAACTATCGAGTAGTCATCAGATCGAGCTTCCTAGACGTTCATAACATCACCATCTGCTCCTGCAGCAGGCCTTGCACCTAGAAGTGCATCAAGGACATAATTCTTCTGTGCAGCAATGAGGATAATCCTCAAGTTACGGACCCAGTCCGTGTAGTTGCTGCCATAATCTTTCAACTTAGCTTTCTCTAGGAACGCATTAAAATTCAAGGGAACGGTAGCACGGGCCATTGCTCTACAACATAGATATGCAAAAATTATCAGGACTAAGTTCATGATAAATTAAGTTCAATTAATCATATTACTTAAGAACTCCCACTTAGATAGACATCCCTCGAGTCATGTAAATGACCACGTGATCCAAATCAACTAAACCATGTTCGATCATCACGTGAGATCGAGTAGTTTTCAATGGTGAACATCTCTATGTTGATCATATCTACTATATGATTCACGTTCGACCTTTTGGTCTCCAGTGTTCCGAGGCCATGTCTGTACATGCTAGGCTCGTCAAGTTTAACCTGAGTATTCCACACGTGCAAAACTGTCTTGCACCCGTTGTATGTGAACGTAGAGCTTATCACACCCGACCATCACGTGGTGTCTCGGCACGACGAACTGTCGCAACGGTGCATACTCAGGGAGAACACTTATACCTTGAAATTTTAGTAAGGGATCATCTTATAATGCTACTGCCGTACTAAGCAAAATAAGATGCATAAAAGATAAACATCACATGCAATCGAAATATGTGACATGATATGGCTATCATCATCTTGTGCCTTTGATCTCCATCTCCAAAGCGCCGTCATGATCTCCATCGTCACCGGCTTGACACCTTGATCTCCATCGTAGCGTCTTGGTCGTCTCGCCAACTATTGCTTCTACAACTATCGCTAACGCATAGTGATAAAGTAAAGCAAGTAAATGGTGTGTGCATCTCGTACAATAAAGCGACAACCATAAGGCTCCTGCCAGTTGCCGATAACTTTTACAAAACATGCTCATCTCATACAATGATGTCGCTTGAAGCTACGTCGGTATTTCCCCAAAGAGGAAGGGATGATGCAGCACAGCGGCAGTAGGTATTTCCCTCATATATGAAACCAAGGTTATCGAACCAGTAGGAGAACCAAGCAACACAATGTAAACAGCCCCTGCACACAGATAACAAATCCTCGCAATCCGACGTGTTAAAGGGGTTGTCAATCCCTTCCGGGGTACGGAGCCTCAAAATAGGCAAACGGACGTGAGATAAATTGTAGTAGATTGATAGATCAAACGCCAAATAAAATAAATAGAAATAAAACACAACAAGGTATTTTTGTATTTTTGGTTTAATAGATCTGAAAATAAATGCAAGAGAAAAGTAGATCGCAAAGGCAAATATATGAGAAAGAAGACCCGGGGGCGTAGGTTTCACTAGAGGCTTCTCTCGAGAAAAATAGCAAACGATGGGTAAACAAATTACTGTTGGGCAATTGATAGAACTTCGAATAATCATGACAATATCCAGGCAATGATCATTATATAGGCATCACGTCAAAGATTAGTAGACCGAGCCTGCATCTACTACTATTACTCCACACATCGACCTATATCCAGCATGCATCTAGTGTATTAAGTTCATGGAAAAACGGAGTAATGCAATAAGAACGATGACATGATGTAGACAAGATCTATCTATGTAGAGATAGACCCCCATCGTTTTATCCTTAGTAGCAACGATACATACGTGTCGTTTCCCCTTCTATCACTGGGATCAAGCACCGTAAGATCGAACCAACTACAAAGCACCTCTTCCCATTGCAAGATAAATAGATCAAGTTGGCCAAACAAAACCCAAATATCGGAGAAGAAATACAAGGCTATAAGCAATCATGCATATAAGAAATCAAAGAAACTCAAATAACTTTCATGGATATAAAAAGATATAACTGATCATAAACTCAAAGTTCATCGGATCCCAACAAACACACCGCAAAAGAGTTACATCATATGGATCTCCAAGAGACCATTGTATTGAAAATTCAGCGAGAGAGAGGAAGCCATCTAGCTACTAACTACGGACGGGAAGGTCTACAAAGAACTACTCACGCATCATTGGAGAGGCACCAATGGAGGTGCCGAGATGGTGTCTAGATTAGATCTGGTGGTTCTGGACTCTGCGGTGGCTGGATGAATATTTCGTCGACTCCCCTAGGGTTTCTGGAATGTTGGGGTATTTATAGAGCAAAGAGGCGGTCCGGGGGCGCCCGAGGTGGGCACAACCCACGAGGGCGCGCCTGGGCCTCCTGGGGCGCCCTGGTGGGTTGTGCCCCCCTCGGGGCACCCCCCAAGCGCAACCTGGGCCCATTACGTTCCTTCTGGTCCATAAAAATTCTCCGTGAAGTTTCGTTGCATTTGGACTCCGTCTGATATTGATTTCCTACGATGTAAAAAACATGCAGAAAACAGCAACTGGCACTTGGCACTATGTCAATAGATTAGTACCAAAAAATGATATAAAATGATTATAAAACATCCAAGATTGATAATATAACAACATGGAACAATCAAAAATTATAGATATGTTGGAGACGTATCAGCATCCCCAAGCTTAACTCCTACTCGTCCTCGAGTAGGTAAGTGATAAAAATAGATTTTTTTTATGTGGAATGCTTCCTAACATGTCAAATCATATTCTTTTCTTTATAGCATGGACAATTGGACTTTTATGTGATTCAAAGTAATAGTCTAGTTTTGCCATAATAATTTAGATACTCAAGCATATCAACAAGCAACCATGTCTTTCAAAATAGCCACGCTAAAATAAGTTATCCCTAGCCCATCATGCTCAAACATTGATCCATTCATGAAGCACACTCGAATATTAACTACATCCAATACTTAAGTACGATCATATTGCCTCCTAGTTGGTGCTTTTATAAGATAAGATGGAGACTCAAATTCAAAAATAAAAAATGCATAAAGTAAAAAGAAAGGCCCTTCGCAGAGGGAAGTAGGGATTTGTAGAGGTGCCAGAGCTCAAAGCGAAAAAATAAAGATAAAAACATTTTGGGAGGTGTATCCATCCCACCAACAAAAACCACTTAGAGTTCCCAACACCTTCCATGCTAGATATATCGTAGGCAGTTCCCAAAATAAAATAAAGTTTATTCCTTTCTCCACCATACTTTCACTTTCCTGGCTAGCCGTATCCACGGTTGCCCTCCATACCAACACTTTCCAAGGAATTTATTATTTGACAACATAAAGTAAATTAATTTTTGCATTTCGGGACTGGGCATCCCTAAAACCTTTGCCTTACTCTCGTGTAATGACAAGTGAATAAACACTCATCGTGAGAATAACACATCCAGCATGGAAAATATTAGCCACCCCTCACCGCTCCGCGAGCGAAACAAACACGCAAAAGAGAAGTTTATTTTGAAAATTAGAGATGGCACATGCAAATTTGCTTAGAACGGAAAAAGAATACCGCATATAGATAGATATAGTGGACTCATGTGGCAAAACTGGTTTAAAGGATTTTGGATGCACAAGTAGAGATCATACTTGGTGCAAAATGAAGGCTAGCAAAAGATTGAGAAGCGACCAACCAAGAAACGAATAATCTCATAAGCAAGCATTAAGCATAATCAACACTAAATAATGCACCACAAGTAGGATATAATTTCATTGCATGAGTATTGACTTTCGTGCTTGCATAGGGAATCACAAACCTTAACACTAATATTCTTACTAAAGCATAATTACTCATCAACATAACTCACATATAACAACATCATATCTCAAAACTATTACTAGGAATCAAGTTTATTTTGTCCAATGCTCTTCATGAAAGTTTTTATTATATCCTTCTTGGATATCTATCACTTTGGGACTAATTTTCATGTGTTGCTTTTCATAAGCTCAAACTAATATAAGTGAAGATCAAGAGCATAATTTTTTCTTTCTCTCAAAATAATTTAAGTGAAGCAAGAGAGAATTTCTTCAAAATTTTACTAACTCTCTAATAAATCTAAGTGAAGCAAGAGAGCATTTCTTCAAAAATAATAAAGCACACCATGCTCAAAAAGATGTAAGTGAAGCACTAGAGCAAGTCCATAGCTCATAAAAATTTAAGTGAAGCATAGAGAGTAATTCTAACAAGTCATGACATAATTTTGGCTCTCCCAAATAGGTGTGTCCAGTAAGGATTGATGACTTAAAACACAAAATAAAACAAGCAAAGACTCATATCATACAATACGCTCCAAGCAAAACACATATCATGTGACGAATAAAAATATAGTTTCGACTAAAATATCGATGGTCGTTAGAAGAAAGAGGGGATGCCACTCGGGGGCATCCCCAAGCTTAGTTGGTTGCTCATTTTTGGATAATAGCTGGGGATGCCGGGGCATCCCCAAGCTTAGGCTCTTCTATCCTTCCTTCATCCATCGTAAGATAACCCAAAACTTGAAAACTTCAATCACACAAAACTCAACAAAACCTTCATGAGATCCGTTAGTATAAGAAAGCAAACCACTACTATAAGTACTGTATCAAACCAATTCATATTTTGTTTTTGTATTATATCTATTGTATTCCAAATTTTCTATGGCAAAAACTCATCAAAGAAAACCATAGAGCCATCAAAATAAGCACACAACACAAAGAAAACAAAATCTGTCAAAACAGAACAGTCTGTAGCAATCTGACTATTTCGAATACTTCTGTAACTCCAAAAATTCTGAAAAATTAGGACGACCAAGGTAATTTGTATATTAATCTTCTGCAAAAAGAATCGGGGCAAAAGCACTTTTCTGTGAATTACGAAAATTATTTTCGTGAGTGCATAAGTTTCTGTTTTTCAGCAAGATCAAACAACTATCACCCAAGCAGATCCTAAAGGCTTTACTTGGCACAAACAATAATTAAAACACAAAAAACACAATCATAACAGTAGCATAATTGTGCAAACACTCAAGAACATAAATCAAAAGGCAAAAATAAATTTTATTCATTGGGTTGCCTCCCAACAAGCGCTATAGTTTTACGCCCTTAGCTAGGCATAAAGCAAGGATATAAGTTTTTTCGTCCTTCTTATTCTTAATTTTCTTAGGGGTATTTTCATCATGGGGTTTTGAAACACAACATAAAACATATTATCCATGGACACTTTAGCATTCCTTAGTTGGTTTTCATCATAACCCCTTTGATTTCCAGCAACAATCCAAGAGTAGTGTTGATTATCATTATTAAAAACTTGTTGGATTATATCTAGAATGGGGACTTGCTTTTTAAGATTGTCATCAAAGATCTTATTATCCCCAAGCAAATACCTTAGTGCATAGTCACTATTGTAAATAATTTCATCTATCATGGGTTTTTCATGATTCATACCATAAAAATCAAAGATTTCCCTTGCTTCCCGAATAATGTAGTCAAACTCATTCATAAGAACAAGGGTGGCCAACTTTTTATCCCTAGGATTCTTTATAACGGGAAGATCAAAAAACAATCTTCGCAGAGTAGGATGGGTATGAATAAATTTGCTTTCAAGTTTCAGAACTAGTGCTGAAATAGCATCTGAATAAGATCTAGTAGTTTTAAGTATAGGAGCATCATCAAGACTTAGATTTCCAACACAATTGAAAAAATCTTGGATACGTTCTTTTCCTATAACGTTCCCTTGCCCCAAGATAAAAGTTTTAGCATCCAGATTGCTCGTACGTCCTATCTTAGGGGTTAGGCCATCATCTGTTGGTGCCATACAGAAATCACTCATGATTCCAAGCAAAGGATAGATCTGACAAGAAAACGGCGAACGAAAAAGAGAGGCAAATAAAACGGCAAATTTTTGTGAAGTGGGGGAGAGGAAAACGAGAGGCAAATGGAAAATAATGTAAATTGCAAGGAGATGAGATTTGTGATTACGAACCTAGCATATGTTGAAGATCCTCCCCGGCAACGGCGCCAGAAATTCCTTTTGATGTCGCTTGAAACTACGTCGGTATTTCCCCAAAGAGGAAGGGATGATGCAGCACGACGGCGGTAGGTATTTCCCTCAAATATGAAACCAAGGTTATCGAACCAGTAGGAGAACCAAGCAACACAACATAAACAGCCCCTACACACAGATAACAAATCATCGCAATCCGACGTGTTAAAGGGGTTGTCAATCCCTTCCGGGGTACGGCGCCTCAAGATAGGCAAACGGACATGAGATAAATTGTAGTAGATTGATAGATCGAACGCCAAATAAAATAAATAGAAATAAAATGCAGCAAGGTATTTTTGTATTTTTGGTTTAATAGATCTGAAAATAAATGCAAGAGAAAAGTAGATCGCAAAGGCAAATATATGAGAAAGAAGACCCCGGGGCTGTAGGTTTCACTAGTGGCTTCTCTCGAGAAAAATAGCAAATGGTGGGTAAACAAATTACTGTTGGGCAATTGATAGAACTTTGAATAATCATGATGATATCCAGGCAATGATCATTATATAGGCATCACGTCCAAGATTAGTAGACCGACTCCTGCCTGCATCTACTACTATTACTCCACACATCGACCGCTATCCAGCATGCATCTAGTGTATTAAGTTCATGTAAAAACGGAGTAATGCAATAAGAATGATGACATGATGTAGACAAGATCTATCTATGTAGAGATAGACCCCATCGTTTTATCCTTAGTAGCAACGATACATACGTGTTGTTTCCCCTCCTGTCACTTGGATCAAGCACCGTAAGATCGAACCCACTACAAAGCACCTCTTCCCATTGCAAGATAAATAGATAAAGTTGGCCAAACAAAACCCAAATATCAGAGAAGAAATACGAAGCTATAAGCAATCATGCATATAAGAGATCAAAGAAACTCAAATAACTTTCATGGATATAAAAAGATATAACTGATCATAAACTCAAAGTTCATCGAAACCCAATAAACACACCGCGAAAGAGTTACATCATATGGATCTCCAAGAGACCATTATATTGAGAATTCATCGAGAGAGAGGAAGCCATCTAGCTACTAACTATGGACCCGAAGGTCTACAAAGAACTACTCACGCATCATCGGAGAGGCACCAATGGAGGTGGTGAACCCCATCCGAGATGGTGTCTAGATTGGATCTGGTGGTTCTGGACTCTGCGGCAGCTAGATGAATATTTCGTCGACTCCCCTAGGGTTTCCGGAATATTGGGGTATTTATAGAGCAAAGAGGCGGTCCGGGGGGCACCCGAGGTGGGCACAACTCACCAGGGCGCCCCTGGGCCTCCTGGCGCGCCCTGGTGGGTTGTGCCCCCCTCGGGGCACCCCCGAGGCGCAGCCAGGGCCCATTACGTTCTTTCTGGTCCATAAAAATTCTCCGTGAAGTTTCGTTGCATTTGGACTCCGTCTGATATTGATTTCCTGCGATGTAAAAAACATGCAGAAAATAGCAACTAGCACTTGGCACTATGTCAATAGGTTAGTACCAAACAATGATATAAAATGATTATAAAACATCCAAGATTTATAATATAACAGCATGGAACAATAAAAAATTATAGACACGTTGGAGACGTATCATACAACAATGTATATCACATCATGTCTTGACCATATCACATAACAACATGCCCTGCAAAAACAACTTAGACGTCCTCTACTTTGTTGTTGCAAGTTTTACGTGGCTGCTACGGGCTTCTAGTAAGAACCGTTCTTACCTACGGATCAAAACCACAATGATGTTTCGTCAAGTGTGATGTTTTAAGCTTTAAAAAGGACTGGTCGTAGTCAAATTCGATTCAACTAAAGTTGGAGAAACAGACACCCGCCAGCCACCTTTATGCAAAACTAGTTGCATGTTTGTCGGTGGAACCGGTCTCATGAACGTGGTCATGTAAGGTTGGTCCGGGCCGCTTCATCCAACAATACCACCAAACCAAAATAAGACGTTGGTGGTAAGCAGTATGACTACGCATAGACCTAGCTCGGATGCCACTGTCGGGAGCGTAGCATGCAATTTCAAAAAAAATCCTACGATCACGCAAGATCTATCTAGGAGATGCATAACAATGAGAAGGGGATAGTGTGTCCATGTTCCCTCATATACCGAAAGCGGAAGCGTTAGCTTAACGCGGTTGATGTAGTCGAACGTCTTCTCGATCCAACCAATCAAGCACCAAACATACGGCACCTCTGAGATCTGCACACATTCAGCTCGATGACGTCCCTCAAACTCTTGATCCAGCAAAGTGTCGATGGAGATTTTCGTCAGCACGACGGGATGGTGACGGTGATGGTGAAGTTATCCGCGCAGGGCTTCGCCTAAGCACTACGACAATATGACCGGAGGAGTAAACGGTGGAGGGGGCACCGCACACGGCTAAGAACAATTGATGTGTCTTAGAGGTGCCCCCCGCCCCCGTATATAAAGGAGGGAGAGGGGAGGAGGCCGGCCCTAGGGGCGTGCCAAGTGGGGGGAGTCCCACTTGGACTCCTAGTCCAATTCGGCCCCCTTTCCTTTTACCGGAAGGCGAAAGGGGAAGGAGACGGAGAAGGAGAAGGAAAGGGGGGCCGCGCCCCCTCCCCTAGTTCAATTCGGACTCCTCCCTTGGGGGGCGCCACCCTTGTGGGCTGCCTTGCCTCCCTCCTATGGCCCATAGGGCCCATATCTTCCCCCGGGGGGTTCCGGTAACCCCCCGGTACTCCGATATGTATCCAATGCATTCCGGAACACTTCCGTTGTCCGAATACTATCATCCAATATATCAATATTTACCTCTCGACCATTGCGAGACTCCTCGTCATGTCCATGATCTCATCTGGGACTCTGAACAATCTTCGGTCACCAAAACACATAACTCATAATACAAATCGTCATTGAACGTTAAGCGTGCAGACCCTACGGGTTCAAGAACTATGTAGACATGACCGAGACACCTCTCCGGTCAATAACCAATAGCGAAACATGGATGCTCATATTGGTTCCCACATATTCTACGAAGATCTGTATCGGTCGAACCGTTATGACAACATACATTATTCCCTTTGTCGTCGGTATATTACTTGCCCGAGATTCGATCATCGGTATCCTCATACCTAGTTCAATCTCGTTACCGGCAAGTCTCTTTACTCATTCCGTAATGCATCATCCCGTAACTAACTCATTAGTCACATTGCTTGCAAGGCTTATTATGATGTGCATTACCGAGAGGGCCCAGAGATACCTCTCCGATACTCGGAGTGACAAATCCTAATCTCGATCTATGCCAACCCAACAAAACACCTTCGGAGATACCTGTAGATCATCTTTATAATCACCCATTTATGTTGTGAAGTTTGATAGCACACAAGGTATTCCTCCGGTATTCGGTAGTTGCATAATCTCGTCAAAGGAACACGTATAAGTCATGAAGAAAGCAATAGCAGTAAAACTTAACAATCATTATGCTAAGCTAACGGATGGGTCTTGTCCATCACATCATTCTCCTAATGATGTGATCCCGTTCATCAAATGACAACACATGTCTATGGTTAGGAAACTTAACCATCTTTGATTAACGAGCTAGTCTAGTAGAGGCTTACTAGGGACACTATTTTGTCTATGTATCCACACATGTATCAAGTCTCCGGTTAATACAATTCTAGCATGAATAATAGATATTTATCATGATATAAGGAAATATAAATAATAACTTTATTACTGCCTCTAGGGCATATTTCCTTCAGTCCGGCTGTCCTGCGTGAGTGTGCCTTGGAGGTGCTTGCTCTACGGCCTCGTCATCGAATTGCGGCAGTAGTCTTTGCTTCGGGTAGCTTTATGTCTGTCGCTCGTGGCTGTACTCCTCTTCGGCAGCTAGGACCTTAGTCCATCTGTCATTGAGGGTGTCATGTTCGGCCTTTATTTTTTTGCCGCTGTTTCTCAGGCTACGCACGGTGGCAATGAGCTGCCGTTTGAACCGCTCTTGATCCAGCGGGTCTTCGGGGACGATGAAATCTTCTTCACCGAAACTGACCTCCTCTTCGGAAAGGGGGAGGTAGTTACTGTCTTCGGAGTCATTGAGGTCTTCAAGATTGAGCGGGTCCTCATGCTCTTCGTGGTCATCTTGTGGTTGTTCGTCGGCACCGTGGTCGCCGAGGTTGTCTGCATTGTCTGGAGTGTCGTTCTCTCCGGTGTCGATGTTGCTCGCGTGGCTTCGACGTGCCTTGGAACGACGGCATTGTCCGCGGTGTTTCGGCGGCTCATCACTTGGCTTGCCATTATCCTTCATGGGGCTGTCGTCGTTGTCTTTCGGAGTGTCCACCATGTAGATGTCGTAAGTGGACGTGGTTGTCCAGCGGCCGGTGATGAGGGGAGCGGCGTCGGCGTTAGCCGTGGCTCCGCTATCTTAGTCCATGGAATCGGCGTTTTACGAGGTGTAGTCCAACATGTCGGTTAAGTCCTCAACTATGTCCACTAGGTGGGTGGTGGGTGGGTCATAAAATTCCTTGTAATTCACCTCGAGGGGCCGCTGAACGCAGGCCGAGGGCGAGTCATCTCGAATAGCCATCATCCGGATTCGGTCAAGCACCTTGTTTAACAAGGCGAGGCTTGCCAAGCTAGCATGTGGTGGCCGCTCAGGACCGGTCTCCGTTGTGGCGGGGCGAGGGGTGATCCAGGCCCGAACTGAATCCTGGTCTCCAAGGGCCGAGTTAACCTCGAGGCCCGGGGTCAGATTCGTGACCGGATAGGTAGGAGAGACCGAGGATAAAACCTGGTCTTCAGATGCTACCTCCGTATTGGGGCTCGATGCCTGATTGGTGAGGGGGACTTCGGTCAGGGATGATTCCTGATTTCTGGACGTCAACCCGACACTGGGGCTCGAGGCCAGATCTGTGACGTGAGGAGAGGGTTCGGCTGAGAGTGACTCTTGGCCCCCGAACACTGCTCCCGCACTAGGGCCTGAGGCTGGGTCTTCGGCGAGCATCATCGGTTTGGCTGAAGGGGATTCCTGGTCCACAGATAGGGTGGAGATGTTGAGCTTGAGGCCGACTGAGGGGTTGAGGCCGATCCATAGATCGGATCGGGAGAGAGCTCCGGAGCGGGTGCTACGGGGCCCATGGGGGTACCGGGTGAGGCTGCGAATCCGACGAAGACTAGATCGCCACGAGCATCCACGACGTACTAAAGGTTGCCGAATATAATCCGGTGCTCAGGGGCGAAATTGTTGATTTGGTCTAGATGACCAGTCGGGTTGGCGTGCAGCACAATGCTGCCGGACGCGAAGAGTTGGCCGGGGACAAAGAGGTCCCCGGTGTTGACGCCATCTCGGATGATCAGGCGAGCCATCAATCCTTTGGTGACCCCAAAGCGGAACTCTCAATGAAAGCACCAATGTCGGTGTCAAAACTGGCGGATCTCGAGTAGGGGTTCCCGAGCTATGGATCTAGGATCAATGGGGAACGAAGGATGAAGAACATGGTGTTTACCCAGGTTCGGGCCCACTCTAAGAGGTAAAACCCTACGTCCTACTTGATTGTATTGATGTGTATGGTATGGTTACAGAGTTGATCTACCTCGAGATCAAGCGAGATAAACCCTAGGTTGATGGGGTATTGGATGTTGCTCTGCCCCTAAAGACTAAAGCCCTCTGGTTTATACAGAAACCAGTAGGGTTAGGGTTTCACACGGTCAGTTACAATAAAGGAAAGATCATGCTAAATCTTGACTTGGAGGACACACCAAGGCTCTGAAGGTCTTCTATTCGGTCATGGTTCCACGCCCTAGCTCGGCTCCATAGTAGCCCATCAGTCCGGCCCATAAGGAATGGGCCGGTGGCCCGAGGACCCCTTAATCCAGGACTCCTCAACTGTTGCGCATGTGTACGCCGCACCACAGCCGGTTGGGGTTGCATGAACATGACCCCGTGGTAGTAGGCGGTTGGCGATGGATGAACATGACCCAGAGGAGGTTGTGCTGCGGTATGCCACACCCCAGCCAGTTGGGGTGGATGAAAAGGACCCCGTGGAGGCGCGCGGTAGGAAGAAGTTAACGGTGGATGAACAGTAGCCCATGGAGGCCCTTTTGCGGTACTCCAGACCCCTCCCGATGAACATAATCTCGTTTTGACCGTAGGCGGTTGAACTGAAGTTCGTTTTGTGGTACACCAGTCCCCTCCAGATGAACATGACCCCATCTCAACCGTAGGTGGTTGAACAGAAGTCTATTTCGTCCGTTTTGAGGTACGCCAGACCCCTCCCGATGAATTGAGCCCTGTTTCAACTTTAGGTGGTTGAACAGAACTCTATTTCATCTGTTTTGCGGTACGTCACACCCCCAGCCGGTGGGGGTTCGATGAACAGGACCCTGTTTCAGATGTTCTGACCCAGTCGGTTGGCTCCCGATGAACATGATGTTGTTTCATCTGTTCCAAGCCAGCCGATTGGCTTCTGATGAACGGTACATTATTGCTATGTACCCCCACCGTCCAGTGCAGCCGTTCGTTGTCTCTGCCATGTTGCCTCTCGATGTACACAAGCCCTGGTCATATGCGCGAGTACGTGTTCGAGACCCCGCCCATATATACGTCCCGTGGCCGTATTTTTCGCAGGATCGTTGCATGTACGTGTGTTAGGACCAAGAGTATATCGACCAGAGGAGGGTGAATGGGAGATTCAAAAATTCTTTCGAATGTTTTGAACTGAACCTAAACACAGCAGCGGAAATAGGGATATGAGAATGCAACAGGGTGAGAGATGAATTACAACCGAAGGGAAAAGGACAAAGATAATAGATACGAATGATATGCAACAAATAGATAATGATCAGATAAACTATCGACACAGAGCATGAAAGAAAACTGTTGAATGTAATGCAGTAAAGTAGATTAAACCAGTGGCGCTCGATGGCGATAGAGAGATTTGGTAGACCAGTTCGCCCTTCTGCCAAAGGACTACGTCTGGTTGGAGGGGTTGTGAGTTAACACAGAAGATAAACTCTCTTCGCCCTATTCAACTTCAACTCGAAGCTGACCAGACTTCAGTTGATTTCACTCGTGGTAGATACTTGTCGGCGATCTCCAAACCTTCGGTCGACCTTCGCGGACCACAACGACTCTTGGTTGCTGAAGATCTAGCTTGGTGAAGACAACAACTCTTCAACACTCGAGCCGAAACCTATCCGTCTAGAGAGTGCGCAGCTCTCAAGAGTAATAGGTACAAGAAATCCAACTCAAAACTACTGTGATGCTCAACCACTGTCTAAGTTTGGGCTCTTGATTTTTCTCTCGATGGATCTTAAATTCAGATCACTCAGAGAGGGGGTGCTCAATCAATCTTCTCAGAAATCTTAAGTGGAGCAGCCAACGGACAACGTTGGAGCGGGGTGGCTATTTATAGCCACAGCCTTCCCTGAAGGGAAAAGACCAAATTGGACATCAGGAGCAGCCAATGGCTGAATGAGACGAGTCCAACGATAGGATTTGAGCACAACGGTAACATTACTTCTGGAGCAAGTAATGCTAACTCCTCAGTCCGAAAGATATCTCCTGCAGCATGAAGAACAACGTCTACTATTGGCAGGTAATCATTCGAATCATAAAGAGATTTCTCTCGCATCTTGCATAGGTTTGGGCTAAGCATCACAGCGGATCTAAGCTTCGAGAACCTATACCCCTCTTAATAGTGTGGAGGTCCTATGACTCAAATAAATGAAAGAAGAACAACGAAATGAATACTACGTCTTCACTTTGTCTTCGACTTCCATTCACTGCAGTCATTTTTCTTCGGACAACAACTCCGAACCAATTGCTTTGCCTCAGAAATAGATATTCGAGGGGCTCACTCCTTCACATCAATCTTCTCGCCTACATATCTTCAATAGATGTAGCTCGTTCTTCTCTGCATCGTAGATATTCTTTGGTGAAGTTCATCGAACTTGACACGGAGACAACATTCTCTTTGGTTCTACATGGACTTTTTCTCTGTGTGTGCACTAGCAAACAAATCAGTCCATGCCTGTTTCTATCAACAAACCCCAAAACATAGGAGGGCAAATATTGCACCAACAACGTATACACAATTTAGACGGGACTGCGTGACCTGTACACAATTTACTCGGCCACGGTTCATCGTCGGACACAGGGCAGTATGTATGTACACGATTGGGGCCGCACAGATACTATAAGTACGCTTCAACCTGGTGCCTCCCGGTTGTTAGGGGGAGGAATATTTTTCTGCGTAATAAGGAGGCAATTGCATGCGTGCATGCATGAAACTGGTGTGTCCTCACTGTCAGCTTTTCCCCGTACAGTTCTCTTCCGATGACTCTTGTTTATTGATCACGCCGCACCGAGCGCACCAAGGCTATGGATGACGGTGAAGCCCCGGACGGGAACGACACGGAGATGGGGAAGACGCGGCAGTGGAGTCACATGCGGAGAGGAGTACGGGGGTTAACTAGTTCGCGTGCGGCGTGGGGCTGCAGTTAGCGGAGAATAACAAGAGGTGTTGGAGGGGTGGAGGGATAGCCTGACTCGCGGTAGGGTTGCGCTTCGCAGCAAGATGTGCAAAGCAGCGCCGCTAGTCGCCGGAGGTGGAAGCAGATGATCCCGCCGGCGCTAGAGGAAGGAGATGAGAGATTGAAGATGTATGTCGGTCGTTTAATGTAAATCCAACAGCTACGGATGTCAAAATCATTTGTTGACTAAATTGGCAACGTCTTGCATAGGCTTCGACCTGTTGGTCCATATGTCAGCCTCCAAAAATGTGACAAATATTCAATCTATTTTTTTTAAATTTACAGTCCATTTGTTGGGCTGGGTAAAATAATATAACGTCTATGCAACTCATTTATTTTTTCTTAGAAATTACAGCTCATTCGCACTTTCTCGAAATACACGAATTTGATGGGCTTGTTGAAAATATAATGTTGGGTTGAACAAAGCAATGTTATAAAAGAATAAATCGGGGCTGAGTATTTTATTATAAACACAACTAGATAATCAGTGTGTTAACATTGGTCATTAAATCTTAGCGAGCTTCTGTTCGAATCATCAGGATTTTCTTTGCCATTGTTAAATATTTATTTTGATGAATTAATAAGATGTAGGATTTATTTTAGGCTAGACATGAGCCAATTAAGTTAGTTTTGGGAAAAAACATTTAATGAAAAAATAAAGATGGGAGGAATTTTCAAGGCCGGCCATACTATGCATGCAGACCAAGGCATGCCCAATTAACTAGCCGAGCCGTCATAATGGTGACTAACTTATACTAGTGTCATGCATATGATACTAGTCTAAATTACTATCTTCATAGTGCAAAGTAACATTACAGTAGTGTCATGGGTTTATTTATTAGCTTGTAGACCTATCCTTCCTCGGGAAATGCTATATTACAGTAACATATTATGTTACTCTAAACACCTCTCTCCTCATTAACTACATGTCAAATAAGCAAAATTGTCTTAGAATGCGCTATGTTACTAGCTAAATTACCCGCACTATGACTAGCCTAATCCGTCGACCAGCATGCAGCATGCACGATTAGTTTAGCCGATCAGCCGGTTTTCCTCCAGCGCTTTAAATACCAGCTATGCTGCATGCATCAATTTTTCTCGAGCGGGCCTTCAAAAAACGGTCGTTGGCTCGGTGGCTTTGTATACGACTGGCCACAATGGGAGTAATTTTAGCAGTAACATCGAGTCCAACTCAACAAATTTGCTTATATGGCAATGAGTTAATGAGGAGAGAGGTAGTTTAAGTAACTTAGCTAGTTACGGTAACATCACATGTCCCAATGAAATATGAGTCTATAACCTAATAAATGAAGCTTTGCATGTTACCACACTTATGTTACTACCCACTATGAAGATAGTAATATAGTCTAGGAATATGTGTATGTTACTAGTGTATGTTACTCTTCACTATGACTAGTCTACCCGGACCGAGGAGTAGAAATTAGGGACGGGACTAAGGCTGGTTGGAAAGTAACACGGATTAGTAATATGCATATGTTACTAGTCTAGGTAGTGTCATATGTGTGGTAACACAGATGTGTTCATTTATTACTTTGTAAACTCATTTTGCATCGGGAAGTGATATGTGATGGTAATATATTATGTTACTATATTTGCCTCTCTCCATATTAACTACTTGTCACCTCACCATTTTTCCTTATGTGGCATCTACTACTTATGTTACTCTCACTATGACTAGCCTAATCTACATCTAGGGTCAAATGAGCCCGGAGATGAATAGTAAATAGGAAAAAATAGGAATTTCTTTTAAAAACTCTGATTTTTTTAATGCAAGATGTTGTGTGTGATGTCCGTGTAAAATTTGGTGAAGTTTGTACATTCGAGGAGTTCGTGGCAAAAAAGAAAAATTCCGGGTGTTTGAGAAAAACACTGTTTTGCATTGGAGTTTTTTTTCCCATGAGATACTCAAATGTCAAAATCCTCGAAATTTTGAACAGCCATCACGCATTTGACCATCTTGGACGAGATTTTTTTTTTGATTTTTTCGAATTCCTCTGCCTATTTTACTATTGATCGGGTGCAAATGGGCCCAGACACTGTTTTGAATTTATCATTTAATTAAGGATCTTTCTAACACTATTAAAATATCATAATATAAGCGTGCGATGGTTGTCGCGGAAATAATGAATTATACTTGTATAGGATAATCAAGGTAAGCTCATGTTTATATAAGAGGCCTGGGATACAAGTGTCATACTCGAATACATCCCCGTAACCTATCTACACACAGTTCAAGTCCAACTATAATCTATCTTCTAAAAATATATTTGACACCATTCTAACAGGGAGCTCCTAACCACCGCCTTCAGCGCCGCTTACGAGCACAGGGGTGCGCGGGCATGGACCGTCCCATGACTCGCCAAGCCCGTCAGTCGCTCACATGACTCGCAGATGTCGTTCATTTGTTTGCATAGCAGCATAACTCGCCATTTGTTTAGCTCATTCTGTAGAAATCTATTAGTCCGGGGAGAAAAACAGGAATAGTTTTCCTAGTATTTATAAAATTATGAATAAGAAAAAATATTCGCGGGTTTGAAAAAGCTCATGAACTAGAAAAAGGTTTGCGAATTTACAAAAAAAAATCATGATTTAGGAGAAGTTCATGAATTTGACAGAGCGTTCGTCGATTTGAAAAAATATAAAATTGAGAAAACTTTATCAATTTTGAAAAAAGTTCAGAAAAAATTAAAAAGTTCATCAATTTTCAAAAAAATCACTAATTTTGTTAAAAAAATCATCAATTTTTTTAAAAAAAATCAACAATTTTGATTAAAAAGTTCGTCAATTTTGAAAATTAGTTCATCAAATTTCGAAAAGCATTCATCAATTTTAAGAAAAGTTCATTAATTTTTTAAAAAGTTCACGAGCTTTTGAAAAGAAAAAGATAGAATATAAACGGCTAAAAGAAAAAAACAATTAGGTTCACGTTCGTTATTTGGAAAAGGTTAAAAGTAGGTATCTAGCACGGAGGGAAAGTTGTCCCGGGTGGTTACCGCGGTTGTACATAGCCTGTGGGGTGCGGGTTTGAATCTCCACGATGCTCATATTTTGAAATGCTTTATAGAAAAGGGAAAAAATAATAAAATGGGCCGGCCTAGCGTAGATGGTGGGGTGTGCGTCCGTTTGCGGGGATCAAAGAAACATGCGCTTAAGGCGCCGTTTAGAAAATGCCATTACGCAATCCAAGGTCCACTAACCTGCGTTTTCGACCCACATGCATCAACCAGGTCAAACCGGAGAGCAACACTTTCTTATGAGACGCCTTGGGCCCTGGGTCACCTCGGGTGGGCTGGGCGCGCTCTCAGTCGCCGCCACGTGTTGCGCTCTGGATGCTCCCTTTGATTCTTTTCTTTATTTTTCTGCATGTGTTCTTGCCCTTTTAGATGTTTTTTTCAGGTTTTTTCGGCCTTTCGGTTTGACCTTGGTTTTTCTTAGGTTTTGAAAAAGAATACAAAAAAGTAACATGGAAAAAACACACATTCTTCCGCGATAGGTGCGGATTTGCTTCCGCGGGTCGTGCCTCTTGGAAACGGAAAAAAATGTGTTTTTTTCCTTCCACAAGAGGCCCAGATTTGCTTCCACGAGAGGCACGGTTGTGCCTCTCGGAAGCGGAAAAATGCCCTTTTTTCCTTCCGCGAGAGGCATAGTTGTGCCTCTCGGAAATGAAAAAAACGCGTTTTCTTTCTTTTCTTCCGTGAGAGGAACGGATTTGCTTACGCGAGAGGCACAGTCATACCTCTCGGAAATGGGAAAAACGTGTTTTTTCCCTTCCGCGAGATGCATGGATTTGTTTTCGCGAGAGGCACATGCATGCCTCTCAAAAAGGAAACAAAAACACGTTCTTTTTCTTCCGCGCGAGGCACAGCCGTGCCTTTTTCAGCAAGGAAAAAAGTTTGACAAAACCTATCTTGATGCGAGGAATCCAACGGTGGAAACGGTTCGAGATTTGGAAGCACGGTTAAGAGATACAATATTTTGAATAAAGGAATCTATGGGGAAAAAAGGAAAAAAGCCACTTATCGCAATCTGAAGAGATGAAAGTGACCTTTACAAAAAGTGCTCAGTAATTAATGATTTTGCGGGACACACTGCCTGTTCTACGTCCCCACAATCGATATAGGATAATCAAGGTCAGCCCAATTAGCCATTGTTTTTCTCCGAGATGCTCGAAAGCCGTCTATTAAAAAAATGACACATAGACATAAAAAAGAGTCGCTATCGACAATTTCTTCGGATTACCAAAAGTATCGACTGAAAACGATGAAACGCTTTGTATGAATTGTTCCTGCACCGCTAAAAACGATTCAAAAACCTTCATACGACCACCACAACATTTTTCTGGGAACCACCGGAGCAGCCGTGGCACATCCTCAGAAAATGGCGCATCTATTTAAATAAATTAAAAAAGATTAAAACCATCACTGTATAATTGAAAATGTACTAGACGATTGGGAAAAAGCAGAGTGGGTGACGCGGCGGCCGGCAGCCCATATGCGTCGCCGGGTGAGGACGACTCCACGCACCGGGGATACAACAAGAAGGAGACATCGGTTAGCCCAAAGATGCCGTTCCTTTGGCGCTCGGAGCGCGCGGACCCGTGAATCCCAATCCAGCGCCAGCAGCAATGAAAGCTCAGTCGGCATCCCCGCACTATCTGCGATGCACGGCTGAATCATTCCGAAATCGTGCCTTGTCGGGTCTCCAAGGAAAATGAAAAGAAAAACAGTGATGTGCCTGTCGCACTCCACTCTGCAGTAAACCGTGCTTGCTCATACTCACAAAATTGCCCGTGCGCATAGAGGGAATATTCCCGGGCTATTTTTATTCCTATACTAAAAGATTGACCAAACTGCACCCAAAATATCGGATCTACTGAAGAGAAAAAAGAAGAAGTAAATCCGTTTATCCCACAAAGTTTCTACCAAACAACATGTACATAAATCGCACACAGGAAAAACACGTACATATAATCTGAAAAAGAAAAACACATGTACATGAACACCAAAAATTGTCAGATGATATATGCCACAGGTCTGCCACCCCGTTCGGGAATATCCGTGGCGCGATCCTTCTCCCCCACACCCTCATGCTGATAAGATCGCAGGTGCAGTGTGATCAGGGAGGCCGCCAGGTGTGCTCCGGGACGAAAGTGATATTTGTCCCCAAGGACACGTGTAGCAGTGCTGATCGATCAGACATGGTGTGGACCTCGTGGTACAGCGGGATAGCGACCGGCGCACAACCACCCCATTTTTTTCTCCAGGGACAACTTGTAGCGCGGTATTTGAACGCGGCCAACCTGTAGCGAGTTTTTTTGGATCCGTCGACAGGGAGAGGGGCCACCTTTGCTCCTTTCCATTTTTACTACTCCTTCTGTTCACTTTTATAAGATCTCGAAGACATTTTAGACAATGTGTAAAACAGTTTATTTTGAGTTGTCTGAAACGACTTATAAAAATGAACGGAGGGAGTACTCCGGTTTACATGCCGACGGTTGTTTTTATTTGGTATGTGTCTTCATCATTGGCCATAGGTACTAGTGATCTTTTTTTCCTTTTGGCGTAAATCATTGACGATAGTAAGAACGTGAAAAAAAATTGAGCTTTTTTTTCCATGTTATAGCATTTCTACATTGATTGAACGGCAGCAAATATCTTCACGTCTATAAACCATTTGTAGAAATCCTAAGACAAACGTCAAACTCCGTGTTCATCCCTTGTTAACCATAGAAAGTTGTACGCCATTTTCTAACTGGTTTTCTAATTTGTAAAAATAAATGAAGATAACACTTTATAGAAATATTTTATGGTTAACAAGGGATGATCACGGAGTTTGACGTTTGTCTTAGGATTCGAGAAACCACGATGACAATTGTACAAACCAAATGAAAAGCCCTAAAGTCAGTGTACAAATGGAGACTAACAATTGGGTAGGCAACCCCTATCCATGGTGTCTTGTACTCAGCGGACAATCCAAAGATTCGTGTCCACTTTAACCTTCTTTGACACCTCCGGAAATAGGATGTACTGAATTTTGTTCCATTTTCGAAAAGAGGCGATGTGCATCATTCTTTAATCTATGGTCCATTCACGACCAACGGAGCAGCATCTGAGGGACAGCTGTACGAGCGCCTACCTCACAGGAGGTACAGACATGAGTACACGGTCTCGATTTTCCACCGCTAATCATCAATCGACGTGCCTACCAAATTTTGTCATGGCCGTACATGTAGTCGATAGCAAATTTGACGGTTACGATGGTCGGACTAGGCTCACCCGTGGGCGACATATGTAAGAAGCATCTGGCATACACCAGGCACACCAGGGGGTCCTAGAGTTAGGGTTATGACACACAAGTACACAATCACTATTCAACTTTCGGTGGCACATGCCCTTATCACTCTACTTAGAGATGAGGCAAAGTTAGGATCATGTAGCCATGACTTTGCCATGACATATGCAAAGTAGTTAGAAGTGGTAAACTGCAAAATGATCTGCGGATACTAGGATGAATTCCATATTTATATAGGTCTTACATCTTACTTATTTTGATCTAAAATTAAATCAAACATTTTCTAAGTTGATCATCTCTAATAAAAAAAATACTAGAACCCAAACTATTAAATCAATATTACAAGATTTGTCATAGTACAATTTATATACAAATTACTTAGTACTATGAGATACAAAATCCTATACAACTAAATCAATAGGACTTGGAGTATTTGAACCCGAGCTCACATGCTTCTGATGAACAGTAAAATATGAAAACAAATACTAAACAATTTCAAAAATCTGATTTTTTTGTGATAAAAATTGATGAATGTTTTCTGCCTGCAAATTTTTGCGATGAAATGACATTCGTGTAGGTCTAGGCCAAAAAACAAATCGATGTTTCGATGAGACTGTTGTTGGAAGCATTTTGGAGCATCTATTTTTTCAGATCTCCACGAATTTTATTTCATCACGAAAATTTACAGGATGTTAAAAGTTTCATCAATATTTATTACATAAAAAAACAGATTTTTTATTTTCTTTTTTACTATTTTTTAGGATTTTACTGTTCATCAGGGAGCATGTGAGCTGGGGATCAAAAGAGTACTTTCGATCCCGATATCCTCAACATGCAATCATGAAAAGAAAAGAAAATTCATTCTATTTTGTGACTTATATTCACTAAATATTTTACAACTATACAATAATAAATAAAATAAATCATATGTATTTTTATTTCAATTATCATATTGTTAATTCAGATATTCATGCTCTATACAATCAAATATCATTGAATTATCTTGCACCTAATTCTCACCGCAACACACGGTGCTTTATCTAGTTTGCGTAGAAACTGGTAGATAAAGTACCATCTTACAGATTGTGTTGATGCACTAATAGACTTAGCATATTTTAGATTGATGAAGGAGTACATCTGAACGTTTCATCCTGAGACTTACTTTTATTTTTGCGAGGACCTTAATTTTTTTGTTGTTCTTCAGGGACTTTTAAATTTGGGACTTTTCAATTTGTTACTTAATGCATGATCTTTTTTGATACTTCCGTTTTTGCTCAATGATCACCAATGATAGGGTTGCATTAAGAGGAAACGAAAGAGCAGTTGATGTGTCTTGTTCTGGATTAATAGACGTTTTTGTTGGGTACTGTCTCAAGTGGCCCCATGCGTACCATTCTATGTTTTCTGCAGGGTGAGCAGTGAGGTACTCTGATTGTAGCTTTGTACAAAGGCGATCGAGATCTATCAATCAATTCTATCTACACGTTACCACGAAAAAAGGAAGAAATAAAATACTGTCTGATGTGAGACATTGGCTCATCGCAAGCGTATTTTTCTCCTTTATGACAAGCGTAAATTGGTAGTACATGATGGCTACATGATGGCTACAAGTGTAAATTGATAGATGCATGTGCAGTCCACTAGAAAAAAGGCGGACGAAGACAGGGAAAACAATTTCTATCGCTCTCTATATATCTACCTAATTGCCTATGCGTTTTCCGTGGGATTGTCAGAGTTTTCTCTTTTTGGCTACTCTTTACATAGGGCGAATTAAAATCTGAAACTTTGTACATGGCTAGTGTAAGCTTGCAAATGCGTCTTGGAGTTTTTTCTGCAATTTTCTGTCCTGCCAGTAGCCGGAGAACTACCGAAACCAGTGCTGGCCATTGTGTCTAGGTGCAACCAGGCCCACCCTGCCACTATCGTGGCCGTGCATGTGACAACTCGTCCCCGCCCCGGTCGCCGTCGTGCCCATCGCCGTCGTCCTAGCCGGTCATGATACTGGTCGCCACCATGCTGCAGCAGGCCAGCCTCTGTCAACAAATCGCCGCCGGACATGTGTCCCCGGCCAGGTTTGCTTAGGCCACACAAAACTACGTCACGGGAGATAGCCCCCGGGTCGACGGAAGGGGACGTCCCGGCCTTCCTCGCGTGAGGAATGATTCGCACCTTCGAGATCCCCTTTCTTTTCGGAAAAAGAAATTTATTTTCGCATTTTCTGAAGAACAAAAACCCACCTGTTTCCTCTCCTGACTCTCCGTAAGGGCGCCGACGATTCACAGGTAGCAAGGGGTGTCGATCGAACAATGACATAGTGGAGTAGTATTGATTAGTACGACCTGATGATATTCGTTGCATGTTCAAGGGAATTACTGCTAGTTTTTTTTCCGGTAATCAGGGGCTCGTTACGCTCAATCCCGTCGATCGTGCGCCCGCGAGGAGCACGGCCCGACTAAACAAGCACGTCCGTCACATGTCCGGCTCACCACCGACCCCACGGTTGTCTCATAAGAAACCCTAATCTGGTTCCTCGCTCGGAACCCTAACTCACTCACTCTCCTCTCTCGCTCTGTGCTCGTCTTCCTTCCTATTTGATTCTGATCCAATCCTGCGCAATGTCGAGCTCCGACAGCCACTCCGGTTTCGACCTCGATGTCGACGAGGAGTTAGACCTCCGCATTGCGTTGGAGCGGTCCAAGGTGGACACCGAGGCTAGCTCCAGATCTGCCGCGTCGCATCTTGGAGCCGGCGCAGCTCGGAGCTGGCCCCTCCCGGCGGAGGGCAACGTAGTCCGCTCCGCCCCCGCGACATCCCCCCTCCCGGCCACGGCTCTGCGCGGGCAGCGATGGGTGCTAATCCCGCGCTGCCGGCCCACACTAGCACTCCAGAAACGGAGGTGCGCTGCCTGCCCACACGCGCACTCCAGAAACGGAGGTGCGCGTCGCCCGCCGCAAGAGGCAGCGACAAGGGAGAGGGATGCAGCAGAGCAGTCTGTGTGCCGCCGCCGCGGGATGCCGGCTGACGAGGACGAGCGGCTCCTCGCTTGGGTTTACCTCTAGTCGCTCACGACGGCGGAGACGAACGCTCGCCGCTTATGGGGGAAGAACACGAAGGCGCTCCGACTCGCCATAGAGCAGTCAGAGTGCGAGGCGAAGGAGGTACCGACAGAGGCAGCTCGGCTCGCCAAGTTGAAGTGGCAGAGGGACAGTGCCGTCCGTCGGATGAAGGGGTTGATCATCCTCTTCGACTCCGACTCCGACAACGGCGACGACCACAGCTCCACCTCGTCCTCCGACAACCAAGATCCTCCACCACCCGCAGATGCCTACAGCGAAGCGGTGACCGGAAGGAGAAAGGCCCGGCAAGGAAGTGGCGAAGACGCTCCTCCTCCTATGCTTTTTATCATTTTTTTAGTTGTTGAACTTAAGAACTTGTCCGGCAATGAACTATGATGATCTTTTGGATGATGTACAATTCGTTTATGAGCATTTGGTTGTCTGTTTGATGCCGATTTTGTTTTGCGTTGTTTGATCACATAGAGTAGGTCTTATGTTGCATGCGTTGTATGGATATGAGGTAGGCGGATGTGGAGAGGGAAATTTGAGGCATGATCGGTCAGTGCCCACGGACGCACCCGGGCGCGTCCGCGTCTGCGGGCTTTGAGGGGTCGGATTTGCTGTCCGCGGCTATAGATGCTCTCAACGCCGCCGCCTATCTGTGCGGTGGATCCCGGCCCTTGCAGGTGGGAGGGCTCCTACTTTATTTTTAGGTGTTCTTTTGAGTCTGTTTAGGGTTTGTGTCCTACTCCCTCTGTCCCATAATATAAGAGTGTTTTTGACACTAGTATGGCGTCAAAATGCTCTGATATTATGGGACTGAGGGAGTACTTAGGAAGATAGGACGGTGACGACTCCCAGAAATTGGAATTAGATTCTCCCCGTCCAGCCCCTGTTCTGACGACGCGTCTAGCGCCACTGGAAGACATGTGGGGATTTGTCTTCAATGGATCTCGTGGGATTTGGTCAGCGTTTGTCTTTGATGAATCCAATTGGGTCTGGCCTTCGTTCGCCCGTGTTCGTATATTTTCAGGTTGGATCCTTCTGCTCTACACTTTTGTTGATTGTTGTTCTTGTGCGCTAGTCTTATCGGACCTTAGCATGACGGCTTCCTGACTGTCTATTACAACAATGTTTTTTCCGATTACGATGAGGGAGGAGCTATGATGGTGGCGCGTCATTGGCTCGCTCCAGTGCTTGTAGTCGTCGCTAAGTGGTCTACGGACCTAAATATAGTTTTTACTTCTAGTGTTTTTTGTACTTTCTTAATAGTGATGAATAAATCGGAAGTTTTCCCCGCAAGAAAAAAGGTCTCGTTATTACTTCTTTATCCACCTACAACATGTGAATCCTTTTAATAGAATACTCCCTCTGTTTTCATACTTTGCTTATAAAATTTGTTTGAAATCAAACTACACAAAGTTCGACCAAATTTATATTTAAAATATTAACATATATGATATTAAAGTTATATAATATGAAAATTAATTTCGTGATTCATCTAATGATATTGATTTTATACTGTCAATGTTGGTAATTTTTTTATAAAGTTGGTCAAACTTTATGAAAGTTGAATTTAGACAAATTTTATATGGAGACTAAAAAGAAACCGAGAGAGTATATCTGATATTCACCACCCCAAATAATGAAACAGACCTGCCCTGAAATTCTGTTTTTAACTTTGAGTAGAGTCTAAAGTGTGAGTCCCCTTTTAGAACAAAAGGAATAATGTAGGAGTTTTAGAGCATATTCCATATCATTTGGAATAAAGGAATTTCTCACCTGCATTCTTTTGAAATTCATATAGAATAGCCTATGCCATAGGGATTTTGGAAGAAAACAAACATAAGGTTTTTTCTGCGTAACATCCCAACGATAGTTTTGTAGTTTTCTGCTATTTTTATTCGCATAGAAGAACACATGGCATCTCAATTCCTACATATTTTCTATTTCCACATTTGAAGTTGATATGTTCCAAACATGGCTTAAACATGAAATGTAAAATACTAAATAATGACAGTATACAATAGTTTTGTTAAAAAAATCTGAAAATCTTACACTTTTTTGAGAAAACACACCCAAAGGGTATCTATTATCGATGAAAATGGTAGCCGGTACAATGAAAAGCAATAAGACACAAAGCAACCAACCAAAACTAAAATTATATCAAAAATCATACGGGCATCTTCATCCTTCGATTCTACGTTGCTCGGCGAACCATGAAAATCGCAACGAAGTAGCAGTAAGGGAAAGGGATTCCTGCAAACATTCTTGTCATACCAGGTTTTGAAGACCGTAATAGTCACTTCTGCAAGAAACGAGACATAATAATTGTTGAAGAAACATCAAATGGGGGCATCACACCATGCACCGAAAGGTTGCAATTCTCCACCACCAGTCTAGAGGGGTGGAGAAATTGGGCCGTGCTGCAAAAACAAATAAAAAAGAAGTGTATATAATCACCACACCAAGATCCAACAAACTGCTTTGCTAGATTGACACACCAGCTACCAGTATCTGAAGAGAGCCAACGTATTTAGCAACACATAACACTTTGTCAGCACCAGCTCAGACATTGTTCATGTAGGGAGAGACTGAAGAAAATTTCTTCCAATGCGTCATCGCCGTCACCACCTCATCGATGCCGCCACGAAGACGAAAACAAAGGAAAATAAGGATCTACTAGAACTAAGAATAACAAAAAAGGCGGGTCCCCACTCCTTTGGCCACCGACGAGACCGTGAGAGGGGAAACAGAAGCTGGACGTGGGGGCGTTGAGGAGATCTTAAAAAATCATACACTTATCCGCATGCTACCAATAAGGAAAGTAGAACAATGCCGATATCACCTTGCGTCCCCAAGATTGAGACATATAGCCATCCCTTAAACCAATGGTAATATATAATGTGCACACATGGAGGAAACTTGTGTGCCGATACACCCGATACGCAAAAATGACATAGTAATTCGAGAAAAAGTCAAAAGGTCCTAAAATTTATTTAAACATACATAACCAAATGTTGTATCGTATAAAACGTTTCGCAAAGTAATACCTTCCAGCGTATTGTGGGCGAGGAGAACCAAAATCAAGACTATATGCAAGTTACTGTTCATTAGTTATACTAGGAAATTTGGTTTTTTGGCCTGAGGTCAATGAAAATTTATTCCCATGGTAAAAATTTCATACGGATGAAAAAGTAGGTCAACTTTGTTTCTAGTTTTGGGTTTTTTTTTTACTTTTACTATAATTAATAAATTATTATTTTCCTTATCAGGTGCACCAGCACTCGAGTGCATCAAGGTATTACCCATGTGCATACACAAGTTTCTGTTTGGTATTCGTGCAAAAAATATGTAACATTTCGTTTTGCTGCCAATTAAATTTTGGTTATAGCCTAAATGTTGGGTGCCAGCACTTCTAGCGACACACACACGTGTGTTTCGTGGGCGGCAGTACTCGCTAGGGCCTTGGCAAAGCGAGCATATTGCTGTGATGACGTGTCAACTGGTATGTGGCATAACATTGTCATATTTTATCTATACTAATTTTAAAAAAAGCGAGTTGCAAATATTTAATAAATCTCACCCATCACAACTATCCAACGGTCTAAATTGCTCGGTGTTTATAGTGTTATAACATGTTTAGCACTAAATATATTTAGCGCCCTTGACTAATTAATATCAGGCCTAGTAATTATATTCTACCTAATATTGACGTGTAGTATTTTTTTAAATATTATTGTGCAATACAATTAATATTTTGTCTAATACTAACGTGCACTGCATGTGCATAATTACTAGTCTCTAGGAGTTTTCCTTTACATGATAATACGTGTCTCATTCATATCATAAAGATCAAAGTACAAGTCACGTTAGGACCGACATGATAAAACTGAAAAGATAGAAGAACACCTCTGAGCCTGACACCAACGCCCGTCACCTGGCTCTGACACCACCACGACAGCCACCGAAGAAAAGAATGGCGGATCACCTCCTCACCCGAACTCGACGCGGCTCCATGGCTGATATGTAGCTTTGCAGACCTCCAAGGTGGCTCAGCAAAAGTGAAGCCCTTGCCATTGAATGGATCAGACCGGGGCAACACCTAGACACGCCATCGAACTCCAAATCTGGCCCCCCACCATGACTAAGACGCCGAAGGAGGAAACCATACCTGTCATCTACGAACCACGAACCCAACACACGTTCCGTCTTTCAGAATTCGTCAATACAGACCACAATATGCATCTGTGTTGGGGAACATAGCATGCAATTTCAAAAAAAATCCTACGATCACGCAAGATCTATCTAGGAGATGCATAGCAATGAGACGGGGAGAGTGTGTCCACGTACCCTCGTAGACCGAAATCGGAAGCGTTATATTAACGCGGTTGATGTAGTCGAACGTCTTCACGATCCAACCTATCCAAGTACTGAATGTACGGCACCTCCGTGTTCAGCACACATTCAGCTCGATGACGTCCCTCGAACTCTTGATCCAGTAGAGGGTTGAGGGAGAGTTCCGTCAGCACGACGGCATGGCGACGGTGATGGTGTTGTGATCCACGCAGGGCTCGCCTAAGCACTACGATGCTATGACCGGAGGAGTAAACAGTGGAGGGGGGCACCGCACACGACTAAGAAAAATCTTGGTGTGTCTTTGGGGTGCCCCTGCCCACGTATATAAAGGAGGGGGAGAGAGGCCGACGGCCAGGAGGGGCGCGCCATGCGGGGAGTCCTACTTGGACTCCTAGTCCAAGTAGGATTCCCCCCCCCCTTTCCTTTTCTCCACCGGAGGGAATAAGAAGGAGGGGGAGAGGGAAAGGGAAGGGGGCGCCGCCCCTCCTCCTTGTCCTATTCGGACCCCCAAGGAGGAGGGCGTCCGGCCACCCCCCACGGGCTTCCCTCTCTCTCCCTTAGGCCCATGATGGCCCAACACTTCCCCGGGGGGTTCCGGTAACCCCTCGGTACTCCGGAAAAATACCCGAATCACTCGGAACCATTCTGATGTCCGAATACAGCCTTCCAATATATGAATCTTTACCTCTCGACCATTTCGAGACTCCTCGTCATGTCTGTGATCTCATCCGGGACTCCGAACAAACTTCGGTCACCAAAACACATAACTCATAATACAAATCGTCATCGAACGTTAAGCGTGCGGACCCTACGTGTTCGAGAACCATGTAGACATGAACGAGACACATCTCTGGTCAATAACCAATAGCGGAACCTGGATGCTCATATTGGCTCCTACATATTCTACGAAGATCTTTATCGGTCAAACCGCATAACAAGATACGTTATTCCCTTTGTCATCGGTATGTTACTTGCCCGAGATTCGATCGTCGGTATCCTCATACCTAGTTCAATCTCGTTACCGGCAAGTCTCTTTACTCGTTCCGTAATGCATCATCCCGAAACTAACTCATTAGTCACATTGCTTGCAAGGCTTGTAGTGATGTGCATTACCGAGAGGGCCCAGAGATACCTCTCCGATACACGGAGTGACAAATCCTACTCTTGATCTATGCGAACTCAACAAACACCTTCGGATACACCTGTAGAGCATCTTTATAATCACCCAGTTATGTTGTGGCGTTTGATAGCACACAAAGTGTTCCTCCGGTATTCGGGAGTTGCATAATCTCATAGTCAGAGGAAGATGTATAAGTCATGAAGAAAGCAATAGCAACAAAACTAAATGATCATAATGCTAAGCTAACGGATGGGTCTTGTCCATCACATCATTCTCTAATGATGTTATCCCGTTCATCAAATGACAACACATGACTAGGGTTAGAAAACTTAACCATCTTTGATTAACGAGCTAGTCAAGTAGAGGCATACTAGGGACACTCGGTTTTGTCTATGTATTCACACATGTACTAAGTTTCCGGTTAATACAATTCTCACATGAATAATAAACATTTATCATGATATAAGGAAATATAAATAATAACTTTATTACTGCCTCTAGGGCATATTTCCTTTAATCCGCTCCTGGACTACCTCCCAAGCTCCGCGCCGAGCTAGAGCAAACGTCATCACAACGGCGGAGCCCAAGGACACAGGTCCACCACGAGGATGCCGCCGCCGCCGCGCCATCCTTACTTGAGCAACCTGGTTTCCAAATTCATCCCCAACCATAGGACCGATGGCCTCGTCGGAAGGATTCGAAGAATCTTTATTCAGTGTCGTCATCGTCACCGCCGAAGCCAAGACGATGAACAACCTAAAAACCTAGACCACGAGAGAGTAAAAACAATCCACACGCGTGGATCCGGCGACCCTCCTCACCACCGACAACTGAGGTCGGCAGCGGATGGGAGCTGTCGGAGGACGGCACTGGAAGATTGGCCTCTCCTGGCGGCGGCTAGGGTTCCAGCCGCCAAGGACAACTAGTCTCTAGGAGTTGGTAGGTTCGGTTCACTTCATCCCTCGGCATTTTCCTCCCACGACCCCTTTGGCTTTCGGTTGACTTTTTTTTGGTAGTCTCAACTGATGCCGCACAAAATAAAGACCAACATAAATACAAGAACTGGGATAATATAAGGTAAATCGGTACTTTTCAAAATCACGTTCTGCATTAACTCAATCAAATCAAATCAAATCTTTCCAAAATCTCAACCAAATCAAAACTCTTCTTGCCTTCTCCTATCCATACCTTAATCAAATCAAATCTTACCATAACCTCAACTAATCAAAAATTTCTTTGCCTTCTCTTGAAATAGGCTTTCACCCCGCTTTATAAATATAAATCAAACATCCATACAACCAGAACCACAGTGGCAAAGCAACTAAGACGGCTGGGGCAACATCACAATCATGCCCAAAAAAAGCATAAGCAAAATAGGAAAAGAAAACTACCAAGTGGCATGCATCATGACGAGACTACGAAGATGACAATTTTCGCTATCCATACTCAAATAAAATTAAATCTTATCAAAATCTAAAATATAATGGGCGTGAGGTATATATTGGACATGCTTGGTGTTGAACCGCAAAAATATATATATGCGCAACGCACAGACAATAGCTAGTTAAGCTTAAATGACCGAATCCTACTAGAGCTAAAATGACACGGCAAAAAACCCCAAAATGATGACAGTTTTTCTTTATTAATACCTAAAATGACTCAATGAAATTTTGGTGAGGGGTCTCAATCTTTTTTTTTTTTTTGAGAAAGTGAGGGGTCTCAGTCAATTGTTTGGGAGAAGATAGTTCTAAGCAAAGGTGCAGCCAGGCCCCAGACTAGCCGGGCCACGGGCCGAGACGTGACGCCGGATTCCTTCATTGGTATAGCACATATTCGGTTTGGGGCTTGCCTAGGGCCTGGCCCGGTCCCGGCTAAGCCAGTGGTCCGGTCTCAGGATTAGAATCCTCCTCCAACTGAATAGAAAAGCGATTCTCAAAAAAAAAACTGAATAGAAAAGTATTCTTTCTCCCCTAAAAAAAGTATTCATTCTTTACAAAATCGGTTGGTGTGAACCAATTAGACTTTAACTCTTTATTAAGGCATAAGGCAATCCGCGGTGCTAGAAAAAGACGATCTTTTGTCACGTCTTGTTGCACCTGTTTTATTTAGTGAACATGTGATCGAAGATGGGACGTGGAGGAAAAAAATGGTGGTAGCTTAGACGTGAGAGGAATAATCCACAACAGAAAAATCATATCATGGTCCTTATCATTACCTTAACAAACAAGAGTAATGTTTATCTCATCTTAGTAGTGCTACTTTTTCGCTGGGCTCATCAACGGCATGGGTGACTCAGGAACCTGGAGTCACGCAATTGCATTTGCCCTAGCTAACTGACATCCACTATAAATAAGGCAACATGCAAGCCCTCCGATTGCTCACTCCGTCACGTCCCGCGGGTCAGAGCGCATCTACACGTACGCCCGGCCTCCTCTTCAACTGACGCGAGTATAACTAGCCACCCATAGCGTGGACGCGGAAACTTTCCAAGGTGCGCAACGGCCTCTGCCCCGATCCCGGAGCAGAGCAACAGATAGAACCCTTCCTTCCTCTCGCGAGATCGACCGACGCCGGTAAGATGCTGCCGTACGCGACGGCCGGCGAGGCGGAGGCGGCGCTCGGCCGCGCCCTGACGTGGGCGGAGGCCGCGTGGCTCCGCTACTCGGCGTCGGTGCCGGACCGCTACCTCCACTGGCCCAACATCGCCATCACATTGGTCGTCTACACGCTGGCGCCGCTGCCCCTCGCCCTCTTCGACCTCGCCGCGCCGGCCGCCGCCGCACCGTACAAGCTGCAGCCCAAGGTGCAGCACCCGCCGGCCACCTTCTTCCGCTGCTACATGGACGCCGTTCGCGTCTCGCTGCTCATCATCGGGCCATACCAGCTCATCTCGTATCCTGCCGCCAAGGTCTACTACACCTCTTGCATTGTGACTTACTGGTTATAATTAGGAAATTAGGTTTTTTGTTCATGAAAAAAAACATAAAAATGAAACTAGATTAATGACTTAGATCTCGCCTACTATTACCGAGTTAGAAGATGGAAATTGCATGTGAACGTTGGAATCTTTGAGTAGATACTTAATTTTCAATTGAATCTTCTGGACCTGAATTTAGATTGAAAAAACAAATCACTAGATAAATACTGTGCACTAGTCTGTTATTAATTAGTAAAGATTCATGCTCTATATGGCGTTGATGTAGATTATTATAATCTCGTGCGACTGATCAATTTTTGTATGTTCTACTGTTTGCTAACAATTTTTTCCCTATTTCTGTCGCTATTTGTACGCAGAAGAGTGTAAAATAAGTCCAGTACAGCACAGTTCAGCAACTGCAAGCTGAGCCTCGTTGGATAAAGGTTCAGAGACGTAACTTAGGTCTTTTATCTGGATGAGTATTAGCTACCTAAAATTGATAGATATAGAAAACATACATGGACATGGTGCATAGAAATTTCAACTGATGTAGATGTAACTATTTAGAAATCCAATGACTGAAAAACACTAAGAGTAAGAACATGAGAAGAATCATTCGCAAAAAAAAAAGAACATGCGAAGTAACTAGGAAAGCACCTATATATGCTATAAGAAATTTAAGTGCCTAGAGAACAAACTTCCAAGAAAACAACAACTCAGTTTCTATATTGTGTGTTTGTTAGATAATGGACATACGGACGGGACTTCCATTGCCGTCAATGGGGGAGATAATGGCGCAACTGACAGTATACTTCTTGGTGGAAGACTATCTGAACTACTGGCTCCATCGGCTGTTGCACACAAAATGGGGTTACGAAAAGATCCACCATGTTCACCATGAGTTCACGGCGCCTATGGCGTATGCCGCATGGTATGGACACTGGGCTGAGATGCTCATCCTTGCCGTACCCTCCTTGGCTGGCCCTGCTCTCGTCCCATGCCATGTTACCACGCTGTGGATCTGGTTTGCTGCGCGTTTGGTTGAGAGCCTCAACATACATAGCGGGTAACATCACTTGCACTCCATCTAACGGGCTTTTTTTCTTTCTTGAATTCAGATATCTGACTTGTTTCATTTCTAAACATATTGAGACCAATCAAATTAACTATAAACATGTTCTTTTATGACCTGAGAAAAAAAAGCTTTATAACACATGTCTTATCTAAATAATTCTTCGACTACAGATTTAAGTTGCCATTCAATGCTGAGAAGTATATACCGTTCTATGGAGGGGCAGAGCACCATGACTACCATCACTACATAGGAGGACAGAGCAAGAGCAACTTCGCTCCTGTTTTCACCTACTGTGATTATATTTATGGAACGGACAAGGTATCTAGTGTTCTGCTATCTTACACTTGAATGATTTAAAATCATATGAATTAAGAACTGATGGCAGGTTACTAAGTCATCTCCCGATCTTTTTTCAGGGCTACAAATATCACAAGGCAACTCTGGCAAAGGTAAGCTTCTACCAATCTTTTTGTTTTTGAAGAAGCGTCTTTTCAACAATCAACATTATCTATGCTTAAGCATAATAATATTTCACACCAACTATTACAATAATAGTGTGATATGTTGGCTCTTTTTGCTTGAAAACTTGTCTACTTCCTAGGGCGTGGCATCTTGGTTCTCTGCTAAAGAACATTATTTGACTCCCACCAATCATAGGTTGGATAGATTGGTTTTGGATTTCCGCTATGATTATTATTTTCCTGTACTTGTGAACAATTCCTGATATTTTTTCCTTAAGAAATAAGTTTAAAATTATTCATGTTACAGGGATGGACTCCCTCCTTTCACAAATATAATATGGCCTAATTTTTTGTGAATCGGATGTATATAAATACGTTTTAGTGTTCGTGTTCATTCATTTCATTCCATATGTAGTCCATATTGAAATATCCAAACCATCTTATATTTGTAAATGAAGGGAGTATATAATACATACACGCACCCATACCCTCAATTATCAGTTAGCTATAGGAAAGTTTATAAGCTTATATTGTCAATTCTTTTAAACTCGTAATATGACACGTACATAGGGAAACAAAAAGGAAGGTATTTATTTTACAGACTACCTGCATCCTAGATTTGTCGAGGAGGCAAACATCTGATGTTATGTAATTTTGTTTGTTTGAATCATTGGATCGAACAGCTGAAGGAGTTGGCAGGCAGCGACGTTCAGAAAGGAGCCGACAATGGATTCAACGGTGGAAAGCAGGACTAGAGAGAGGTTGGCTTCAGAGGACTCATGGTCATACAAATCCTATCACTAATTCAAGTGGTCTCCGGATATATATCCCCATGATGGAGTACACTAGTATAAATAATTGTTCTATGCCAATCATTAAGGTTGAGTGGCTCTTGAACCACCGGCAGAGTCGTTCCAAGTGTTAATTATTTCCAGTTCTCCCTCCATTCGTACACATAGCTCCACTACTCTATTATCGGATGTAATAATGGTGCTTAGTTCGTGATATGCTTGAAAGTGTGCGTCTTTGCATACTACGTGACATGTCTCTAGTAAGCAGGCATGTGGGAACCGTCAAATATGGAGACATAGTCGAGAGCATTTGCCTTTGTGCTTCCAATATCAGATGTTGTACATAATTGGACAATCTATCTTTTTCCCTATATTTACGATGCATGTCGTCTTTCGTTGATCAATATGTTTTGTGAGGTTTTCTTTTGGGGGGAATTTTCGATGAGCAATACCAGTATGAGACTACAAAATTCTAGAGGATCACCTTGGCGATCTTGTTAGTTAGAATTGATGTGTTTGGTTTTAGCCTAACTTCTACGACAAAATAGTTGGCTAGCCAAAATTTTGATGAATTGGTCAACATCAGCTAGAAAAATAAATTTGAATGGGTACAAAAACATTGGCATGCCAAGACATTGGTAGCCATCCAAACATAGATCAACTTTTTTTGTTGTCATGACCAAAACGTTGATAGGGCATGAGTGTTGGTCACCATCCAAACACACCCAAAGTGTGCACACAAGTATTATTCCTCAATCGCCCTAGAAATCTCCAAAAGGTAATCATGCAAGAATGTTTTTCAGCTTCTTCGTTCTACAGGCTTCTATCTATCGTGTCGCTTGTGCTTTATCTATAAAGCGAGGTGATAGCCCATTTCGTATCTATCGTGTCACTTTTGCAGTGTTTTACATTTGGCAGTGAGAGCAAATCACTACAAGGTCCATGATCGCGACTGCAAACTATGGCTTGTAAATAAAGGAAAGAACATCCAAATGTACGAGAAGATACAATTAGCAAAATGTTAGCCCGGGAATTGTCGCTTTGTACGGTAACAACTATCCGTGGACCGGAGGGGATAGATTTCCCCAGTTACTTGTAACGTGTGGAAGAGTGGATAATGCCCTACCCGCAGTGCGCGGAACCCATGTTAATATATTTCTTATCGTGAACGTGACATCGCATTGCAAACTAGAAGACGAAAGCTGGGGAAAACGACAACTCAAAAGTTAGCCAGACCTTAGCAAGTATCGTGGAGCCAATTGTTGCTTTTCCTTCTCTTAATTTCTTTTTGTTGCCGTTCCTAACAGAAAAAGGTAATCGTATTCATAGGGATAGACGATGTCTTCTCTTAAGCAAGGTGGTTAGTAGTTCTAGTGCAGTTCATCCACATGGACAAGTGTTCTTTTTGGTAACTTCTAGAAATGTTCCACTTTTAGTCCTAGTGCGAGAATGATCCTCGATTTAGGCTAAACGTATGTGATTTGTTACGTATCCCTTTTGTTTTGGATTATAAGACGTTTTGAATACGTTAATATGGACTACATACAGACTAAAATGAATGAACAAATACATCAAAACGCATATATATATATATATATTTGATTCAGAAAAAAATAGAATACTTTTAATTCGAAACGGAGAGAGTACTCGGGAAAGACAGTGAAACTTGTTAGAGCATCTACAGCCGGGCGCTTGAAACCCGCCTCATAATCCCGGGCAGGCCGCCCGGTCACTATCTGGTCATAATTTTTTGACCCAGATGACCCCCTCAAACGGCCTTGAAACGCCTGGGCTGACCGGCACCCCTCATATCCATCCAAAATATGGGGTGGATAGGGGGCGTCCGGGCGCGCCTGAGCACGCTCGCCACGTCGGATCCAGCCCACACTGGCCCACCCGATCCCACATAAATTTCTCCCCATCCGCTCGCCGGGCAAAACTCTAGCCACTTCACTTACCTTCCCTCCACTCCCCTCCGTCACCCAAGCTCATCACCGGCTCCTTCCGGCCATCTCCGGCATGGCGGGCAGCGGATCCGAGTCCTTCAACTCCAGATCCGTCGACCCCGATCTCATTCCACGCGGCCCCGAGGAGGAGATGGCTGCCCGGCTTGCGCTCCGCCGCGCTCGGGAGGAGGCCCGTGCATGGCTGCGCTCGGACTCCATCTGTCGGGAAACCATTGCGTCCGCCCAAATGACGCATGGATCCAGCGCTAGGCCAGATGTAGCTGCCTCGCCGGAGGCTGCGCGGTCCGTCTGGTGTCCGAACCCGCAACCCCTTCGTTGGCACGCCGAGCATCGGGACGCACCAAGGGCCTCGCCCGACGAGGCCATGGCCCACCGTGCAAGGCACCAGGCGCGGGAGGCGACCGCAGTCCTCGCGGCGGTGGACGTCAGCGAGGCGGAGTCGCATTCTCCGGTGCCCCGTATGGCGCATTAGTCCGGGCGCCGCAACCGCGTCATGGTGGACGTCGGCGGCTCGTCCCCAGACGGATCCATCATCGATCTGACGTCCATGGGCACCCAACGGGGTTCTGGGCTACGACGAGGAAGAGTAGGGCATCAGAGACGGCAGCGCCTTGAGTCCCCTGAGCCAGCTCGTGTCCCATGCCCTACTCTACCTTGCCGGCGACTGGACCAGCACTCTGAGGAGCGCAGCCGGCCGCCGGACATGGTCAGGGCGGAGCCGGGCGAGCGCGGAACGGAACCGGACGAAGCTCCGCTCGAAATCGCTGCATTACATGTAATAATATGGATTTGAGGTTTCTAATTTGAGATATCCGGGTGTTGAATGCATTTTTTAGGTGTGATCGGTCACTGTCCGCGGACGTGCCCGGGCGCGTCCGCGGGCGTTTCAGTGGTCGGATTTGCTAAGTCCGGCTGTAGATACTCGTATGTGCTGCTTTAAATGATGTACGCTTATTTCATTTTATTTGCGAGGAAATTAAATGTTGTACGCTAAAATGCACTGCAACGCGGCAGCAGAGGCTGTGACCTTACGTTGCGGGCTCTTGACATCCACATGAGGTTTATCCTTCGATAATTATCCACCGAAGTACTAACGACGGAGCACCAAACAAACGCTTTTGTTGTTTTGTGGTTGTGCCGGTCGCTGAGGCATGAGTGGATGCACAAGCGTGGCGCATGAGAATATATATCTAGTGATACCTGCTCAGATTACCATGACACCAGCATTCAAACAGAACTAGATATGCTCTAAGCAGCTATGATGTCACGGTGTATCACCTAAAAGAGATATTACTAGATATGCTCTTCTCCAACACACGAAACCAACGCAAGGGAGTAAGTAGGTAACACCACTACCAGGTCATCTGACCCTCTAAAACAAAAACAACAATGCTTGACCGTGTGTTAGAGCATCTCCAGCAACGCTCAGGGAGGCCTTCCCGGACGATTTTTTCACGCCGGCGCTGAAAAAACGGCCCAGTCGTGCCCTCAGGAGTCCGATTTTCGCCGACCTGGGCCGAAATCAGCGCCGGCGGACCCAGGCCGAACCCGGCGCTGGGGGCGCCGGGGCGAGCGGTTTTGGCGCGAAAAAGCCGCGGGCCAGCCGCGTCAGCGACACCGCGCCTCGTCTTCCCCCAACGCCTCGGTTTCCCACGGGGAATCAATGGCAATGCTGCCGCCGGTCAGCCTTGCCATTGATTCCTCACGGGCGGCGCGTCACGGGACGGCGCGCACGCCTCCCCTCCCTCGCACGCGTACACACGGGCGCGGCGCGGCTATATAAGCCGGTGGCCTCGCTCGCCTGTGGCCACACCAGCCCCGCCCTCGCCGCCGAGCTCTACCTCTCCCGAGCGCCACCGCCGAGCCCTCTCTCTCCCTCTCCCTCTCCCGTGAGCCGCCGCCCAGCCCCTCCCTCTCCCTCCCCCTCTCCTCCCGATGGCCGAGCGTTTCCCCGGAGACGAGGCGGCGGCCAACGGCTTCGGCCGCCGCATGCTCCGCGAACAGGAGTCGTGGCTCCTATTCCAGGCGAACATCCCGGCGCCGCCTGACATGCGCGCCGGGCCGACGGGGTGGAGGCTCAGCAACGGGGGAGTGCCCATTCCCCCGTTGCCCGACGCCGTGGCGAAACCCTCCTACTTCGCCGACGAGGTCGAGGTCGTGCGCGCCTCCCTCACCGACGCCCAGCTCGCCCTCCCCAAGTACGCCACCGACAACCACATGGCTTGGGTGGCATACTTCGAGCGTCGCCAGCAACAGCGGTTGGCGTCCACCAACGGTGCGCCGGTGGTCGGCGGCCTGAAGAACAGCGAGGGGCGCCACCTGTGGTGGGGCGTCCCCGGCCGCACACTCGAGGAAGTGCTGACGCATCTCGAGGGCGGCAACAACCCGCCGTTGGAGTACCCCCCGGCGAGGGCAGCCGTCCCGGTGCACCGCCGACGCGACGGGCCATGGGCGCCAAGGAGGTTCGGCTCCTCCTCTTCTTCCTCCTCGCGTTCTTCCTCGCACTCCTCCGGCACTCCGGCGCTGCTCGGCGTCAAGGCCGAGCCCGCGGCTGAGACGCCGCTCGGCCGATGCACTCGCAGTGCCGGCATCGTCATCCACGCTTCGTCAAGCCAAAGACGGAGCCGGGGCTTGCGCTGGTGAAGGCGGAGCCGGGTCTCCCCGCCGTGAAGACGGAGCACGACGAGGTCGAGCTCGACGACGACGCGGCCCTTGAATGGGCACGCCAGGACTCCCTGAAGATGGCGAGGGAGCGCCAGTGCGCCGCCCTGCGGCGCTTCGCGGAGCGTCGCCGGGGCCGCGACGAAGGAGGAGTCGTCGTCATCGACGACAGCGACGACGACGATGCGCCGCCGCTGCCACCAGTCCGCCATGGCGATGCCAGGTCTTGCAGGGGCGCCCGCGTCAAGGAGGAGAAGGCCAACGATGACGACGGCGGTGAGGATGGCGGCGACGACGGGGACTACTCGGCGTTCAGCCAGTTTCTTTTTTAGATTAGTTTATATATTTGCTATGTAATGAAAATCCGCGAACTTTGTCGAAATATATGCCCAAGTTGGCCGAAATTTGTCGTGTTTAGCCGAACTTTGCCGAACTTTGCTATATACTTTTATTTTTTGAACGCGCCTGGGGGCGGCCCTGGGGCCGGCGGCTGGGGACCAACTCGCCCCCAGGCCGATTTTTTGCGCCGGCTCACCCCCAGGCGGCGATTTTAGACGCCCCCTGGGGGGCAACTGCTGGAGATGCTCTTAGACCTCTTCCAATGCAAAGATGCTTACATGAGTTGCTAAGTGCAATACATAGTTTAGCAACCCAGCTCTCCGATGCATAGGTGCTTAACTTGTTGTTTTTTTAATAAAGAACTTGTTGTTGCTAAGCTCACTTATTTAATGATTTAGCACCTAAACTTTTTCATGCATTGGTCGGTTTTTTCATTTAAGTGGTTTGCCTAGGTTCACGCGCATGGCATTGGTTCTTTCTAAGGTCACCAAAGTGCTCTTTCTCCTCCTTAGAGCAACTCCAACGGGGCGACCCAAACGGACGCGCGCTTTGTCCGCTTTTTGTCTGTTTGGGTCGGCCAGGCGGACGTGCGCGTCCGCATTTTAAAATGGGTCGGCTTGACCGCCCAACGGGCAGGCCGACCCAAATGTGCCGCCGTGAAAAAAATAACAAGTTGCACGAAATAAAAATAAATAAACATAATTAAACATAAAGTGGCCGGTCAAACGCCGGCCAAAGTCCACCTAAATCTAATAAACATTAAATGAAACATTAAAAAAAGTTTGCGCCCGCCTGCTGCCGCCCCGCACGCTGCCCTAAACGTCGTCGGCCTTGCTCTTGCCCTTGCCGTCGACGCCGCCGTCGTCGGTGAGGTCGATGAAGACCGGAGCAGGGCCAGCCCACCCGAACGCCGCCTGGTACGCTGCCAGGGCAGCCTCCTCCGGTGTCTACTGGGGCGGCGGCATTGCGGCAAGCCGCGCGCGCTCCTCCTCCTCCTCCTCGAGCCGGAGCGACTCCGCGTCGCGTTGGAGCATGGCCTCATAGCGCATCTGCTCCTCGTCGTCGGCCCGCTCCTGGCGGAGCCAATGCTCCTTCCATCGCTCAAGGTGGGCCGCCTCCTCCTCCGGCGTCGCGGCGAAGTGGACGGGAGGCGCGCTCACCCACTCGCGGTACTGGCCCGTCCACGAGTAGGCCTCCTCCGGCCAAGTGGGTGGAGGCGGGGAGCGCTTACGCGTCGGCTCCGGCTCCGGCTCCGGCTTGGGCTGGACGGGCGGCGACGGTGGCGGTGGCGGCACGAAGAGCGGGGTGTGGACGGAGTCCCCCGCCGCCGACAGGGCAAGGGCTTGCTCCAGCCCATCCCAGTGTGCGTCCTCCTCGAGGCGGCTAGCCTCCAGCGCGTGCTGCAGGGCCTCCTCGAGGGCGGCTTGGTACTCCGCCTCCGCCTCCATGTCCTCTGGCTCTACCTGCGGGGGCGGCAGTGGGAACGGCGGTGGGACAACGTCGACACCCGAGCGCCGTTGCTCCTCGTGTTCGAGGGCGAACCACGTCTCCCAGTTGGGGGAGTCGGCGGCGTACTCTGGCAGCCGATGCTGCTCCGGCGTGAGCTGCGCGCGACGCCTGCGCACCTCGTCGTCGTGCGCCCGCTGGGTACGCGGAACCGCCGGCACCGGGATCCGCTGCGGATCTAGATGCCAACGGTGCGGGAGCGTGACATTGGGGTACGGCAATGGCTGCCTGTACTCCCAGTGCCACCGCGCTTCGTGCACCGGGATGTGCAGGCGCCGGCGACCAGGGCGGAAACGCGTCGCCGCCGGAGGAGGAGGAGGGGGAAGGGGAGCACGGGAGGACGAGGCGTCAGGGGTGCCCTTGCCCTTGCCATTGCTGATGCCGAAGAGGCCCATGGGCACGCTAGGGTTTGCGGTCGCCGGCGAGGAAGCAAAGGGAATGGTGGGGGGCAGATGTGGACGGGAGAAGTGGATGAGGCCGACCCCGCCGCACGCGTGGTTAAAAAAGGAGGCTTGCACTGGCTGACGCGTGGGCCTGCTGTCGGTGGTCGTCATAAATAAGACGACTGGTGGCGGTTGGGCGGCCGCCAGGTGGGGACGCGGCGGACGGCGAGGAGACGTGCGGCGCGTCCGCGCCGACGCATTCCAAGCGCAATTTTGGGCCGGAAATGGGTCGGCGCGGACGCTAGGCGGACACGATTTGAGTTTGGGTCGACGCGTTGGGCCGCCACTTTTGTTCGCGCCAACCCAAACGGACGCGGGCGGACGAAATGGGTCGCCCCATTGGAGTTGCTCCTAATTGTTATGCCATGTCTTTTTTCGCTTGTGTGGCATGCTTAGCACCCATCCACCGTGCAGCACTAGGAAGGGTCTTATGTCATAAAGCTTTGAATCGAGCTTTGAGCTGCGTGTGTATAAAAAACCGGCAATAAATTGTCCTGTTTGTGTCTTTTCATTCATGCCGAAAGAGTATGTGCGTCTGAACTGATAAATTTTTCACGTTTTCGAAAAGCGATACTTTTATTACTTAAAAGATTTAAGCATTAAACCCGTCCTCTGCATAACTAAGATACACACAGTCAAATAAGGTCCTTTCACACAAACAAAAAATAAAAATGTGAAATACAAAGAAACATTTAGAGTCCGTATAATGCCTAAAGCGAGGGGGGCAATCCTAAGATCATGTTGTCACCCATGTTGGGTAAAAGTATCCCTTGCCATATCCTCCAATCGTGTACACACCTCCATAAATAGGTTTCGATTCTCCACCATTGTAGAGAGGACCATAAACAAAGAGTCCCGGTACATCTGTAGATAACCTGTAACAGAGAAGTATTTTTATCATTAAAAATCTTATCATTTCTACATAGCCAAAGCGAGCAAATAACGGCAAGCGCTCTAAAGGAAATATGCCCTAGAGGCAATAATAAAGTTGTTATCTATATTTACTTATATCAAGATAAATGTTTATTATTCATGCTAGATTTGTATTAACCGGAAACTTGATACATGTGTGGATATATAGACAAAACACAGTGTCCCTAGTAAGCCTCTACTAGACTAGCTCGTTAATCAAAGATGGTTAAGTTTCCTAACCATAGACATGAGTTGTCATTTGATGAATGGGATCACATCATTAGAGAATGATGTGATGGACAAGACCCATCCATTAGCTAAGCATAATGATCGTTAAGTTTTATTGCTATTGCTTTCTTCATGACTTATACATATTCCTTTGACTATGAGATTATGCAACTCCCGAATACTGGAGGAAAACCTTGTGTGCTATCAAACGTCACAACGTAACTGGGTGATTATAAAGATGCTCTACAGGTATCTACGAAGGTGTTTTGTTGGGCTGGCATATATCAAGATTAGGATTTGTCACTCCGAGTATCAGAGAGGTATCTCTGGGCCCTCCCGGTAATGCACATCATGATAAGCCTTGCAAGCAATGTGACTAATGTGTTAGTTGTGGGATGATGCATTACGGAACGAGTAAAGAGACTTGCCGGTAATGAGATTGAACTAGGTATGAATATACCAACGATCGAATCTCGGGCAAGTAACATACCGATGATAAAGCGAATGATGTATGTTGTCATTACAGTTTGACCGATAAAGATCTTCGTAGAATATGTGGGAACCAATATGAGCGTCCAGGTTCCGCTATTGTTTATTGACCGGAGAGGTGTCTCGGTCATGTCTACATAGTTCTCAAACCCGTAGGGTCCGCACGCTTAATGTTCGATGACGATTTGTATTATATGAGTTATGTGATTTGGTGACCGAATGTTGTTCAGAGTCCCAGATGAGATCACGGACATGACGAGGAGTCTCAAAATGGTCGAGAGGTAAAGATTGATATATTGGATGATAGTATTCGTACACCGGGTACATATCAGAGTATCGAGGGGTTACCGGAACCCCCCGGGGCAAGATATGGGCCACAGGAGGGAGGCAAGCCAGCCCACAAGGGGTGGCATGCTCCCCCTCAAGGGAAGAGTCCGAATTGGACTAGGGGAGGGGGCGGCGCCCCCCTTTCCTTCTCCCTCTCTCTCCTTCCCCCTTTCCCCCTCCGATAAAAGGAAGGGGGGCCGAATCCTACTAGGAGCCCAAGTAGGACTCCTCCTACTTGGGGCGCGCCTAGATCCGGCCTCCTCCCCTCTCCCTCCTTTATATACGGGGGTGGGGGCACCTCTAAACACAAATCAATTGTTCCAAGCCATGTGCGGCGCCCCCCTCCACAGTTTACGCCTTCGGTCATATTCACGTAGTGCTGAGGCGAATCCCTGCGCAGATCACTTCACCATCACCGTCACCACGCCGTCGTGCTGACGGAACTCTCCCTCGACACTTTGCTGGATCAAGAGTTCGAGGGACGTCATCGAGTTGAACGTGTGTAGAACTCGGAGGTGCCGTACGTTCGGTGCTTGATCGGTTGAATCGAGAAGACGTTCGACTACATCAACCGCATTAAGCTAACGCTTCCGCTTTCGGTCTACGAGGGTAAGTGGACACACTCTCCTCCTCTCGTTGCTATGCATCTCCTAGATAGATCTTGCGTGAGTGTAGGAATTTTTTTGAAATTGCATGCTACGTTCCCCAACAGTGGCATCAGAGCCAGGTCTATGCGTAGATGATATGCACGAGTAGAACACAAAGAGTTGTGGGCGGTGATAGTCATACTGCTTACCACCAACGTCTTATTTAGATTCGGTGGTATTGTTGGATGAAGCGGTCCGAACAAACCTTACATGACCACGTTCATGAGACCGGTTCCACCGACAGACATGCAACTTGTTTTGCATAAAGGTGGCTGGTGGGTGTCTGTTTCTCCAACTTTAATTTAATCGAATTTGACTACGGCCAGTCCTTGTTGAAGGTTAAAACAGCAAACTTGACGAAACACCATTGTGGTTTTGATGCATAGGTAAGAACGGTTCTTACTAGAAGCCCATAGCAGCCACTTAAAACTTGCAACAACAAAGTAGAGGACGTCTAACTTGTTTTTGCAGGGCATGTTGTGATGTGATATGGTCAAGACATGATGTGATATACGTTGTTGTATGAGATGATCATGTTTTGTAAAAGTTATCGGCGACTGGCAGGAGCCTTATGGTTGTCGCTTTATTGTATGAAATGCAATCGCCATGTAATTGCTTTACTTTATCACTATGCATGAGCGATAGTTGTAGAAGCAATAGTTGGCGAGACGACAACGACGCTACGATGGATATCAAGGTGTCAAACCCGTGACGATGGAAATCATGACGGTGATTTGGAGATGGAGATCAAAGGCACAAGATGATGATGGCCATATTGTCACATATTTTGATTGCATGTGATGTTTATCTTTTATGCATCTTATTTTGCTTAGTACGGCGGTAGCATTATAAGATGATCCCTCACCAAAAATTTCAAGGTATAAGTGTTCTCCCGGAGTATGCATCGTTGCGACAGTTCGTCGTGCCGAGACACCACATGATGATCGGGTGTGATAAGCTCTACGTTCACATACAACGGGTGCAAGACAGTTTTGCACGTGCGGAATACTCGGGTTAAACTTGACGAGCCTAGCATGTACAGACATGGCCTCGGAACACTGGAGACCGAAAGGTCGAACGTGAATCATATAGTAGATATGATCAACATACAGATTTTTACCATTGAAACTACCCAATCTCACGTGATGATCGGACATGGTTTAGTTCATACGGATCACGTGATCATTTAGATGACTCGAGGGATGTCTATCTAAGTGGGAGTTCTTAAGTAATATGATTAATTGAACTTAATTAATCATGAACTTAGTTGTGATAGTTTTTGCATATCTATGTTGTAGATCAATGGCCCGTGCTACCGTTCCCTTGAATTTTAATGCGTTCCTAGAGAAAGCTAAGTTGAAAGATGATGGTAGCAACTACACGGACTGGGTCCGTAACTTGAGGATTATCCTCATTGCTGCACAAAAGAATTGTGTCCTTAATGCACCGCTAGGTGACAAGCCCCCTCCCGCTAATGTAGACGCTTTCAACGTATGGCAGACGCGGTCTGATGACTACTCTATAGTTCAGTGTGCCATGCTCTACGGCTTAGAATCGGGACTTCAAAGACGTTTTGTACGTCATGGACCATATGAGATGTTCCAGGAGTTGAAGTTAATATTTCAAGCAAATGCCTAAGTTGAGAGATACGAAGTATCCAACAAGTTCTATAGCTGCAAGATGGAGGAGAACAGTTCTGTCAGTGAACACATACTCAGAATGTCTGGGTACCATAACCACTTAACTCAGCTGGGAGTTAATCTTCCAGATGATAGTGTTATTGACAGGGTTCTTCAATCACTGCCACCAAGCTACAAAGGCTTCGTGATGAACTATAATATGCAAGGGATGGATAAGACAATTCCCGAGCTCTTCACTATGCTCAAAGCTACGGAGGTAGAAATCAAGAAAGAGCATCAAGTGTTGATGGTTAACAAGACCACTAGTTTCAAGAAAAAGGGCAAGGGAAAGAAGGGGAACTTCAAGAAGAATGGCAAGCAAGTTGTCACTCCCGGGAAGAAGCCCAAGTCTGGACCCAAGCCTGAAACTGAGTGCTTCTACTGCAAAGGGACTGGTCACTGGAAGCGGAACCGCCACAAGTATTTGGCGGATAAGAAGGATGGCAAAGTGAACAAAGGTAAATCTGATATACATGTTATTGATGTGTACCTTACTAATGCTCATAGTAGCGCCTGGGTATTTGATACTGGTTCTGTTGCTCATATTTGCAACTCGAAACAGGGGCTACGGATTAAACGAAGATTGGCTAAGGACGAGGTGACAATGCGCGTTGGGAATGGTTCCAAGGTCGATGTGATCGCCGTCGGCAGGCTACTGTTGAGTACGTAGTAATAATTCAAAATTTTCCATATGTCACCAAGATCAATCTAGGAGATACTAGCAACGAGAGAGAGAGGGAGTGCATCTTCATACCCTTGAAGATCGCTAAGCGGAAGCGTTACAAGAACACGGTTGATGGAGTCCTACTCGCAGCGATTCAAATCGCGGAAGATCCGATCTAGCGCCGAACGGATGGCGCCTCCGTGTTCAACACACATACAGCCCGGGGACGTCTCCTCCTTCTTGAGCCAGCAAGAGGAGAGGAGAAGTTGAGGGAGAGCTCCAGTAGCACGACGACGTGGTGGTGGAGCTTGCGGTTCTCGTGCAGGGCTTCGCCAAGCACTACGGAGGAGGAGGAGGAGTTGGAGGGTGGAAGGGCTGCGCCAGGGGAAGGGGTGTGGCTACCCTCCCACCCCCTCACTATTTATAGGGGGGAGGGAATAGGGGGACGGCCCCCCTAGATGCATCTAGAGGGGGGCGGCGGCCAGGAGGGGGAGACTTGCCCCCCAAGCAAGGTGGGAGGCGCCCCCTCCCCTAGGGTTTCAAACCCTAGGCGCCTTGGGACTTTGGGGGGCGCACCAGACCACTAGGGGGATGGTTCCCTCCCATATTCAGCCCATTAAGTCCTCCGGGACAGGTGGCCCCACCCGGTGGACCCCCGGACACCTTTCGGTGGTCCCGGTACAATACCGATAACGCCCAAAACCATTCCGGCGACTGAAACTGGACTTCCCATATATAAATCTTCACCTCCGGACCATTCCGGAACTCCTCGTGACGTCTGGGATCTCATCCAGGACTCCGAACAACCTTCGGTAACCACATACAATTTCCCATAACAACTCTAACGTCACCGAACCTTAAGTGTGTAGACCCTACGGGTTCGGGAACCATGCAGACATGACCGAGACATCTCTCCGACCAATAACCAACAGCGGGATCTGGATACCCATGTTGGCTCCTACATGTTCCATGATGATCTCATCGGATGAACCACGATGTCGGTGATTCAATCAATCCCGTGTACAATTCCCTTTGTCCATCGGTATATTACTTGCCCGAGATTCGATCGTCGGTATCCCCATACCTCGTTCAATCTCATTACTGGAAAGTCTCTTTACTCGTTATGTAACGCATGATCCCGTGGCTAACTCCTTAGTCACATTGAGCTCATTATGACGATGCGTTACCGAGCGGGCCCAGAGATACCTCTCCGTCATACGGAGTGACAAATCCCAGTCTCGATTCGTGCCAACCCAACAGACACTTTTGGAGATACCTGTGGTGCACCTTTATAGTCACCCAGTTACGTTGTGACGTTTGGTACACCCAAAGCATTCCTACGGTATCCGGGAGTTGCACAATCTCATGGTCTAAGGAAATGATACTTGACATTAGAAAAGCTCTAGCAAACGAACTACATGATCTTGTGCTATGCTTAGGATTGGGTCTTGTCCATCACATCATTCTCCTAATGATGTGATCTCGTTATCAACGACATCCAATGACCATGGTCAGGAAACCAGAACCATCTATTGATCAACGAGCTAGTCAACTAGAGGCTCACTAGGGACATGTTGTGGTCTATGTATTCACACATGTATTACGGTTTCCGGTTAATACAATTATAGCATGAATAATAGACAATTATCATGAACAAGGAAATATAATAATAACTATTTTATTATTGGCTCTAGGGCATATTTCCAACAGTCTCCCACTTGCACTAGAGTCAATAATCTAGTTACATTGTGATGAATCGAACACCCATAGAGTTCTGGTATTGATCATGTTTTGCTCGTGGAAGAGGTTTAGTCAACAGATCTGCGACATTCAGATCCGTATGCACTTTACAAATATCTATGTCTCCATCTTGAATATATTCACGAATGGAGTTGAAGCGACGCTTAATGTGCCTGGTCTTCTTGTGAAACCTGGGCTCCTTGGCAAGGGCAATAGCTCCAGTGTTGTCATATAAGAGAGTCATCGGGCCCAACGCATTGGGAATAACTCCTAGGTCGGTGATGAACTCCTTCATCTAGACTGCTTCCTGTGCTGCCTCCGAGGCAGCTATGTACTCCGCTTCACATGTAGATCCCGCCACAACGCTTTGCTTGCAATTGCACCAGCTGACTGCCCCACCATTCAAAATGTACACGTATCCGGTTTGTGACTTGGAGTCATCCAGATTTGTGTCGAAGCTAGCATCGACATAACCCTTTAAGACGAGCTCTTCATCACCTCCATAAACGAGAAACATATCCTTAGTCCTTTTCAGGTACTTCAGGACATTCTTGAGCGTTGTCCAGTGTTCCATAACGGGATCACTTTGGTACCTCCCTACCAAACTTATGGCAAGGTTCACATCAGGTCTGGTACACAACATGGCATACATAATAGAGCCTATGGCTGAGGCATAGGGGATGACACTCATCTTTTCTCTATCTTCTGCCGAGGTCGGGCATTGAGCCGTGCTCAATCTCACACCTTGCAATACAGGCAAGAACCCCTTCTTGGACTGATCCATATTGAACTTCTTCAATATCTTGTCAAGGTATGTTCTTTGTGAAAGACCAATGAGGCGTCTCGATCTATCTCAATAGATCTTCATGCCTAATATGTAAGCAGATTCTCCAAGGTCCTTCATTGAAAAACACTTATTGAAGTAGGCCTTTATGCTTTCCAAAAGTTCTATATCACTTCCCATCAATAGTATGTCAACCACATACAATATGAGAAATGCTACAGAGATCCCACTCACTTTCTTGTAAATACAGGCTTCTCCATAACTCTGTACAAACCCAAACGCTTTGATCATTTCATTAAAGCAAATGTTCCAACTCTGAGATGCTTGCACCAGCCCATAGATGGAGCGCTGGAGCTTGCATACCTTGTCAGCATTCTTAGGATCGACAAAACCTTCCGGCTGCATCATATACAATTCTTCCTTAAGGAAACCATTAAGGAATGCCGTTTTGACGTCCATTTGCCATATCTCAGAATCCTAGAATGTGGCAGTTGCTAACATGATTCGGACGGACTTCAGCTTCGCTCTGGGTGAGAAGTTCTCGTCGTAGTCAACCCCTTGAACTTGTCGATAACCCTTAGTGACAAGCCGAGCCTTATAGACGGTCACATTACCATCCGCGTCAGTCTTCTTCTTAAAGATCCACTTATTCTCTATGGCTTGCCGATCATCGGGCAAGTCCGTCAAAGTCCATACTTTGTTTTCATACATGGATCCTAGTTCGATTCGGGCCCGCCATTTGTTGGAATCCGGGCCCGCCATCGCTTCTTCCTAGTTCGAAGGTTCACCGTTGTCTAACAACATGATTTCCAGGACAGGGTTGCCGTACCACTCTGGTGCAGAACTTGTCCTTGTGGACCTACGAAGTTCAGTAGCAACTTGATCCGAAGTTTCATGATCATCATCATTAACTTCCTCTCTAGTCGGTGCAGGCACCACAGAAACATCTTCCAGAGCTGCGCTACTCTCCGGTTCAAGAGGGGGTACCTCGTCAAGTTCTACTTTGCTCCCACTTATTTCTTTCGAGAGAAACTCTTTCTCCAGAAAGGATCCATTCTTGGCAACAAAGATCTTGCCTTCGGATCTGAGGTAGAAGGTATACCCAATAGTTTCCTTAGGGTATCTGATACGTCTCCAAGGTATCTATAATTTCTGATTGTTCCATGCTATTATATTATCCATCTAGGATGTTTTATATGCATTTATATGCTATTTTATATGATTTTTGGGACTAACCTATTAACCTAGAGCCCAGTGCCAGTTTCTGTTTTTTCCTTGTTTTTGAGTATCGCAGAAAAGGAAAACCAAACGGAGTCCAATTGACCTGAAAATTGACGGAGATTATTTTTGGACCAGAAGAAGCCCACGGAGTATCGGAGATGGGCCAGAAGAGTCCCGAGGCACCCATTAGGGTGGGGGGCGCGCCCCCTACCTCGTGGCCGCCTCAGAGACCCCCCTGACTTGTTCCCGACGCCAAAACCTCTTATATATACAGAAATCCCCAGAACATAACCTAGATCGGGAGTTCTGCCGCCGCAAGCCTCTGTAGCCACCAAAAACCAATCGGGACCCTGTTCCGGCAACCTACCCGAGGGGGATCCCTCACCTGTGGCCATCTTCATCATCCCGGCGCTCTCCATGACGACGAGGGAGTAGTTCACCCTCGGGGCTGAGGGTATGTACTAGTAGCTATATGTTTGATCTCTCTCTCTCTCTCGTGTTCTTGATTTGGCACGATCTTGATGTACCGCGAGCTTTGCTATTATAGTTGGATCTTATGGTGTTTCTCCCCCTCTACTCTCTTGTAATGGATTGATTTTTCCCTTTGAAGTTATCTTATCGGATTGAGTCTTTAAGGATTTGAGAACACTTGATGTATGTCTTGCATGTGCTTATCTATGGTGACAACGGGATATTCACGTGATCTACTTGATGTATGTTTTGTTATCAACTTGCGGGTTCAGTGACCTTGTGAACTTATGGATAGGGGTTGGCACACGTTTTCGTCTTGACTCTCCGGTGGAAACTTTGGGGCACTCTTTGAAGTTCTTTGTGTTGGTTGAATAGATGAATCTGAGATTGTGTGATGCATATCGTATAATCATACCCACGGATACTTGAGGTGACATTGGAGTATCTAGGTGACATTAGGGTTTTGGTTGATTTGTATCTTAAGGTGTTATTCTAGTACGAACTCTATGATAGATCGAACGGAAAGAATAGCTTCATGTTATTTTACTACGAACTCTTGAATAGATCGATCAGAAAGGATAACTTAGAGGTGGTTTTGTACCCTACAATAATCTCTTCGTTTGTTCTCCGCTATTAGTGACTTTGGAGTGACTCTTTGTTGCATGTTGAGGGATAGTTATATGATCCAATTATGTTATTATTGTTGAGGGAACTTGCACTAGTGAAAGTATGAACCCTAGGCCTTGTTTCCTAGCATTGCAATACCGTTTAGGCTCACTTTTATCATTAGTTACCTTGCTGTTTTTATATTTTCAGATTACAAAAACCTATATCTACCATCCATATTGCACTTGTATCACCATCTCTTCGCCAAACTAGTGCACCTATACAATTTACCATTGTATTGGGTGTGTTGGGGACACAAGAGACTCTTTGTTATTTGGTTGCAGGGTTGTTTGAGAGAGACCATCTTCATCCTACGCCTCCCACGGATTGATAAACCTTAGGTCATCCACTTGAGGGAAATTTGCTACTGTCCTACAAACCTCTGCACTTGGAGGCCCAACAACGTCTACAAGAAGAAGGTTGCGTACTAGACATCAGTATCCTATGAAGACGCATTTTTCCGATTTGGGTTCAAGCTTTTCAGGTTGAAGTTTCTTGACATAAGCATCACATCCCCAAACTTTTAGAAACGACAGCTTAGGTTTCTTCCCAAACCATAATTCATACTGTGTCGTCTCAACGGATTTCGACGGAGCCCTATTTAAAGTGAATGCGGCAGTCTCTAAAGCATAGCCCCAAAATGTTAGCGGTAGATCGGTAAGAGACATCATAGATCGCACCATATCCAATAGAGTGCGATTACGACGTTCGGACACACCATTACGCTGAGGTGTTCAAGGCGGCGTGAGTTGTGAAACAATTCCACATTTCCTTAAGTGCGTGCCAAACTCGTGACTCAAATATTCTCCTCCACGATCTGATCGTAAGAACTTTATTTTTCTGTCACATTGATTCTCTACCTCACTCTGAAATTCCTTGAACTTTTCAAAGGTCTCAGACTTGTGTTTCATTAAGTAGACATACCCATATCTACTTAAGTCATCAGTGAGGGTGAGAACATAACGATAGCCACTGCCAGCCTCAACGCTCATTGGACCGCATACATCAGTATGTATTATTTCCAACAAGTTGGTTGCTCGCTCCATTGTTCCGGAGAACGGAGTCTTGGTCATTTTGCCCATAAGGCATGGTTCGCACGTGTCAAATGATTCATAATCAAGAGACTCCAAAAGTCCATCTGCATGGAGTTTCTTCATGCGCTTGACACCAATGTGACCAAGGCAGTAGTGCCATAAGTATGTGGGACTATCATTATCAACCTTACATCTTTTGGCATTCACACTATGAATATGTGTAACATCACGTTCGAGATTCAATAAAAATAAACCATTGACCAATGGGGCATGACCATAAAACATATCTCTCATATAAATAGAACAACCATTATTCTCGAATTTAAATGAGTAGCCATCTCACATTAAACGAGATCCAGATACAATGTCCATGCTCAAAGCTGGCACTAAATAACAATTATCGAGGTTTAAAAGTAATCCCAAAGGTAGATGTAGAGGTAGCGTGCCGACGGCGATCACATTGACCTTGGAACCATTCCCGATGCGCATCGTCACCTCGTCCTTCGCCAGTCTCTTCTTATTCTGCAACTCCTGTTTTGAGTTACAAATATGAGCAACCGCACCGGTATCAAATACCCAGGAGCTACTACGAGTGCTGGTAAGGTACATATAAATAACATGTATATCATATATACCTTTGGCGTTGCCGGCCTTCTTATCCGCTAAGTACTTGGGGCAGTTCCGCTTCCAGTGACCATTTCCCTTGCAATAAAAGCACTTAGTTTCAGGCTTGGGTCCATTCTTTGGCTTCTTCCCGGCAACTGACTTACCGGGCGCGGCAACTCCCTTTCCATCCTTCTTGAAGTTCTTCTTACCCTTGCATTTCTTGAAACTAGTGATCTTATTCACCATCAACACTTGATGTTCCTTTTTGATTTCCACCTCCGCTGATTTCAGCATTGAATATAACTCAGGAATGGACTTCTCCATCCCTTGCATATTGTAGTTCATCACAAAGCTCTTGTAGCTAGGTGGAAGCGACTGGAGGATTCTGTCAATGACCGAGTCATCTGGAAGATTAACTCCCAGCTGAGACAAGCGGTTGTGCAACCCAGACATTTTGAGTATATGCTCGCTGACAGAACTGTTTTCCTCCATCCTACAACTGTAGAACTTGTCGGAGACTTCATATCTCTCGACCCGGGCATTGATACGTCTCCAACGTATGTATAATTTATGAAGTATTCATGCTATTATATTATCCATCTTGGATGTTTTATGGGATTTACTATGCACTTTTACATTATTTTTGGGACTAACCTATTGACCCAGAGCCTAGTGCCAGTTCCTGTTTTTTCCCTTGTTTCAGTGTTTCGAAGAAAAGGAATATCAAACGGAGTCGAAACGGAATGAAACCTTCTGGAGAAGTTATTTTCGGAAAGAAAGCAACCCAGGAGACTTGGAGTCCACGTCAAGGAAGCAACGAGGGAGGCACGAGGCAGGGGGGCGCGCCCACCCCCTGGGCGCGCCCTCCACCCTCGTGGGCCCCTCGTGGCTCCCCTGACGTACTTCTTCCGCCTATATATATCCATATACCCTAAAACGATCGGGGAACAGAATAGATCGGGAGTTCCGCCGCCGCAAGCCTCTGTGGCCACCAAAGACCAATCTGGACCCTGTTCCGGCACCCTGCCGGAGGGGGGAACCCTCACCGGTGGCCATCTTCATCATCCCGGCGCTCTCCATGACGAGGAGGGAGTAGTTCACCCTCGGGGCTGAGGGTATGTACCAGTAGCTATGTGTTTGATCTCTCTCTCTCTCTCGTGTTCTTGAGGTGATTCGATCTTGATGTATCGCGAGCTTTGCTATTATAGTTGGATCTTATGTTGCTTCCCCCCCCCTACTCTCTTGCAATGGATTGAGTTTTCCCTTTGAAGTTATCTTATCGGATTGAGTCTTTAATGATTTGAGAACACTTGATGTATGTCTTGTCGTGTGTATCTGTGGTGACAATGGGATATCACGTGATTCACTTGATGTATGTTTTGGTGATCAACTTGCGGGTTCCGCCCATGAACCTATGCATAGGGGTTGGCACACGTTTTCGTCTTGATTCTCCGGTAGAAACTTTGGGGCACTCTTTGAGGTTCTATGTGTTGGTTGAATAGATGAATCTGAGATTGTGTGATGCATATCGTATAATCATGCCCACGGATACTTGAGGTGACATTGGAGTATCTAGGTGACATTAGGGTTTTGGTTGATGTGTGTCTTAAGGTGTTATTCTAGTACGAACTCTAGGGCTATTTGTGACACTTATAGGAATAGCCCAACGGATTGATTGGAAAGAATAACTTTGAGGTGGTTTCGTACCCTACCATAATCTCTTCGTTTGTTCTCCGCTATTAGTGACTTTGGCGTGACTCTTTGTTGCATGTTGAGGGATAGTTATATGATCCAATTATGTTATTATTGTTGAGAGAACTTGCACTAGTGAAAGTATGAACCCTAGGCCTTGTTTCCTATCATTGCAATACCGTTTGTGCTCACTTTTATCTTTAGTTACCTTGCTGTTTTTATATTTTCAGATTACAAAAAGCTATATCTACCATCCATATTGCACTTGTATCACCATCTCTTCGCCGAACTAGTGCACCTATACAATTTACGATTGTATTGGGTGTGTTGGGGACACAAGAGACTCTTTGTTATTTGGTTGCAGGGTTGTTTGAGAGAGACCATCTTCATCCTACGCCTCCCACGGATTGATAAACCTTAGGTCATCCACTTGAGGGAAATTTGCTACTGTCCTACAAACCTCTGCACTTGGAGGCCCAACAACGTCTACAAGAAGAAGGTTGTGTAGTAGACATCAGGCATGAGCTTGGAAAACCATTTTCAGCTCTTGTAACATCTCATATGCTCCGCGCTGCTCAAAAAGCTTTTGGAGCCCCGATTCTAAGTTGTAAAGCATGCCGCACTGAACCAGGGAGTAATCATCACTACGCGACTGCCAGGCATTCATAACGTCTTGAGTTGCTGGGGAAATGGGAGAGTCACCTAGTGGTGCTTCAAGGACATATGCTTTCTTGGCAGCTATGAGGATGATCCTCAAGTTACGGACCTAGTCCGTATAGTTGCTTCCATCATCTTTCAGCTTGGTTTTCTCTAGGAACCCGTTGAAGTTGAGGGCAACATTAGCATGGGCCATTGGATCTACAGGATAGATTGTAAAGACAATTTTAGACTAAGTTCATGATAATTAAGTTCATCTAATCAAATTACTTAATGAACTCCCACTTAGATAGACATCCCTCTAGTCATCTAAATGATACATGATCCGAATCGACTAGGCCGTGTCCAATCATCACGTGAGATGGACTAGTCATCAACGGTGAACATCTCCATGTTTATCGCATCTACTATACGACTCATGTTCGACCTTTCGGTCTCTCGTGTTTCGAGGCCATGTCTGTACGTGCTAGGCTCGTCAAGTCAAGCTAAGTGTTTCGCATGTGTAAATCTGGCTTACACCCGTTGTATGCGAATGTTAGAATCTATCACACCAGATCATCACGTGGTGCTTCGAAATAACGAACCTTCGCAATGGTGCACAGTTAGGGGAACACATTTCTTGAAATTTTAGTGAGGGATCATCTTATTTATGCTACCGTCGTTCTAAGCAAATAAGATGTAAACATGACAAACATCACATGCAAATCATAAAGTGACATGATATGGCCAATATCATCTTGCGCCTTTGATCTCCATCTTCAAGGTGCGGCATGATCACCTTCGTCACCAGCATGACACCATGATCTCCATCGTCATGATCTCCATCATCGTGTCTTCATGAAGTTGTCTCACCAACTATTACTTCTACCACTATGGCTAATGGTCAGCAATAAAGTAAAGTAATTACATGGCGTTTACATTGACTCGCAGGTCATACAATAAATTAAGACAACTCCTATGGCTCCTGCTGGTTGTCATACTCCTCGACATGCAAGTCGTGATTCCTATTACAAGAACATGATCAATCTCATACATCCCATATATCATTCATCACATCCTTTTGGCCATATCACATCACATAGCATACCGTGCAAAAACAAGTTAGACGTCCTCTAATTGTTGTTACATGTTTTACGTGGCTGCTATGGGTTTCTAGCAAGAACGTTTATTACCTACACAAAAGCCACAATGATGATATGCCAATTGCTGTTTACCCTTCATAAGGACCCTCTTCATCGAATCTGATCCGACTAAAGTGGGAGAGACAGACACCCGCTAGCAACCTTATGCATCAAGTGCATGTCAGTCGGTGGAACCAGTCTCACGTAAGCATACGTGTAAGGTCGGTCTAGGCCGCTTCATCCCACAATGTCGCCGAATCAAGATAAGACTAGTAACGGTAAGCAAATCGACCAAATCATCGCCCACAACTACTTTGTGTTCTACTCGTGCATAGAATCTATGCATAGACCTAGCTCACGATGCCACTGATGGGGAACGTAGTAATAATTCAAAATTTTCCTACGTGTCACCAAGATCAATCTAGGAGATACTAGCAATGAGAGAGAGAGGGAGTGCATCTTCATACCCTTGAAGATTGCTAAGCGAAGCATTACAAGAACGCGGTTGATGGAGTCGTACTCGCGGCGATTCAAATCGCGAAAGATCTGATCTAGCGTTGAACGGACGGTGCCTCCGCGTTCAACACACGTACAGCCCGGGGACATCTCCTCCTTCTTGATCCAGCAAGGGGAGAGGAGAAGTTGAGGGAGAGATCCGGCAGCACGACGGCATGGTGGTGGAGCTTGCGGTTCTCCTGCAGGGATTCGCCAAGCACTACGGAGGAGGAGGAGGAGGAGGAGGAGTTGGAGGGTGGAAGGGTTGCGCCATGGGAAGGGGTGCGGCTGCCCTCCCACCCCCCCACTATTTATAGGGGGAAGGGAAGAGGGGCCCGCCCCCCCCTAGATGCATCTAGAGGGGGCGGCGGCCAGGAGGGGGAGACTTGCCCCCAAGCAAGGTGGGAGGCGCCCCCTCCCCTAGGGTTTCTAACCCTAGGCGCCTTGGGCCCATGGGGGGGCGCACCAGCCCACTAGGGGGCTGGTTCTCTCCCATATTCAGCCATTAAGTCCTCTGGGACAGGTGGCCCCACCCGGTGGAGCCCCGGACACCTTTCGATGGTCCCGGTACAATACCGATAACCCCCGAAACCATTCCGACGACTGAAAACTAGACTTCCCATATATAAATCTTCACCTCCAGACCATTCCGGAACTCCACGTGGCGTCCGGGATCTCATACAGGACTCCGAACAACCTTCCGTAACCACATACAATTTCCCATAACAACTCTAGCGTCACTGAACCTTAAGTGTGTAGACCCTACGGGTTCGGGAACCATGCAGACATGACCGACACATCTCTCCGACCAATAACCAACAGCGGGATCTGGATACCCATGTTGGCTCCTACATGTTCCACGATGATCTCTTCGGATGAACCACGATGTCGGCGATTCAATCAATCCCGTATACAATTCCCTTTGTCCATCAATATGTTACTTGCCCGAGATTCGATCGTCGGTATCCCCATACCTCGTTCAATCTCATTACCGGCAAGTCTCTTTACTCATTCCGTAATGCATGATCCCGTGGCTAACTCCTTAGTCACATTGAGCTCATTATGATGATGCATTACCGAGTGGGCCCAGAGATACCTCTCCGTCATACGGAGTGACAAATCCCAGTCTTGATTTGTGCCAACCCAATAGGCACTTTCGGAGATACCTGTAGTGCACCTTTATAGTCACCCAGTTACGTTGTGACGTTTGATACACCCATAGCATTCCTACGGTATTCGGGAGTTGCACAATCTCATGGTCTAAGGAAATGATACTTGACATTAGAAAAGCTCTAGCAAACGAACTACACGATCTTGTGCTATGCTTAGGATTGGGTCTTGTGCATCACATCATTCTCCTAATGATGTGATCCCGTTATCAACGACATCCAATGTCCATGGTCAGGAAACCACAACCATCTATTGATCAACGAGCTAGTCAACTAGAGGCTCACTAGGGACATGTTGTGGTCTATGTATTCACACATGTATTACGGTTTGCGGTTAATACAATTATAGCATGAACAATAGACAATTATCTTGAATAAGGAAATATAATAATAACTATTTTATTATTGCCTCTAGGGCATATTTCCAACATCTACCTCTACATCTACCTTCGGGATTAGTTTTAGACCTGAATAATTGTTATTTTGTGCCAGCGTTGAGCATGAACATTATATCCGGATCTTGTTTGATGCAAGACGATTATTCATTCAAATTAGAGAATAATGGTTGTTCTATTTATATGAGTAATATCTTTTATGGTCATGCACCCTTGAAGAGTGGTCTATTTTTATTGAATCTCGATCGTGGTGATCACATATTCATAATGTTGATGTCAAAAGATGCAAAGTTGATAATGATAGTGCAACATATTTGTGGCACTGTCGTTTAGGTCATAATTGTGTAAAGCGCATGAAGAAACTCCATGCGGATGGAATTTTTGAGTCACTTGATTTTGAATCATTTGATGCTTGCAAACCATGCCTCATGGGCAAGATGACTAAGACTCTGTTCTCCGGAACAATGGAGCGATCCACTGACTTATTAGAAATAATACATACCGATGTATGCGGTCCGATGAGTGTTGAGGCTCGCGGCGGGTATCATTATTTTCTGACCTTCACAGATGATTTGAGCAGATATGGGTATATCTACTTAATGAAACACAAGTCTGAAACATTTGAAAAGTTCAAAGAATTTCAGAGCGAAGTGGAGAATCATCGTAGCAATAAAATAAAGTTTTTACGATCTGATCGCGGAGGCGAATATTTTAGTTATGAGTTTGGCCTTCATTTAAAACAATGTGGAATAGTTTCACAACTCACGCCACCTGGAACACCACAGCGTAATGGTGTGTCTGAACATCGTAACCGTACTTTATTAGATATGGTGTGATCAATGATGTCTCTTACCAATTTACCACTATCGTTTTGGGGTTATGCATTAGAGATAGCTGCATTCATAATAAATAGGGCACCGTCTAAATCCGTTGAGACAATACCGTATGAACTGTGGTTTGGCAAGAAACCTAAGTTGTCGTTTCTTAAAGTTTGGGTTGCAATGCTTATGCGAAAAAAGCTTCAACCTGGTAAGCTCGAACCCAAATCGGTGAAGTGCGTCTTCATAGGATACCCAAAAGAAACTGTTGGGTACACCTTCTTCATAGATCCAAAGGCAAGATCTTTGTTGCTAAGAATGGATCCTTTCTAGAGAAGGAGTTTCTCTCAAAAGAAGTGAGTGGGAGGAAGGTAGAACTTGATGAGGTAATTGTACCTTCTCTCAAATTGGAAAGTAGCTCATCACAGAAAACTGTTCCCGTGGTGCCTACACCAACTAGTGAGGAAGCTAATGATGATGATCATGAAACTTCAGATCAAGTTACTACCGAATCTCGTAGGTCAACCAGAGTATGTTTCACACCAGAGTGGTACGGTAGTCTGGTTCTGGAAGTCATGTTACTAGACCATGATGAACCTACGAACTATGAGGAAGCGATGATGAGCCCAGATTACGCGAAATGGCTTGAGGCCATGAAATCTGAGATGGGATCCATGTATGAGAACAAAGTATGGACTTTGGTTGACTTGCCCGATGATCGGCAAGCCAAATGGATCTTCAAGAAGAAGACTAACGCTGACGTAATGTTACTGTCTAAAAAGCTCAACTTGTTGTGAAAGGTTTTCGACAAGTTCAAGGAGTTGACTATGATGAGACTTTCTCACCCGTGGCGATGCTTAAGTCTGTCCAAATCATGTTAGCGATTGCCGCATTTTATGATTATGTAATCTAGCAAATGGACGTCAAAACTGCATTCCTTAATGGATATCTTAAAGAAGAGTTGTATATGATGCAACCGGAAGGTTTTGTCGATCCTAAAGGTGCTAACAAAGTGTGCAAGCTCCAGCGATCCATTTATGGACTGGTGCAAGCATCTCGGAGTTGGAATATACGCTTTGATGAGGTGATCAAAGCATATGGTTTTATACAGACTTTTGGAGAAGCCTGTATTTACAAGAAAGTGAGTGGGAGCTTTGTAGCATTTCTAATATTATATGTGGATGACATATTGTTGATTGGAAATGATATAAAATTTTTGGATAGCATAAAAGGATACTTGAATAAGAGTTATTCAATGAAAGACCTCGGTGAAGCTGCTTATATATTGAGCATCAAGATCTATAGAGATAGATTAAGACGCTTAATTGGACTTTCATAAAGCACATACCGTGATAAAGTTTTGAAGAAGTTCAAAATGGATCAGTCAAAGAAAGGGTTCTTGTCTGTGTTACAAGATGTGAAGTTGAGTCAGACTCAATGCCCGACCACTGCAGAAGATTGCGAGAAAATGAAAGTCATTCCCTATGCCTCAGCCATAGGTTCTATCATGTATGCAATGTTGTGTACCAGACCTAATGTGTGCCTTGCTATAAGTCTAGCAGGGAGGTACCAAAGTAATCCAGGAGTGGATCACTGGATAGTGGTCAAGAGCATCCTGAAATATCTGAAAAGGACAAAGGATATGTTTCTCGTTTATGGAGGTGACAAAGAGCTCGTCGTAAATGGTTACGTTGATGCTAGCTTTGACACTGATCCGGATGACTCTAAGTCTCAAACCAGATACATATTTATATTGAATGGTGGAGCTGTCAGTTGGTGTAGTTCCAAGCAAAGCGTCGTGGCGGGGATCTACATGTGAAGCGGAGTATATAGCTGCTTCGGAAAAAGCAAATGAAGGACTCTGGATGAAGGAGTTCATATCCGATCTAGGTGTAATACCTAGTGCATCGGGTCCAATGAAAATCTTTTGTGACAATACTGGAGCAATTGCCTTGGCGAAGGAATCCAGATTTCACAAGAGAACCAAACACATCAAGAGACGCTTCAACTCCATCCGTGATCAAGTCAAGGAGGGAGACATAGAGATTTGCAAAATACATACGGGTCTGAATGTGGCAGACCCGTTGACTAACCCTCTTCCACGAGCAAAACATGATCAGCACCAAGACTCCATGGGTGTTAGAATCATTACAATGTAATCTAGATTATTGACTCTAGTGCAAGTGGGAGAATGAAGGAAATATGCCCTAGAGGCAATAATAAAGTTGTTATTTGTATTTCCTTATATCATGATAAATGTTTATTATTCATGCTAGAATTGTATTAACTGGAAACTTGATACATGTGTGGACACATAGACAAAACACAGTGTCCCTAGTAAGTCTCTACTAGATTAGCTCGTTAATCAAAGATGGTTAAGTTTCCTAACCATAGACATGAGTTGTCATTTGATGAACGGGATCACATCATTAGCGAATGATGTGATGGACAAGACCCACCCGTTATCTTAGCATAATGATCGTTAAGTTTTATTGCTACCGCTTTCTTCATGACTTATACATATTCCTTTGACTATGAGATTATGCAACTCCCGAATACCGGAGGAATACCTTGTGTGCTATAAAACATCACAACGTAACTGGGTGATTATAAAGATGCTCTACAGGTATCTATGAACGTGTTTTGTTGGGTTGGCATAGATCAAAATTAGGATTTGTCACTTCGAGTATCGAAGAGGTATCTCTGGGCCCTCTCAGTAATGCACATCATGATAAGCCTTGCAAGCAGTGTGACTAATGAGTTAGTTGCGGGATGATGCATTACGGAATGAGTAAAGAGACTTGCCGGTAACGAGATTGAACTAGGTATGAAGATACCAACGATCGAATCTCGGGCAAGTAACATAGCGATGACAAAGGGAATGACGTATGTTGTCATTATAGTTTGACCGATAAAGATCTTCGTAGAGTATGTGGGAACCAATATGAGAATCTAGGTTCAGCTATTGGTTATTGACCGCAGAGGTGTCTCGGTCATGTCTACATAGTTCTTGAACCCGTAGGGTCCGCACGCTTAATGTTCGAGGACGATTTGTATTATATGAGTTATGTGATTTGGTGACCGAATGTTGTTCGGAGTCCCGAATGAGATCACAGACATGACGAGGAGTCTCGAAATGGTCGAGAGTTAAAGAATGATATATTGTATGATAGTATTCGGACACCGGAAGTGTTTCGGATTGTATCGGGTACATATCGGAGTACCGGGGGGGTTACCGGAACCCCCCGGGGGAAGATTTGGGCCATGTGGGCCATATGAGGGAGGCAAGCTAGCCCACAAGGGGTGGCGCGCCCCCCCTCAAGGGAGGAGTCCGAATTGGACTAGGGAGGGGACAGCGCCCCCCTTTCCTTCTCCCTCTCCCTCTCCTTCCCCCTTACCCCCACCGATAAAAGGAAGGGGGGCGAATCCTACTAGGAGCCCAAGTAGGACTCCTACTTGGGGCGCGCCTAGGGCCGACCTCCTCCCCTCTCCCTCCTTTATATACGGGGGTGGGGGCTCCTCTAAACACACATCAATTGTTCCGAGCCGTGTGCGGCGCCCCCCTCCACAGTTTACGCCTCCGGTCATATTCACGTAGTGCTTAGGCGAAGCCCTGCACGGATCACTTCACCATCACCGTCACCACGCCGTCGTGCTGACGGAACTCTCCCTCGACACTTTGCTGGATCAAGAGTTCGAGGGACGTCATCGAGCTGAACGTGTGCACAACTCGGAGGTGTGGTACGTTCGGTACTTGATCGGTTGAATCGAGAAGACGTTCGACTACATCATCCGCGTTAAGCTAACGCTTCCGCTTTCGGTCTACGAGGGTACGTGGACACACTCTCCCCCTCTCGTTGATATGCATCTCCTAGATAGATCTTGCGTGAGCGCAGGAATTTTTTTGAAATTGCATGCTACGTTTCCCAACACGCTCCCACCCTAAGAAGAGTTTTAAACCTATGATCTATCCCATGTAACTAGTTGCCAGATACATTAGCAACACTACAAGGAGGATACAAGTTAGTAGCTATTTGAATGGCTTTTGCATTGGAAGAATAAATGTTTATCGTCTCCTCATAGTGACAAAAGACATATTGCGGACTTCCATGCCAATTCGTCTTAATAAGGTTATCTTTAGTAAGAGTGACTCCGCGACGAAGATACCACGCAAAGATTTTATTATTAAGAGGTATCTTCATCTTCGAGATCTTCTTGTTATATCAAGTGGCACATCAGACTGGATTAACACTCTATACATAGACTTCACTGAGAATTGTCCATTCCCATGGAGGTTCCATTGAAATACGTCAGACCCATGTGACAATTGCACCATGGACAACCGTTGAAGCAAAATGCTCCATGATTGTAGTTTGGGTCCAATTAAATCTTTTATGAACGTCACTTTTGGCAGAAATGATTCCATTATCATGGCGGTAGTATCACCCTTGTGGCGCACAATGTTGTATAGAGCCGTATATTGTTCGAGGGGTGTGGCATTTCCTAGCCACTTGTCCTCCCAGAATCTAATTTCTGAGCCGTCCTTAATCGAGAAGGATCCATAGCAGAAGATATATTTCTTCGTAGCCATTAGACCCGCCCAAAAGTGGGAATCCCTAGGCTTCCACTATATTTGGGATATCGCCTTGGACCCGCATATTTCCTTCTTAGGAGGATTTGCCCTACACCATCTTCCATTAGTAACTTAAACAACCATTTGCCAAGGAGGGTCCTATTCTTAACCTCAAGGTCATGACTGCCCGACCCGCCTTGGTCTTTGGGACGGCAAACCACACTCCATTTTGCTAATCGATATTTCTTTCTCTCGCTATCTCCTTGACAAAAGAATCTCGATCGGAAGTAATTTAATCTACGTAAAACTCCTTTCGGCAACTAGAAGAAGGAAATCATATATAGTACCATATTACTTAGTACTGAATTTATGAGGATCAATCTTCCACCCAGAGACAACAGTTTACCTTTACAACTGCTAAGTCTTTTTTTGCAGTCTCTCCTCGACATGTTTCCATTCAGCATTTGTGAGTCTCCGATAATGTATCGGTACCCCAAATATGTGATCGGGAATTGGCCCAACCCGCATCCGAATAGTTCAGCGTACATGTGGGCCTCGTCTTGAGCCTCGCCAAAGCAAAACAATTCACTTTTATGAAAATTGACCTTAAGACCCGAGAGTTGCTCGAATGCTGATAAAATCAATTTCAGATTTCTCGCTTTCTCCTGGTCATGATCCATGAAGAAAATCCTATCATCATCATATTGAAGTATAGAGAGACCACCATCAACTAGATGATTTACTACCCCATCAATTTGGCCATCAACCTTGGCACGCTCAATCATGACAGCTAGCATATCCGTCACTATATTGAATAGCATGGGGGATAACGAGTCACCTTGTCGCAATCCCTTCTTCGTTTGGAAATAGTGTCCAACGTCATCTTTGACCTTAATGGCAACACTACCTCCAGAAATGATGCTATGGATCATAGCGCACCACTTTGCAGAAAATCCTTTCATTCTGAGAGACTGTTGAAGAAAGGGCCACTTGACTTTGTCATAAGCCTTTTCGAAGTCTATTTTGAGTACCACCCCATTCAACTTTTTTCGATGTAATTCATGGACTGTTTCATGAAGGATAACAACTCCATTGAGGATGTGTCTGCCTTGCAAGGATAACTTTTCACTTGCAAGATGACTTAGTAAACAAACAAAATTGATATTACATGCCAACGGACGAGTACCCCCCCCCCCCCCACTCCTCAAGCCCGTGGGACAACCGGTAGCAGCGGGATCTCTTTAGACAACATCTCGAACCGTGTGACCTTCGCTACCTTGGCTTGGCAGCGACATTGTGGCTATGTGGGCCTTGGAGTCATGCATGCAGTGCCGAGAGTCATGGATGTCATCGATTTGTTTAGTTGATTAGTTCTTGTCGGCATATGCGGGTGCATGCTGGATCTGGTAGTGTGGTTGTTCCTTACTAGAGGCTTGATCTAGGTGATGGAGGCCGTGGTGGATGACGCTAGGCGGAGGTCCCAGGGTTTTGGTCAGCAAATCAGTGAGGTGGTCACATCTTTCGATGTTTTCTCTAGTGGGCTAGGCGGGCTCGGGCTCTCTCAATATCAAGATTCGTCTAGCAAGACTCTGTCACAGTTAAATAGGTTGATGGTAGTGAAGGATTCAAAATAATAAATCTAGATTTACTCTGTGTAAAAATTCATTATCTTCCCTCTCCTTCTTAGTGAGGCAATATCGACGTCTGTGCTTCTTGCCCATGTTGACGGTGTTGACTTGAAGCTTTAGTTTGGGGTTAAAATCCCAAGTTCCATACTTCCATATTTGGTTGGATCCGTCAACATGGACGCACATGAGGCGATCCCTTCTTGAAGGATTTGTTTAGGATCAGTGTCGTTTTTAGTGTTAATGACATACTGCTCGATATGTGGATTATGGTTCATGGTTATTAAAAAACAGTCAGACTTAGCTATGTATGAGCCACCACATCCGATTTGACTCTCTTAGGGAGTGTTTGGCTGGAGTCATGGGCGTCATGCCAGGCAGTTCACTGCCGCCTGGTGTGGACGTGAATGGTGGAATTTTTGCGCCTGGCCAGGCTAGCCTGGGGATGGTGTGTTTAATTTGTGCCTCACCAAGTAGAGCATCAAAGTCCCATCAATACGGCTTGGTGGTGCTATTGTTTACTTTTTATACATCCAGGCTGCTATTAGCCTCGTGGCCACACGCCCAGGCGTCCCGGTTTGGTTGCCTGGGTCAGGCTAATTGCAAAGCCTCGATTCTCACCCAGGCTAATTGCAAAACAACGAGTCCAGGCCAGGCAAGCGCTCTTTTCCACAGGGCAGCAACCAAACAACCACTTGGCAACTCCAGGGATGACTTCAGGCCAGGCAGAACTTGGTGAGGATACAAACCAAACATGCCCTTAGTCATCCTATAGGATCTCCAATGCGCCGGATTTAGCTCGGTCATCCCAGTGATCATTTCTACTAGTTATTATCCATCATCGACGTAGCCCACCCAGCCAACAATAATCGGATCGCTACTCCACAAGCCAAGCCGGTCGTTCTATCCTTAATCCAGTTGTGCAAGTGTAAGCCGCACGAAGAACTATCCAAACAAGCACCGACCCGTTGCCTGAGGAATTTCCTAATTGACGCTCATTGTGTTAGGTTGTACGCATACAACAAGCAAGCAAGCAAAATAGTGGGCTGTCTCATTTAGCATCCCTAGCGTAGGGTTTTTGTACTGGTTTTGGGCACCTTTCTCAACAAGGTTTTCGGTTTTGGAAACCGTCTAGGAGGTTCCTAAATGGGTTTTTTTCTTTTCCTTTTCTTCTTCCTTTTTCCTATTTCTTTTTCATTTCCCTCCTTTTTTCCTTTTTTGTTTTTGTTTCTTTTCTAAAAAATACTTGTGTTTTTAAAAAATGTTCGTAAAATTTCAGAATTTTTTTAAAATTTCATAAATATTTTAAAACAAAAAAATGTTCCCGTTTTGAAATACCGTACACAAATTCATAAAATATTAATATAAAAAATGTTCCTACTTTTCAAACAATTTCAGAAGTTCAAAAAGTATTCTTGTTTTCAATTTTGTCCAAAAATTTGGAATATGTTCGTGATTTTCAAAATATATTTGCAAAATTAAAAAAATGTTCACCTTCTCCAAGTTTTGATCGGAGTTTCAAAAAATATTCACAGGTGCAAGAAAGATCGCCTTTTAATTTTTGTATTCATGTATTAAAAAATGTTTGTGTTTTCAAATCTTACTTAGGATTTTAAAATTGTTCTTGGTTTCAAAATGTTGTTCTGAAAATTCAAAAATGAACATGTTTTCAAAATTTGTTCAGAATTATCAAATTGTTCTTGGTTTCAAAAAATATTCTCAATATTCCAAAATGTATGCATTTTAAAAAATCAGGTTTTTCAAAATTGTTCATGCTTTTATAAATACGTTTTTTTAAAAGCAACTCATTCATTGGTTAGATTTTCAAACATTATACATTTTTCAAAAGTTAACTAACATTGTCCAATAAATGTTCGGAAAATATATATCTAAAAAGGGCCTAGATTCTGCGTTGTACTTAGTCTGAACCTTGCGCGCTCCTCATTTTTCACTAACGGTTGTCAGCCCCACTTGTTAGCTAGTCTCCTTGACGTGCCCGAGGTCCAAAGATCGACTCCTCGCCAGGACGCCACTGCCTTTTGTGATTTTCTTTACATGCCACCGCTGTGTGCTGATGCCGTTGTCTCTCCTGTCGTGACTATATATCGTTGCATGCGAGTGTTCGTTCAGTCTCACTGAAGGATCCCCTCCCACCTGTAGCTAATGGGGCGGCCCATATTCGATGTTTTTTGTTCATTTTATTTCAATCGCCTTCGCTGGGTTGGTTTCTGTTTTTTTTCCTTTAGCTTCTTTAAGCTTTTCTTCAGTTTCTTTTTTGTTTTTTTCACGGTTCTTCCCAGTTTTGTTTATTTCTTCACTGATTTTCTTCGGATTTTTGCGTTTTCATTGTTTTTTGCTTTGGGTTTCTTCCCTTTTCTCAGGTTTTTGTATTTTCTTTCTTTTTTTCCCCTTGGTTTCGTTTATTCTTTCTTGTTTTTCATCATTTTCTGTTTTCTTTCGGTTTTCATTGTATTTCTATATACATTTTTGGCATATTTTAAAACAATTTTATAATACACGTTTAATATTGTTCAAATACAAGATCAACTTTTTTGAATACATGGCATCGTTTTTTAAATAAATATTTTAGAAAAATTGTAAGCTTGATTAATATTTTCCAAATACAAGATTAATGCTTTTGAATGCCTGGTCAACATTTTTTCTGTACATATTTAACATTTTTCGTATGCTTGATTAACATTGTTCAAATGCAAGTTTAACATTTTAAGAATACATGCTCAACACTTTTTCTATTCAAATTTAATATTTTTAAAATGCTTGATTAACATTTTAATACAAGTTTAACATTTCTTAAATACGTGGTCAACTTTTTGTATATACACATTTAACAATTTTTAAATGCATGTTTCACATTTTTTTAAATACTTATTTAACATCTTTTTTATTGCTTGAATAACATTTTTCAAATACATGATCAACTTTTTCACAGAAATTGTATATTTTATATATTTTTCATATACATAAGAAAGATTTTCTCTATACACATTTACCATCTTTTAAATGCTTGGTCAACATTTTTTAAATGTTTTATGTAAAATTTTGTAACGTATGTATTTAGAATATTTGTAAGTATAAACGCAAGTAAAATAAAGAAATAAAAAACGAAAAAAACATGAAAAACCAAGGCTGTGGCATCCCGCGCTCCCGGGCCGGCCCATCTTGTGCTCACCTTGACGCGAGTCTTTCCCTACGTCTTCTTATAGGCGAGACATAGAGACGCCACTATCTTTCCATCCACTCGTCGTCCAATCGCCTACGAACGCTCGTAGCAACCGACCCATTAATTGAGGAAATATGGGTTGGCGAATTCGGCCAGTGCTTTTTGCTATTTTGTTTTCATGGTACTGCTGCGCGGACAGCAAATGGGCACACTCACTTGTAGTTGGTGAGCTTGCTCACATCTCTTCTACCCATGTCTCCCGGTTGCCATTTTCCTTTTATGTATGATTCTTTCCCGCCGCTTTCTTTCTTTCACTATTTCATTTCTTTTTGTTTGCGCATTGCTAATCTAGAAATAAACAACTAATTGTAGTTTTAATTCCTTGTATCGAGAAACTGGTGCTTTAAAACCGAAAGAAGCAAAGTTTGGTTGAAAAATGTCCGTGAATCAATTTCTTCATGATATTAAAAATTGTTTGAGAATTTCAAGAAAATTTGGAATATAATTTTTTATGGATTTGAAAATGTCCATGATTCAAAAATTTGTTAGTCAACTAAAAAACTGTTTGCGTATTAAAAACTATTTGTCAATTGTATATTGTTGCGAAAATAAAAAAATGATCACAAATTTAAAATTTGTCTGTCAATTGAGAAAATGTACATAAACTAAAAAATAGATCTCTAATTTTAAAGTCCTTTTTGATTTCAACAATTGTTCAAGAATTTAAAAAATGTTCGTACATCCGGAAATAGTTCATGAAGTGAGAAAAAAGTTCATCAATTTTGAAAACTAAATTTTTTGAGGTATCATTCTGTATTAAAAGAATGTTCAAAAACTGAAATGTTGTTGACAAAGTTCAAAAAAAGATTCCCAACTTCAAAAAAGATTTTGAATTAAAAATGTATTTATGACTTGGACTACTATTTGTGGGCTTACAAAAGAAATTAAAAAATAAAGAAAAATTTATGTGAATTTAGAAACTGTTCACAAATTCGAACAATATTTGTGAGTTCCAAAAATTTCATGGTTTCTAAAATAATTCCCTAATTCAAAAAATGTACTAGAATTGGAAAATTATTTGCGTTTTTGAAAAATGTTCATGAATTCACAAAATGTTAGGGAAGCAAAAATTCGTAAACTTTTAAAAAAATTGTGATTTCAAAAAGTGCTCACGAATTAATAAAAAAAATTGCCAATTCAGAAAATGTTCATGAATGAAAATAGTGTTTGCAGTTGTGAAAAAATCTTCAGTATTTTAAAAAATGTTGGTGATTTGAAAAAATGTTCACAAATTGAAACAACAATTGTGGTTTCAGAGAAGATCCACGAAATTGAAAAAATGTTCTTGAATTTAAAAGTTTCGTTATTTCTTTAAAAAATACTATTCTGAAAAAATCTGGAGGATTGTTCATGAATTTTGGAAAATTGTTCGGGATGTTTAAAAAGGAGCATGACTTTGCAAATTTCATGAATTTGAATTGTATTTGCAAATTTTGCTACCTCATGCTTTGAGTTGGACCGAGCTATAAGTTGTGCGAGACGTGTGATCGATGCGCCCTAAGAAAAAGAGGGCCTTGACCAGATGGCTGGCCTGATAAAAAGAGTAGCATGGCCTACACCGTGGACGCGATAGCGACGGAGGAAGTCAAACCTTGGGTTGTGTGTTCACGTTCTTGATATGGATTTCAATCGGGGCATTTGGCATGAAACAACCCGTGTAGCATTATTTGTTTGCATGTTGCAATTTGTTGTGGTTTGCGATGCGCTGCCACTACTATCGTACGACTGAACATTCTCATATCAGGACTCGTCATGTTCTTTGCAGTACGGAACGATCTGACATCTGAGCACACGAGTTAAGAGCTTCATTCGCCATAGCACTTGCATCACATACCAACATGCTTGCAGTAATCCCGTCAAGAACTTTACGATTGAAAGCTTACTAAACATGCAATTGACCCAAAAATCATATCAATACATTTTTAAAGCAAGCTTGATAATTTCAGTTCATCTAATACTTCTATATGCACGGGTTCGTACATAAGAATGCATAAAGATCAAACTAAAATACTAATAGCATAAAAAATGTCTCCTTCAACATTTTAGACTTTATGCGGGTTTCATCTTTGTATTATGTGCAAATAATGATAACTCATTATATCAAACTATTTATCATGGTAAATCAACTGGTAAATGAGTAAACAAATAACTTTCCATGACATTCTGTAATTTTTTAACCAATGTAACCATTAGTAGAGTATGTATATTTTCATAAATGCATGCCAACAATGAGAATAATCGTCATTTATAAAACCTAGCATGAAGTTCCCCTAATAAGTAATATCATAATGATTTTCAGTTATGCAATTAACATTATAATATCATAATGGTTGGCCTAGTTTTTTTTTTTGAGACAATAATGGTTGGCCTAGTAACTCTGAAGGCGATGATTAGGATCTCTCTGGACGCTCAATGCATCCAACAACAGCGGACTCGCCTGGGCCAGCCCATTAGTGACTGTAGCACAGTTACTATAGCGAGGTTCACCACAGCATTCGGTTATTGTAACATGTTTCTTTAAAACACAGTTTTTTTAAAAAAATCGCTAACAACTTTTGAAAAAGTGCACATTATAGGAACACAAAACATTTTCTCAACAATTTGATTTTTCTTCAAATTTGTGAATATTTTTAAAAACACGGACATTTTTTGAAATCCTTATTATTTTGAACCATTTTTTAAATTCGAAAAAATTCTAAAATATTGGGAACATATTTTTTAAATGTCAATTAAAATTAAAATTCCAAAAAAATATTGAAAACATGGAATTTTTTTGAAATTTCAAACTTTTATAAAAAATGCTTAACAATATCTGAAAATGTGGACAATTTTTAATTTTTTTAAAATGTCTAACTTTTTTGAAAAGGATGAGATGTGGCAATCATTAAGAAAATGCGTACTACTTTATGTTTTTGCATTATGAAGGAGAGCTAAATGTATATTCGTTTAGAAAGAGAAAGATACAACACCAAATAAGGCACGGCCCATAGAACACCGAAAAAGCACTGCTTGACAGAAAAAGAAAACTACATGACGTAAGAGTCATCAACTTGTAAGTTGACAATCCGTGAGTAGAAGACGACTAAAGCCAACCTAGACTTGAGAAAATGATACTCCCTCCATTCCTGATATTTGTCTTTTAAGAGATTTCAAATGGACTACCACATATAGATGTATATAGACATATTTTCGAGTGTAGATTCACTCATTTTGCTCCGTACGTAGTCACTTGGTGAAATCTCTAGAAAGACAAATATTTAAGAACGGAGGAAGTACAACATAAGACATGGCAGTAAAAAACCGCCCACCGCAAAACCTGGAACCCAGCTACAATGAGGATGACAAGAACTGTAGAACAAACATCACAAGGACAAACCCGCCACAATACCTGAGCCAAACCACTTCCACAAGAAAACACGACATCACAAGCAGAGCCTTCCACTACTAGGGAAAACCTTATACACGGAATCTTAGCAGCAGCACGGTACAGGAAGAGGCGCTAGTGCTAATTAGCAGTAGCGCGTGATCAAAACAGGCGCTACTGCTACTCACTTAGCAGTAGCGCGGCTTGGTGGAACCACGCTCCTACTAAAATCGACCGACAGTTCCCGCCACCCTAGGTTTAGCAGTAGTGCGCTCTTGCTAACCGCGCTACTGAGAAAGTAATAGTAGTAGCGCGCTATTTTTGGGTGACGCTACTGCTAATTTTGAAACTGGCCACATGGCGGGCCCCGCTTAGCAGTAGCGCGTGTGCCAGAAGCGCGCTGCTACTATCTTATTAGTAGTAGCGCGGTTTACAACTAGTGCTACTGCTAAGCCGCAGCATATACCACCTTTTTCCCTTCCCCCCTCCCCCATCCTCTCTTCCTCACTTTCCCCTACCTCCCTCACTTTGCTTCTTCCTCACTACTTCTCCCCCCATTACTCTCCTTCCTCTACCTATCTTTCTCTCTCTTTATTACCCCTAGCTAACTACACCACCTCCATCAATGCATCTCCTTTCTCTTTTTCCTACCCCCTCCACTAGTTGAAGTTGTCTTCTCCCAAATTATCTAGCTAGCTAGGTAGATGTAGCATTTAGTGAAGTGACCTATGTACCCCCTAACTAGATCTAGCTTTGTCAAGAAGAGCTTTGTCCACTTTTGATCTCCCTACTACATCATCATCTCCACCGTGTGCTCGATCTCGAGATAGGTGATTAAAAATTCATGCTTTTGCAAGAATGGAAATATGTGTGTGTGTGCGATATGACATAATCGGGTGATATGATGGAAATTGTGTGTGTGGCATGAGTTGACGCCGAATTGTGCTTGTGAGTTGCCTATGTTTTGCCGGAATGACAATTTATTTCCGTTTCGGTGAATTTCGGGCAAACTCTAGATCTATATGTCCTATTTTTAGGGAAGGTCATGCCGAATTTTTGTATGACTTTGATGCATGCGCGGATTTTTATAATCAATTTGTTTATTATTACCATGCAGGCGTTCATGATGGTCAGTGGAACGATGGTGGACAGGTGGTTGCGGTCAGCGGTGCAGGACATGAAAGAAAATAACCTGACAGAGGTTTTATGTCCGTGTCGAAGATGCAAAGGAATAGTTTGGCTCGACCCCTATGACGATGGTCGTGTCAAAGTGCACCTTCTCATGACTGGTTTCATGGATGTCTATACTCGGTGGATAATTGAAGATGAGGATGATGATGTTGAGGACGCCGACGGGCAGGCAATGACGAAACGGGGCAAGACGAAGAAATGATCAATAATGGCGGTGGGGAAGAGGCCGGACATGGCGGCGGAGAAGGGGCCGGACATGGCGGAGGAGAAGGGGTCAGACATGGCGGCGGAGAAGGGGTCGGACATGGCGGCGGAGAGAACGTGGACTCCACGCCGCATAGTTCGTCGGTACTAAGTTCAATCGTGTGGGACCCTCATGTTCAAGCACTACTTCGCAAAGAGACGAGTATTGAGAGAGCTGCTTCTAGAGTGGAGGCTAAGCTGCAGCAACTGATGGTAGACTCGAACACTCCATTGTATGATGGTTGCAATCCTGAGGTGACCCGCTTGAGTTTCATGCTCCAACTCCTGAAGACGAAGGCTAAAAATAAATGGACGGACACTAGCCTCGATGAGCATCTCAAGTACCCAAAGGATGTTCTTCCCGCGGGGAATCTATGTCCTACTAGTGTGGATGAGGCCAAGAAGATCGTGTGCCCTCTTGATCTGCCGCAGGTTAGATACCATGCATGCATCAACGATTGCATAATTTACCGGAAGGAGCACGCGGAAAACACAAGTTGTCCGGTGTGCAATGCTTCTCGATACAAGAAGGCCGTGAAGAAATCTCCTAAGAAAGTTGTATGGTACTTACCGATCACTCCCTGTCTCCAGCGGTATTTCATAGATCCCAAGGAAGCAAAGCTCATGCGCTGGCACTCGGAGAGGAAGAAGCCCGACGATGGAGATGATCAGAAGATGAGACGCGTCAAGGATGGAAGCAAGTGGAGAGTGTTGAACGGCTTCTATCGGTATTTCGAATGTGATGCAAGGAACATCGTGCTCGGCGCGTGTACCGATGGCATGAATCCGTTTGGCAACCAGAACACCAACCATAGCACATGGCCCGTGTTTGTATGGATGTACAATCTCCCCCCTGGTTGTGCATGAAGTCAAAGTACATTCACATGAGCATGCTGATTCAAGGGCCGAAACAACTGGGAAATAATATTAATCTGTATCTGGGGCTGCTTCAAGAGGAGTTAGACACATTATGGAAAGCACCGGCCAAGACATGGGACGCCAGCAAAGGCGAGTATTTCTACATGAGAGCCACGCTGATCACGACGGTGCACGACTATATCGGTTACGGATATGTTGTAGGCCAGGTGTGCCATGGATATTGCGGATGCACGCGGTGCATGGATGATATGATGTCTCAGCAGCTAACGTCAAGGAAAGATGGCGGGTCTGGGAAAATCGTGTAGATGGGGCATCGAAGATGGCTCGATCAGGATGACCCGTGGAGAAACCGTGGAGATCTATTCAATGGTCACGCTGAGCATCGAGGACCTCCACGTAAGCGGAGCGGCACCGAAATCGATGAGCTGTTGAAAAACTAGGAACAGTGCCCTGCGCCGGGAAAGACAATGAAAAGGCGCCGGAGCCGCTGCTGAAGGTATGGAAGACGAGGTCTGTGTTCTGGAACTTGGAGTACTGGCACAAACTCGACACACCTCATTGCCTTGATCAAATGCATATCTGTAAGAATGTCCATGAGAGCTTGCTCGCGACACTGATGAACATGCCGGATAAGACCAAGGATGGGCCGAAGGCAAGAAAAGACTTGCAAGATTTGAAAATTAGAGAAGATCTGCACATGCCGCCCCGTAAAAAGTCAGACGAGACAGAGACGGAGACAGAGGCACGGGAGAAGAAGGGCAAAAAAGTAAAGGAAGATGATTATTGCCCCCCTTCTTGCTTCAACTTAAGTCCGGCTGAGGTCGGTCAATTCTTTAAGTGCCTTACCGGAGTGAAAGTTAGTTCCGGTTACTGTGGCAAGATAAGCAGATATCTAGACACAAACAAGAAAAGGTTCAGCGGGATGAAGTCCCATGACTGTCATGTGATGATGACGCAGATACTACATGTTGCCCTTAGAGGGATAATGGACAAGCATGTCCGTGACACGCTTATTGGTCTCTGCAACTTTTTCGACGTCATCTCTTGGAAATCGATAAGTGTGAAGCAACTCCAAATGCTATAGGAAGAGATCATTGTGATACTGAATGAGCTTGAGATGTACTTCCCGCCCGCGTTCTTTAACGTCATGGTGCATCTGTGTGTCCATCTTGTGGACGACATAATAGACCTGGGACCGTCATTCCTGCACAACATGATGTCATTTGAGAGGATGAATGGGATCGTCAAAGGATTCGCTCGTAACATGTCCCGTCCGGATGGAAGCATCTTCCAGGGCTATCTGACACAAGAGTGCATCTCTTTCTGCGAGAATTTTCTATATGGCGCAGACCAGCCGCCTGGTGTTGGTGTTGGTTTGCCCGTTAACAAGCACGATGGGAGGCTCGAAGGAGAAGGTCACTCCAACGGTCGCAGGGAACTACACGTGGCATACTCAGATCGACGCAACGACTTTGACAGAGCAAACTTGGTAGTGCTACAACACCTAGACGAGGTAGATCCTTTTGTGGCACTGCACAAAGAAATTGTCGCAAAGAAGTATCATGACTGGGGGTATGCAGGACGGACACCGAAGTTACTAGAGAGCACAACTCCACTTTCCTGCATTGGTTCAAAGAGCATATTATTGCTAATCCCCCGGAAGAGGGCTCTAAGGACAGATTGCTCATATACGCCTTAGCACATGGCCCCTCGCCCAACCTCATCACCTATCAGGCATACGATATCAACGGATACATGTTCTACACGGAGGCCAAAGATATGGACAGTGATGATCAGAACTTAGGGGTGACGATGGAATGCATGACCGGCAGTGACAACGGCGCAACTGAGAGATTTTATGGAAGGGTCGAGGAGATTTGGGAGCTTGACTACTCTGGACTACACAACGCGACGATGTTCCGTGTCAGATGGGCTAAGAATTTCGTAAGAGAAAACCGGTATTTCACTACCATGACTATACCCGACGCCAAGAGCGCTACCGTGAACGCTATCGCAAAAAATGAGCCATGGGTACACGCTAAGCACGTGACATAATGCTTCTTCATAGCCGACCCGCGCAATCCCAGTCGTGTTGTCGTGAGGAGAGGCAAAAGGAACATCATTGAAATGGATGGAGTCGCCAACGAGGAAGACTACGACCAGTACGACAACCCAATGAGGGAAGATGACGATGACGATGAAGTATACGTCAAAAGAAGAATCAATACTACATTACCTAAGAAAGATCGTACTCCATGGAAAAGGAAAAGTCACAATGAGGGGCTCATTTATTCTTCAACGAACAATAAGGGAAAGAAGCTCACTCAAAAACGAAAACGTCAACGCTGAGGAACCATATGTTATCGGTCAAATGATGTAATATATATGTTCCTATTTTGTGTACACACTTAGCCATTATGCATGGGTCAAATGATGTAATATATATGTTCCTATTTTGTATACATACTTAACCATCAAACGATGCAATATATATCGTCTTAGTTATATACATTGTATCACCTTCCCTTTGCTCTCGTAAAAAGGAAAAGAAAAGAAAAGAAAAGGGAGAGAAAATAAAAGAAAAGAAAATAGAAGAAACAAACTGAAAAACAGCTATAGGTACTGGTTATAGCAGTAGCGCTTTTCTGAAAAGAGCTATAACTAGTCAAGGTAGCAGTAACGCTTTCCGTATAAAAACGCTATAGCTACCTATAATAGCAGTAGTGTTTTCTGGATAAAAGCGCCATAGCTAACTTAGCTATAGTGTGTTTGTCCGGAACGCGGTACTGCTACCTCGACTTAACCCCCAAAATCCTCACTCTCTCTGCTTCTTCCCGCATCTGCTTCCTCCCCAAATCCCCACTCTCTCTTCCACCGTGTCGTCGCCGCTGGAGCCCTACCCTCGCCGCGCCCCTGCGCTCGCCTCCGACCCCGGCGCTCGCCCCCGTCCCGGTGCTCACCCCTGACCCCGACGCGCCACGCCTCCCTCCACTGCTTCCTCGGCCGTCGTCGAGCCTGCCTCCTCGTCCCTGCACCGTCTGTAAGCCCCCCCGGTCCTCCTCTCTCTACTAGCTAGGGTTCTTCATTAATTTACTTAGGTTTTAGTTAGGGCAGTAGGTTAATTAGGTTATCTATTTAGTTATGAATTTAGCTAGGTTTTTATGAACCCTAGGTTTCAAATTAGGACAGAAATTTAGGGTTAAGCAATGTTAGTTAAAAGAAAAGGCAGAAGTGATTATATAGGTTTCTTGCATTTTTTAGTTGAAGTAATTGTTGCTATCTAAATTTTATACTGCTAGTTATTTAATTAGAATTAGTATTAAAAACAGAATTAGTATTTAAAAAACCGAATTAGTTTAAGCAATTGTCCAAATCAACAACCCTTGTTAAAGCAAAAAAAGTTAGTTTCAAATTTAGGTAGGCTGAATTTACTTTCAAATATTGTGAAGAAAAATGACTTCTTGCATTTTTCTTCAAGTTCTATATTTTTCTTCCTTTTATATGCAAATTTGAAGTGGACATGTGATATATATGTGGACATGTGATTTGGACATGTCATATTTGAAATTTGGACATGTCATATTTGAAATTTGGACATGTCATTTGGACATGTGATGTTTTGGACATGTCTTATTTGGAAAATGATGATTATGTGCAGGGTAAATGAGAGTGGCCTATGTTTCACCGGAATGTTGATTCATTTCCGTTCTGGTGAATTTCAGGCGCTCGATATGTCCACTTTTTAGCAAAGGTCATGCCGAAATTTTCCGTGAATTTTGGCATGACTTGTGCTAGAAAGTAGGCATATCGAGTGTCGGGAGTTGCCGGGAAACGACATTCCGGCAAACATAGATCTTTTTTTTGTCATTTCTCATTTTTTATAGTTTTAGAATTAAACGAGGAGACTTAACCATAGGAAACATGTCGAACAACGAAGAAACCAGGCCTTTTGACGAAGATGCAGACGAGATGGATTATGATGGTGAACAAGATTACCTCGACTTTTTGTTTGCTAAGCACAGTCAAGGTTTGCAGGTCGGCCTCGATGATGGTACTGACACCAACATCGACACCGACGGCGCCGGCACCGATGGCGGCGCCGGCACCGAGACCGGCGGGGATGATACTGGCGGGGAAGGTACCGGCGCCGATGTTGCTACCGAAAAGAAGAAGCAGAGGATACGAAAACCAAACAAACTCGGCATTGGACGATTGGTGGTCACAAAGATGGCACCTGGCAAGTTTGAGCCATTGGAGCCAGAAGAACCTCGCAAGTGGTATGGGAACCAAGTAGGATGCAAACTACAGGAATGCGCGAGCATCAACGACGATGACTTAAGGAGTAAAGAACATTTGAGGCAGTTGCTCCTGACGAAGTTGCACAAGCGATTCAAGTTCCCCGGCCGGGATGATAGCATAGAACAACCGTGGGATGATCCGAAGATGAAAAAGATTAACAATCACGCCATGGGCATGTTCAGCAATGATTTGGCCTCCTGGAAAGGGAGGGTGAAACGAGCTATTGAGGCTGAGGAACCCCTGTCCAAGATTCTGGAGGAAAATCCGACACTTACGGAAGAGGAGTTCGAAAAGTTCAAGGACACTTGCGCTACCGAGGCAGCCAAGGCTAAGGCTGTGAAATTCAAGAGCCTTCAGCAAAGGAACATGGGGAAGCATTGCCTTGGAAGCCGTGGCTACCTCGGTAAAAGGCCCATATGGGATAAGGAGGACGCGGAACGTGAAGCCGTGGGTCTCCCAGACCCCTTCGCGAAGTTCACCAACCCCTTGGAGTGTGACTTCATCAGGGCCCGCTACAAGTGGGACAAGGAAAAGAAGGTTTTTTACACGGACCAGATCACGAGGAGATTGATTAGAATACTGGTAATTATTCTTTTACCACCTTACATTTAGCTCCAGATCAAGTCGACTACACATTTGTAAACGGTTCACGTTCATTCTGTAGGAGAAGCAACACCAGCTTGCAGCCGAAAGCCCTACTTCTCTAATGAGGCCCAAGTGGGACACCCCTCTCAACCGGGCCTTGAACGAACTTAAGGGACTCCCTTTGGGCCAGCGGCCGCAATATGGACGTGTGCACGGCGCCGGAGACGGCGCCACGTGAAAGGTGTTTTACAACGAGGGCCCGGAGGCCAAGAAGCAGAAAAAGAAGTTTAGTCGGGCGGACATCGACGAGAAGGTGAAGCTTGCGTTCGAGAAAAAAGCAGCTGAGGGCGCGAAAAAAACTGCCGAGGAGAAAAATGAGTTGCTACAGCAGGCAGTCAATGCAGCTGTAACTGCTTGCAGAAATGATTTGGCTACTAACTTGGTCCCAGCTATCATCAACTGGACGAAGGAAAATCCAGACAAGACGGCACATGATTTCCCCATGCCCAGTTTCGTCGTGAGCAACTCCGTGAACAACACCACCGCACCATCACCTGCTCACGCAACCGGGCCTGCTCTCGCACCCGCTCATAGCATCCCGTCCTCAGTCTCTAGCGCGCTAGGCGGGCCTTCGTCTTTGGCTGAGCTCGACGCCCTCATGGTAATTACATGTCGCACCAACATATATATATATATATATCTAGAATATTCCATTTTTGTTGCCTTTCGGATGTTTTACGCCGCAGACATGTGTTTGCAGGCCGACGAAACCCCGTGCACCATACTCTACTTGATCAAAGGCCAGAAGGTGGACGTGGGAAAGGGGGTGATAACGAAGCCCTTGGAACTCATGTTCCACAGCCAGCCGATCCCCGCTGGTCACTTCAGGGTTACCTTGTCGAGTGTGAAATCGGGGCACGAGGATTCGCCTCCTCCAGTACGGCTAAGGGGAGAGGACGACGAGACCCCGCTGCGGATTGGAAGCTGCAAGGGTTGGGTGCTGCTATGGCTGAAGAATCTTCTTCGTCTGGAGCCGGCCGAGAGCACACCAATAACCACACATCAACAAGCATGTATGGAGACCACCACCCTGCCTACGCAATTACCAGCTCCTGTAGTGCCGGGTGAGAGCGGCGGACGACGTGATGAAGGGGGTCCAATAGTGGCTGATGTAATCGGTCTCGTAGAACAAAGAATGGATGATGAGATGGAGGAGACAGAGGACCCAATGGGTTTCCTCATTACAGGCGCCTATGACGGTGACTTAGATATGATGATGAGTCAGCCATATGACGAATCGGGCTATCAGCATGCCGATGAGGATGTGGATGATCTGCCCGGGCAGGAACGTCCTAGCAGGGATTGCAAGAAGTCTCTCTTCATGAAATCCTCACAGGACATGCCTGAAGATGCCGCCTCAACACAGGCTCAACTACCGGGGGTCATACAGTGCTTAGCCCAGCAACACTGGGGCAGGGGTTAAGGAATGGTCTGGAAGGTGTGCCCAAGAAAAAGGAGAGGGAGAGACCGGGGAAGATAGGCTCAGCTGCCTACAGACAAGCCAAAGCACATAGTAGCCAGACGGTGGATTCTAAAGAGCGTGTACCCGTCAAAGGTGCGGCCATGTTCCATGTCATGGGCGAGCCGATGCTACCGCCGAAACCGCTGGAGGCTCTATCAGGGGATCTCAGGAGACTTCACGACCATGTGCTGTCAACTAAGAAAAGCCTACTAGCCTCGAAGGATCCAGGATATCCGACATACGCGGCTCGTGTGCTTGAGGGGAGGTGCTACGTCGACACACGGCCTGCGGAGGTGTTCTTCCTGCGGTTTGACCATATCTTCGAGATGTTTTTGACAAGGCGGCTCGATTTTACAATCGTCCGCCTTTTTGCGCTACATATGAGCTCTGTCATGAAAAGAGAAGAAGTCTCGCAAATCTGTGTGGCGGATCCGTACTACATGCACGAGTCCTTCTTGAGTCTCCGCGACTTTGAGCGTGAAACTGCTAGGGAGTACCTCCAAAACTTCATGGTCCAGAATAAGGACCAGAAAATTATCCTCCTGCCTTATCATCCAACGTAAGGCAGTTCCGGACAACCCTTTCGTACATTTTAATCATTCCTTCTCGCTCATATGAAGAATAATTTGAGGTGTCTTTTTCCCCGCAGCAACGGGCGCGCCGTCCTTATCGTTCTTTACCCGCAATTCTCCCACGCCGTGTATTTCGACCCTACCAGAAACTACGAGAAGAAGGACTACACCCACATAATGAATATTCTAGATTATGCTCTCCAAGGCTTCAGCATTAGGGGTGGCCACCTGCAGATCAGGAAACAAAGGAACAAGAAGTTGGGTTTCTCGCATAAAACTAACTTCTGCTGCATCCATGTCCTAAAACCAAGCAAGAAAGATGGATTCTACCTCCTCCATCTCATGATTGAGTTCAACACGGATCACCAAAAGCTTCGCATGACAAGCAGAAACGATGATCATATCCGCAAGTGGGTGGAATCTCATGGAGAAGCGGATTATAAACTTAGAGATGACTTCTTTCGCATCCAAAGAGACATTGCGACGATCATCATGAAAGAAGTCGTCGATGAGAAGGGGATGTTCCACCATGGCCCTATATCGCGAACTGACGTCCGAACTCGCATAGGCATGCAATGTCATGACCTCACGTCGTTCAAGAAGCTAGGGTCCATACTTGATGATATGGAAGGATGGAACTTCTAGTGATTTACGATGCCGATGATGATGATATGTGTCGGTTGAACTTGTATACTTTCTGTAGCGATGAAACTTTGTGATGTCCATGGTCCCTGCCAAACTTGCGTAATGCTACTTTGTTAGTTTTGGGTACGATTACCTGCGTACATCTAGTTAATTAGTTTGCGTACTATATGTTGCATCTAGTTGCTAACCCTTTCTTTTTCTTGTTGCTCTAGTATATTTTGTTGCATATGATCGTACATTCTCTTGATGAAGATGCATCTCTAACAGGTACCTAGATTCTTGATGGCGAAGAAGCAGTGTTATGTCGTGTACAAAGGGAAGGTTCCGGGAGTGTACGATGAGTGGCCTGAGTGTCAGGCGCAAGTGGATGGGTTCTCGGGCGCCAGCCATAAAGGCTTCAAAAGCAGACAAGAAGGAGAAGCTAGTTACTTGAGGTTCACGCTAGCGCGAGAGAGGACTCGTAACCGCCGCCTCATGTACTGCATAGTTCCGGTCTCACTCATAGTGATAGCTCTTCTCGCGTATATCATTGTTTAGATGGATGACGATGTAGTTGCAAGTATTCGAGACTTGTATCGCTATTTTTGAGATGATGACAAGAGACCACTTTGTGTTGGATGATGATTATGATGATGATATGATTTGATTAGACTATTTGTATGTACTCCCTCCGTCCGTGAATAAGTGTACATCTACCTTTTGTCCTAAGTCAAAGTTTTCAAAATTTGACCAACTTTATAGAAAAGAGTAGTGACATATATAACATCAAATTGGTATATTATGAAAGTACATTTCAAAACGAATCTAGTGATACTAATTTAGTGCCATAAATGCTGCTACTTTTCCCTATAAAGTTGGTCAAAATTATAAAACTTTGACTTAGGACAAAAGCTAGAAGTATACTTATTCGCGGACGGAGGGAGTATATGATATGATTACATTTGTGGTCTCGCAGCCATTTGTATGTGTATGATGATGACATTTGTATGTGCTAAAGATTTTTGTATAAAGCCTGTTTAAATACAAAACAAATATGCAGAAAAAAATCAGAAACTAATAAAATTAGCAGTAGCTATGGGAGTAAAGTTAGCAGCAGCGTGCCGTTAGCAGTAGCGCGGCTTAATACAGAGCACTAGAGCTATTAGCAGTAGTGCGCTGTTCTACAGCTCGCTACTACTACGCTTGTATAGTAGTAGCGCGGGCCAACACGCGCCGCTGCTACAGATTAGCTGTAGCAACGTATCAGTAGTGCGGGTCCCCGTGCTATTGCTATACTTAAAACCCGCGCTACTGCTAGGCTTTTTCCTAGTATGTTCATAAGCTGCAAGTGCATGGATCACCGTAATATCTTTTGCTACAAGCATTAACCTGGGATTTATGAATCACGAGAGCAAAGGATGAGTGTCATAACTTTTCGTACAGCTAGATTTGTTGGACATTAGTCGTGTTTGCACCCAAGTAGCTCTTGAAAATAACTTACTACTAAACCTCGCCTCTTATGAGGCGGTGAGAATAATGATAGGAAAACCTAAACTAATGAAACTAGGCTAAAAGCAACAATTAAAGCGAAAATACAAAGGTGAACATGGTGCGCGCCTACCCACGTGAATAGTAAATTAATAAAAATACTAGAAAAAGTTAAAAATTTCTGAAACTTCGTGGTATAAAACTTAGTAGATCATTCTATTCACGTGTGAAGTTTCATGATGTATTGACACCCACGGTATTTCTAGTGAAGAAAATACAAATTCGACCATACTATTCATTAAACAATGTTTTTTAATATAGCATCAATTTTGTCATTTTTGTCTAGATTACCACAAATGTGATTTTTTTCGTGAAACTTCATATGCGAGTATACCGGATTGCTATGTATATTACAAAAATAAATTCAGATTTTTTTGATTTTTTTTCTAGTATTTTTTGAATTTACTATTCATAAAGGATGCGCGCGCACCCATGTTCACCAAATCCGCATCGCAATTAAAGAAGCAACACAAACGGTAAATGAGACGATGATTAATAAACGACTTTAGGCAAGCGGCTACCTAAACGACAGTAACACAAAACATATGCTATATGCCTACGACTACCCACAATGGGAGTAACATAGGTAGTAACATCACACATATCTAGATAAAATATATGATGTGACAAGCAATAAATGAAGAAAGAGAGGCATGTACTCCCTCCTACCGCGAATAAGTGTACTTCTATCATTTGTCCTAAGTCAAAATTTTATAATTTTGACCAAATTTTTAGAAAAGAGTAGTAGTATATATGACATCAAAATGGTATATTATGAAAATACATTTCAAAACGAATCTAGTGATACTAATTTAGTGCCATAAATGCTGCTACTTTTTCCTATAAAGTTGGTCAAAGTTTCAAAACTTTGACTTAGGACAAAAGCTAGATATATACTTATTCGTGGATGGAGGTAGTAGTAACATAGCTAGTTACTAGTAGTATGAGTAACATCACACATATCAAGGCAGGATAAGTCTATATCATAATAAATAAAGTGTTGCATGTTACCACACATATGTTACTCCCCACTATAGAGATAGTAACATAGGCATGTTACTACTCTATGTTACTATCCATTATGGCTAGTCTACACAAGTCGGGGGGGGTCCGGTTCCCCGGAATAGGCATCCTAGGGTCCGGAAATCCCTCTATTATTTGTGTCAGCTTTATCTTTGTTCAAGTACACACGCGCGCACTTTTAGAGTGCATCAATGCGAGAAGGAAGGTCGAGCACGCTTCCGCAGGTTCCTACAATTAATATAAAGTTGGGAGGAAATGTCTTTTGTCCAAAAAATATTTGAATAATTTACATATTTACTGTTGCACTACGCAGATGGGCATACGACTTGAGTTAAGATTCACATTTTTTTCTATAAAATCTCAAAACTATATCCTGACTTAATTATTTTTCTTTCAGTTCTATCATCCGGCCTACGCGGACGAAGAACCACTCTTTGACCAATAGCCTCTTTTCGGTGCGGGTGCGCATGAAGAGATATCTTTGTTCTGACCGGAACAAAGAGCATTCTCATGGGCAACAAAAAAGAGGCCACCCACACATACAACAAACGTGCAAAATCACATATGATTATCCCCGCTGCACCATAGCTCCTCTGGCTGAACCCTCCCGCCACTCACACCGCATCGATGTGGAGAATACGTTCACACCAAAATTGTCAGAATCATAATTTTGAATCATATCGGAGCTCAAATGGTAGGATAGCAAATCGTAAAATCTTAAGTAATCAAAATCATAGAATCTGAGTGGTTAGTTTGGATCGTAACATTATAGAATCATACCATAAAATTGTGATTTAGACAAACTTGGTTTAGACAAAATGAACTCAAAAAGTGCATTGTGGAGGCCGAATTTTGTCATTCAATCTACACCGACCGGCGCACACTGTGACGCCCCCGACTCGACCATACACTAATCATACACGCAAATGTGTACGATCAAGATCAGGGACTCACGGAAGATATCACAACACAACTCTAGACACAAATTAAAATAATACAAGCTTTATATCACAAGCCAGGGGCCTCGAGGGCTCGAATACATAAGCTCGAAAACACAAGAGTCAGCGGAAGCAACAATATCTGAGTACAGACATAAGTTAGACAAATTTGCCTTAAGAAGGCTAGCACAAAAGAAACAACGATCGAAAAGGCAAGGCCTCCTGCCTGGAAGCCTCCTAACTACTCCTGGTCGTCGGCGGCCTCCACATAGTAGTAGGCACCCTCAGTGTAGTAGCAATCGTCGTCGAAGGTGGCATCTAGATCCTGGGCTCTACCATCTGGTTGCGACAACCAGAAAGAAGAAAGAAGGGGGAAAAGGGGTAGCAAAGCTACCGTGAGTACTCATCCAAAGTACTCACAGCAAGGATCTACACTACATATGCAACATTATCAAAGAGGGGCTGTATATGTGGGCTGGACTGCTGAAATGCCAGAATAGAGAGAAGGCCTAGTCCTATCGAAGACTAGCATCTTCTGGAAACCACCATCTTGCAGCAACAGGAGGGAGTAGAGTAGCATAAAGTAAAGTAGTAAAAGTGTTATCAACCTCGGCCAGCGATCCTTTCTCGACTCCCTGCGAGAAAGCAATCCCAGAGCCATACTACGCTATCAAGCCAGAAGCCCTCGGATCAAATATTCAAATCGTAGTGGATTAGGAGCACACGGTAACAAGCAGAGACTCACGAAAGATGTGACCCCGTTGCCCGTCTCGAGGACTCACGGCAAGGGCTAGGAATGCCTGGCCACGCCTCGTAATTATCTTGCGGGCACCCTCCAGGTCAACCCGTCGCCACATCACTCGCAATTAAGCTCGCGCTGGTACCCCTCAGGGCCGACCCGTCTTTAGTAACATGGTTCAATGTAAAGTCATAGTAACCATAGTAACTGTGTGTCCAAACATCAAGGGGAAAACCCGAGGAATCACCCCCGGTGAATTCCACTCGATGTAATCATCAAGGTGAACGTAAGAGGAACCACCCCCGAGGTTCACACTTGAGGGGTTGCACGATAGAGTCGTATAGAGAGTGGTTAAGGCGGAATCACCCTCGATGACCACGACCGAATAGCTACACTACAGGGTTAACATCAGAAGTGATGTAGAGGTCTCACCCTCGGCACTCGATAGTAACCCAGTAGTGTCGAGCAACTAAGGGGAACGTGATGTGCGGTGCCGGGGCCTGGTCTTCAATCCCGTTGATCGGGCCTTCGATGATGAAGCAGGGGCAACAAGGACAAGGTGGGGGTCACTGATGGATCACTAACCAACCTATACTAAGCAGTTTAGGATAAGCAGGTAGGTAACAATAAGCAAGTTACAAAAGCAGGCTATGCATCAGAATAGGTGCAATCAATTGCAATGGGAAAATCTAATGCAAGCATGAGAGAATGGAATGGGCAATACCGGTATGATCAAGGAGGGGGGGGCTTGCCTGGTTGCTCAGGCAAGGAGGGGTCGTCGTCGACGTAGTCGATCACAGGGGCAGCATCGGTCTCGGGGTCTACCGGAGAGAAGAAGGGGAAGAAACAGTAAATATAAAGCAAACATAGCATCACAAAGCATAATGTGGCAATATCTTGTGCTGGATGTGACCTAACATATGGCTACACGATAAAGGTGAAGGGGGAACTCAACCGGGAATGCTTTCCCGGTTCCGGACCTGTGTCAGACAGATGACCGGAGGGGGAATGTTCCATGTTCAGCTAGTTAGAGGCATCTAACAGGTAAACGGACCACGTATCCAGATTCGCCACGTTTTTCTGAGCAACTTTCATGCATAAAGTTTTTCGATCCGAGCTACGGTTTATTTTCTATGATTTTCTAGTCTAAAATAAATTTTAAAATTATTTTAATTATTTAATTTCGAATTAAATTCAACAAATGATAAGTGTACACGGGAATTCCTACCCAGTGTGTAAGACAAGTGGGGGCAGTGTACAGAGTTGACCCGGTCAACTTTGACCGGTCAAAGTTAACAGTACGAGGGGTCCCACATGTCAGTGTCTTAATAATTTCTAAAGGATTTATCTAATCTAGTTAGGTAGGACCCATTTGTCATTTGCTAATAGGCTTAATTAGCATTATATTAATACTACTAAACTAAACCTACTGCTACTAGTAAACAAGGGCCGGCTGTTCGTGCGAGAGACAGCCATCGCTGTGCTCACACACGCACACAAGCACGGCGGCCAGAGCCGGCCGACGCTAGAAGGCAGGGGGCTGGGAGCAACGACCGGCGGCTAGCACAGGGAGCGGCGGCCGACGGCGAGCGGCACGCGGACACCGGCGGCAGCGGCGCAGCAGGCGGGAGCAGCGGCAGTCAGAGCAGCAGTGGCAAGGCAGCAGCACAAGCAGCGCAGCGGCACAACGGCGGCATCAGTATGGGCAGCTGAGCGAGCGGCGTGACGGGCGCCGTGCGGCCGGCGCAGCACGCCCAGGCGGACGCGGCCAGGGGATGTCTTGGGCGCGTGGGCACGGCAGGGAGGAGCCCAGGTCGCGGCCTAGGCGCGGTGGGCGCGGCCAGAGGCGAGCAGGCACGCGGAGCTCCGGGCGAACTCAAGGGCGGCTGTTACGGCACAAATTCTAAGGGGGAAGAAAGGGAATTGGACGAGGGCCTCACTGCGGTTCTCGATGACGTGCTCCGGAGGTCGGGGGAGCGCCGAGGAAGGAGATCCGGGACGAGGAAGCGGCGACCGGACGCGGGGAAGACGCCCGATGGCGAGCGCTCGGGGCCTCCTAGCTTGATCCGATGCTCGTAGTCGAAGCAGGGGAAGGTGGCGCAGCTTCTGGACGCCTTGGCGCGACGAGGGGAGGCCGGTGGGTGCGGGATCGACGCAGGGGGCGGTGGTCGTCGGGGAAGAAGGCCGTGGTCGACGTCTTGGCGGCTCCTCGATCCAAATCAACAGGCTTAAACGACGTGGTCAACATCGGGGATCCTCCTGGATGTATCCTTGCGGCGCAGGTGGCTTCGGAGCACGTTGGGGAAGGTGGCGCGGCGATGCAGCGCTCAGCTATGCGCGAGGAAGAAGAAAGCGGCGCGAGAAGGGGGAGGAAAGGGGATGCTAGGGTTCGGGGTTGGCGCGGGGTGGCTCATGTAGGCGGCCAGGGGGGCCGGATGGCCGCCACGCCCGCGACCACAGCCGGCGGATGGCCGCCACGGTCACCCAGCCTCCCCTCTGTACAGTATAGGGGTAGGGGACAGGCCTGTGGTGGGCTTGGGCTGCACTGTGCACTCGGGCTACAAGTGCACAGTAGTGTAGGCCTTTCTCTTTTTATTTACTGTTTTGTAGTTTCTCCAATGTTCTGTAATTTAATTTAATACCATTCAATTTTTGTTAGACTTGAAACTTGTTACTTAAATACCAGGCGGCAAGTTGAATTAGCACACAAAGTCTCATATGGTTGGGAAACGCATAATTATTTGTTTCAAAAGGAAAAGGTTCAATTAAAAGCTCTTGGTCCTCTTTTGAACATTTTAAGGCCATTTTAACATTTCAAGAATGTTGGCTAACACATGAAAATTACCTAGTGAATATTTTCAATATTATGAACACTTTTTCTTATTAATTTGAAGAAGTTTCACATTTACCCACTATTTGAATTTTGAATTGGAGTGGACATTGGATCAAGTGAAGATTAGCAACAGTAACATGATGACATGGCACCATTAACAGGGGATTACTGTAGCATGACACTGGGGGTGTTATAAATCTCCTCCACTACAAAAAATCTCGTCCCGAGATTTAAGTGGGGAAGTAAAGAGTAACTTCAGGAGAACTGACCCTTATAGGGTTAATTATCTGGTGAACGATTCAGGGAATGAGGCAGAAGTATCTCTCGAGTTGGAACTTAATAAAACATCGAGAGAATTAAAGTAGGCATGAGAATTTTCAAGCCATAGGCAAATGTTCGATGCCTGAAACAGAGGGTGAGAGGGGCTCAGAGCAACGAAATAAATACCGCGTCTGACACCGGAATAGAATAAGTGAGGGAAGGTGGCTCATAAAATACATACGAAGCCAAGTGTAAAGTATACTTCAGAATCAAGGTTTTACAAGAGAGTCAAGTTTCGATCATGTGGAACTTTGGGTTATGGGCCCACCATGTGGGTTAAAAGCAGGAAGGCGCTATCATTTTGCACGGTCATGATGGCAAGGCAGGTCAGAGGATAGCTTGTCAATTATGTTGGCAACAACGTTGGTACCAAGGGCGAGGGACGAAGAGAACCATTTTCCTGCTCGTAAGACGAGGGGGACCAATAGGCAAAGTTCTCGTCCATCGGTGGTTACCGGAATGTCATCAACAATAGTAACAAGGTCTTACTGATAGAGTTTGTACATCGAGGTGTTTACGTAAGCAGGGAATTATCACTGCTCAGATATGTTATGTTACAAGAAAGGTTAAACAAACCAATGGAAAGGAAAAATATGATTATCGAATCAAACAACCCAAAGGAAAGGGAGATGTGTTCACACATAAGAGTTGGGAGTATATCCTTCCCAAGGAAAAGCGGAGTAGGGTATACATGATATGACAGCAAGTTCAAAAGCATTTAGATAAAGGGGGCGAGGGAAGAATCATGATATTACCCACACAATGGTGTTTGGATAATAGATCAAGAAACATTCGGCAATGTGCTTCCAATGTTCTTGTTGATATTCGGAATACCATAGTCATGCTTCAATGCGGCAATGATATGATCTCAACTAAAGATTGGGTTCGAAGATCTCAAGAGATACCGAGAAACAATTCCAAGATATCTCAGAACATAAGAAATAACCAAGCACAACCAGGTCTGTGTTGGCAGAAAGTCAAGATGTCATCAATGATATCACAAATCATCGAGGGGCAGGGATGGTATTTCTAGCCATGGATTCAATTGACATCTCTGAAGAAGCCAAAGTGTAGACGGTGATCACGACAGATTTTGTCGAGAGACTCTATGAAGATGCCATCGAGCAGAAAATGAAGGATGAAGTGAAAGGCTATGAGAACCACGGATTCGACACAAGCTCGAAGTCAAGCTTGTTGTTCGAGGTGAAATGATAAGATGAGGAAGATGGACGTAAGCTTAGCTCATCGTCGAAAGTTGCTCCGGGCATAAGGATCAGGTAGCACAGTTAAAAGTTGACACGATAAAAATATAGCCGATCAGGCTAGGAATGATGTGATGGGGTATAAAACTTCCCAGTATCAAGTACTAGGTGTAATGACGGAAGGTAAATCGGGGTATAGGTTGGACGGGGGAAATGATTTGTAGAGGATAAGTATTTTAACTTACCCAGTAAATGGAATCAAGGAGGAAATATGGTCGGAACCACGATTGCAAAGGATCAATTCAAACATACAAGATGAGCTTGTACCAAAGAAATAATTATTTTTACGAGCAGCTTCCATGATAAGTTCTACATCGGGTCCATGGGCATGAACACCAAGGTTCAGGGTCGACTCCCACTTCTTCAATGCATAACCTTTCATTCACTCCTCGTTTTCGAAGAAATTGTAGTGCAGAAGATTATCTGGCGAAGTACCAGAAGAGTAAGACTCGTGAGAACTCTCGGGTTCACACGGATTATGGAAGGCATAAGTTCAACCCATCGAGGCATTTTTACGAATATATACAACCATCAACCAAGCAAAAGATACGAGTTCGAAAGCAGAGTATCGAAGTTAAAGCAGATGATACAATTTACCGAAGGTATTATGTATCAGGGAAAAACTCACAAGATTTTGGATGTGAAGGACACTGTCGGATAACAACCCAGCAATGGATCTGGCGATTCACGACAGAGTTGATGTGAGTATCGCTAATCAATCAGATGAAGAGGGGGATGCAAAGGCATCAGCTTATAGAAAAGTCTGAATGATTCGATGCTTGGGTACAAAGGAATTATGATTTCAAGACGAAGGATCAGAAGCAGAGGCTCTGATCAAAAGATGAGTAAGTTGAATAGACTTAAAGGTGCACCCGATCAAATCTGGATTGGGCAAGAACCAACTCATATCTGGAAGGATGTTTGAGCCGGAAAGAAAATTTCCAAGGATTAATTGATGATTGCGAGTATTCGCACACATGCTGAATCCAAAGGAACATAATGACAATCACAAAGAATTTTAAAGAATATTGCTAGACATATGGAATTAATCCTAATGCAAGCAGGCAAGGAGAATCAAGAGCAATAGGCTGCAGAGGATTTTGAAAGATCAGATAGCATTTTCGGGTATTTTGGAAACCATGTGAACAACTGGGGACGAACGAACCCCGGTTAAGTGAATTATCCGCAGTGCGAAAAGAAGCTGCAAAGCAGAAGGCACAAGGATTCTCAAAACAACGGAGAGTACTAGGGGTATCTTGTAATAATAGGAGCAACTGGGGATGAAGGTACACGCGGCAAGGATGTTATTCACGGGGATTATCGGTGGTCAGGAACTACAAGGCAGTTGGCACAGTGTCTCGAGAAGCATCTAGGAGTATCTGCAGAATCTTCTGGCGAAGCAAGCGATCATTGATAATGTCAGGGCTCTCCGGGAGGAAGTGGGCACGAGAGCCTAATGTCAGAGGTAGTAAAACGTTTAACCCGAATAGACGAGAGATCAGAGTCTCAGAGTATAGGCGAGGAATAAAAGATCCTAATACCACCCAATGGCGACGTGGGCCCGTAAGACACACATCCATGTTAGTAAAAGTTTTTTTCAGTCACTAGACTCAACTTTGGCCAAGGAATTGGAAAGGGGGCTACCTACAGGCAGTCAGCTCTGATACCAACTTGTGACGCGCCTGACTCGACCGTACACTAATCATACACGCAAATGTGTACGATCAAGATCAGGGACTCACGGAAGATATCACAACACAACTCTAGACACAAATTAAAATTATACAAGCTTTATATTACAAGCCAAGAGCCTCAAGGGCTCGAATACATAAGCTCAAAAACACAAGAGTCAGCGGAAGCAACAATATCTGAGTACATACATAAGTTAGACAAGTTTGCCTTAAGAAGGCTAGCACAAAAGAAACAACGATCGAAAAGGCAAGGCCTCCTGCCTGGGAGCCTCCTAACTACTCCTGGTCGTCGGTGGCCTCCACGTAGTAGTAGGCACCCTCAGTGTAGTAGCAGTCGTCGTCGAAGGTGGCGTCTAGATCCTGGGCTCTACCATCTGGTTGCGACAACCAGAAAGAAGAAAGAAGGGGGAAAAGGGGTAGCAAAGCAACCGTGAGTACTCATCCAAAGTACTCGCAAGCAAGGATCTACACTACATATGCAACATTATCAAAGAGTGGCTGTATATGTGGACTGGACTGCTGAAATGCCAGAATAGAGAGAAGGCCTAGTCCTATCGAAGACTAGCATCTTCTGGAAACCACCATCTTGCAGCAACAGGAGGGAGTAGAGTAGGATAAAGTAAAGTAGTAGAAGTGTTATCAACCTCGGCCAGAGATCCTTTCTCGACTCCCTACGAGAAAGCAATCCCAGAGCCATACTATCCATTTCTCATATCCATGTATCATCTCAAGTATCCAGTTCTAGTTGTATCGATCGGGATACAACTCCGAGTGTCCGTTACCGTAGGACAGGCTATCGATAGATGTTTTCTTTCCTGCAGGGGTGCACCAACTTACCCACCATACTCGATTAACTCCCGCCGGACACACTTTCCTGGGTCATGCCCGGCCTCAGCCAAACAATACGCCGCAACCCGACCTAGGCTTAATAGAGAGGTCAGCACGCCGGACTAAACCTATGCCCCCAGGGGTCATGGGCCATCTCCCCGGGAACTCCTGCACGTTGCGTACGCGGCCGGTGAGCAGACCTAGCTACCTCCTTTAAAAAGGCAGGTGCTTACCAGTCCAACCCGGCACGCGCCGCTCAGTCGCTGACGTCTATTAAGCTTCGGCTGATGCATACGACGCAGAACGCCCATACTATGCCCACGTGATGGTTAGTGCTATCAGGACAGAGGCCCCTCGGATCAAATATCCAAATCGTAGTGGATTAGGAGCACGCGGTAACAAGCAGAGACTCACGAAAGATGTGACCCCGTTGCCCCATCTCGAGGACTTGCGGCAAGGGCTAGGAATGCCCGGCCACGCCTCGTAATTATCTCGCGGGCACCCTCGAGGTCAACCCGTCGCCACATCACTCGCAATTAAGCTCGCGCGGGTACCCCTCAGGGCTGACCCGTCTTTAGTAACATGGTTCAGTGTAAAGTCATAGTAACCATAGTAACTGTGTGTCCAAACATCAAGGGGAAAACCCGAGGAATCACCCCCGGTGAATTCCACTCGATGTAATCATCAAGGTGAACGCAAGAGGTACCACCCCCGAGGTTCACACTTGAGGGGTTGCACGACAGAGTCGTATCAGAAGTGGTTAAGGCGGAATCACCCTCGATGACCACGACCGAATAGCTACACTACAGGGTTAACATCAGAAGTGCTGTAGAGGTCTCACCCTCGGCACTCGATAGTAACCCAGTAGTGTCGAGCAACTAAGGGGAAAGTGATGTGCGGTGCCGGGGCCTGTTCTTCAATCCCGTTGATCGGGTCTTTGATGATGAAGCAGGGGCAACAAGGCCAAGGTGGGGGTCACTGATGGATCACTAACCAACCTGTACTAAGCAGTTTAGGATAAGCAGGTAGGAAACAATAAGCAGGTTACAAAAGTAGGCTATGCATCAGAATAGGAGCAATCAATTACAATAGCAAAATCTAATGCAAGCATGAGAGAATGGAATGGGCAATATCGGGATGATCAAAGGGGGAGGCTTGCCTGGTTGCTCTGGCAAGGAGGGGTCGTCGTCGACGTAGTCGATTACAGGGGCAGCATCGGTCTCGGGGTCTACCGGAGAGAAGAGGGGGAAGAAACAGTAAATATAAAGCAAACATAGCATCACAAAGCATAATGTGGCAATATGCTGTGCCGGGTGTGACCTAACGTATGGCTACACGATAAAAGTGAAGGGGGAACTCAACCGGGAATGCTTTCCCGGTTCCGGACCTGTGTCAGACAGATGACCGGAGGGGGAATGTTCCATGTTCAGCTAGTTAGCGGCATCTAACAGGTAAACGGACCGCGTATCCGGATTCGCCACGTTTTTTTGAGCAACTTTCATGTATAAAGTTTTTCGATCCGAGCTACGGTTTATTTTCTATGATTTCCTAGAGTTTAAAATAAATTCCAAAATTATTTTAATTATTTAATTTCGAATTAAATTCAACAAATGATAAGTGTACACAGGAATTCCTACCCAGTGTGTAAGACAAGTGGGGGCAGTGTACAGAGTTGACCCGGTCAACTTTGACCGGTCAAAGTTAACAGTACGAGGGGTCCCACATGTTAGTGTCTTAATAATTTCTAAAGGATTTATCTAATCTAATTAGGTGGGACCCATTTGTCATTTGCTAATAGGCTTAATTAGCATTATATTAATAATACTACTACTAAACTAAACCTACTGCTACTACTCCCTCCGTTCCAAATTACTTGTCGTGGTTTTAGTTCAAATTTGAACTAAAACCACGACGAGTAATTTGGAACGGAGGGAGTAGTAAACAAGGGCCGGATGTTCGTGCGAGAGAGACAGCCATCCCTGTGCTCACACACGCACACAAGCACGGCGGCCAGAGCCGGACGGCGCTAGAAGGCAGGGGGCTGGGAGCAACGACCGGCGGCTAGCACAGGGAGCGGCGGCCGACGGCGAGTGGCGCGCGGACACCAGCAGCAGCGGCAGTTAGAGCAACAGTGGCAAGGCAGCAGCACAAGCAGCGCAGCGGCACAACGGCAGCAAAAGCAGCAGTATGGGTAGCCGAGCGAGCGGCGTGACGGGCGCCGCGCGGCCGGCACAGCACGCCCAGGCGGACGCGGCCAGGGGATGTCTTGGGCGCGCGGGCACGGCAGGGAGGAGCCCAGGTCGCGGCCTAGGCGCGGTGGGCGTGGCCAGAGGCGAGCAGGCACGCGGAGATCCGGGCGAACTCAAGGGCGGCGGTTACGGCACAAATTCTAAGGGGGAAGAACGGGAATTGGACGAGGGCCTCACTGCGGTTCTCGATGACGTGCTCCGAAGGTCGTGGGAGCGCCGAGGAAGGAGATCCGGGACGAGGAAGCGGCGACCGGACGCGGGGAAGACGCCCGATGGCGAGCGCTTGGGGCCTCCTAGCTTGAGCCGATGCTCGTAGTCGAAGCAGGGGAAGGTGGCGCAGCTTCTGGACGCCTTGGCGCGACGAGGGGAGGCCAGTGGCTGCGGGATCGACGCAGGGGGCGGTGGTCGTCGGGGAAGAAGGTCGGGGTCGACGTCTTGGCGGCTCCTCGATCCAAATCAACAGGCTTAAACGACGTGGTCAACATCGGGGATCCTCCTGGATGTATCCTTGCGGCGCAGGTGGCTTCGAAGCACGTTGGGGAGGGTGGCGCGACGATGCAGCGCTCAGCTATGCGCGAGGAAGAAGAACGCGGCACGAGGAGGGGGAGGAAAGGGGATGCTAGGGAGAGGGGTTGGCGCGGGGTGGCTCATGTAGGCGGCCAGGGGGGCTGGATGGCCGCCACGCCCGCAGCCACAGCCGGCGGATGGCCGCCACGGTCACCCAGCCTCCCCTCTATACAGTATAGGGGTAGGGGACAGGCCTGTGGTGGGCTTGGGCTGCACTGTGCACTCGGGCTACAAGTGCATAGTAGTGTAGGCCTTTCTCTTTTTATTTACTGTTTTGTAGTTTCTCCAATGTTCTGTAATTTAATTTAATACCATTCGGTTTTTGTTAGACTTGAAACTTGTTACTTAAATACCAGGCGGCAAGTTGAATTAGCACACAAAGTCGCATATGGTTTGGAAACGCATAATTATTTGTTTCAAAGGGAAAAGGTTCAATTAAAAGCTCTTGGTCCTCTTTTGAACATTTTAAGGCCAATTTAACATTTCAAGAATGTTGGCTAACACATGAAAATTACCTAGTGAATATTTTCAATATTCTGAACACTTTTGCTTATTAATTTGAAGAAGTTTCACATTTACTCACTATTTGAATTTTGAATTGGAGTGGACATTGGATCAAGTGAAGATTAGCAACAGTAACATGATGACATGGCACCATTAACAGGGGATTACTGTAGCATGACACTGGGGGTGTTACACACACCTATCGCGTGCTCGATGGTGTGTTTCCCAATTACTAGCACCCATCTACTCGTCTAGATACCGCCATCCTCCTAGACATTGTCTTTCTTTCTATTGTTGTCGTTGGCACGCACATAACTATCCGCGCCATCGCAAACATGAACCGGATGTTGCTAACTCTAGCATCAACTTGACACAGTCATTGAAATGGCGTTCAGACATGAACTTTCCTTGTCACCTTGTCAGAGCATCTCCAATCGCGCCCCCAACAGGCCCCCCAGGGCGAGTTTTTTTTCCGCCGGCGCCGAAAACACCCCCCAGTCGCGCCCCCAGGACGCCGAATTCTGCCGGTTCGGCCCATTTTTTAGCCCGGCGATTCCAGGACGAACCCAGTGCACTGGGGGCGCTTGGGGGATCCGGCGGAAGGGAAAACGACGCATGGGCCACCATGTCACGCGAAAAACATTTTTTGCACGTCCAGATTCGCCCTCCGTGCGCACTACCTCTTTCGCCGCCGTGTCGATCCTGGCGCCGCCTACCTGCCCATCGCCGCTAGAAAGGCCATTTCCCCGCCGAAAAGAGAGGGTTCACTATGGCAGCCTCCACCCCGCTCCTGGGCGAGCTTTCCAGCGCTCCGGCCAAGCAGTCGGGGATACCGGCGGTTGCGCGCCTACCACGCCCGCTAGGTGGTCGGCGATTTGTCTACTCGGCAATGGACTCGGACGACTAGGAGGCATTCATGGCGCTGCTGGAGGAGGAAGCCGATGCCGACGCCTAGAACGAAGAGCACCTCATGGTCCTCGCCGCTCTGGCCAACCTGTTCACGAGCAATGCAAAGCCGCAGCGAGGTGGCTCGGTGCCGGGCCGGCAAAAGGCGAAGCAGAGGCATTGACTGGAGGGCTATTGCTTGCTCTACGCCGACCACTTCGCCGAAGCTCCACTGCATTGCGATAAAGTATTTCAGCGCCGTTATCGGATGAGCCGAAAGCTCTTCCTCAAGATTGTGAATTCCATTCGTGAGTTCAATAGCTACTTCAAGTGCAAGAAGGATTGCACCGACACACTTGGATTCACCTCACTCCAGAAGTGCACGACAGCTATGAGGATGCTTGCATACGGAGCTTCTGATGATATACAGGAAGACTATGGACGCATGGCCGAGTCCACCACCATTGAGTGTTTGTACAAGTTCTGCAGGGCAGAGGTGGCAGTGTTTGGACCACAATAATTGCGATCACCCAATGCTCAAGACACTGCTCGGATCCTAGCACAAAATGTAGCAAGAGGATTTCCTGGGATGCTTGGAAGCATCGATTCCATGCATTGGGCATGGAAAAATTGTCCATTTGCTTGGCAGGGGATGTACAAAGGCGCCAAAGGAGCTTGTAGTGTGGTACTTGAGGCAGTGGCCACACAGGACCTCTGGATTTGGCACTCCTTCTTTGGTATGCCAGGAACTCACAATGACATCAATGTACTGCAATGCTTGAATGTCTTTGCCAAGCTTGTTGAAGGTCATGCTCCTCCGGTGAACTTCGAGGTCAATGGGCGCCACTACAACAAGGGATATTACCTAGCAGATGACATCTATCCGAGATGGTCCACATTTGTGAAGACTATCTCAAACCCTGTGCCAGGAGGCAAGAACTCCTACTTTGCCAAGCGTCAGGAGGCTTGCAGGAAGGATGTCGAGCGGGCATTTGGTGTGCTCCAATCTTGATTTGCTGTTGTCCGGTACCCTGCTCTGACCTGGTCGAAAGTGATGGAAATATGCCCTATAGGCAATAATAAAATGGTTATTATTATATTTCCTTAATCATGATAAAGGTTTATTATTCATGCTAGAATTTTATTGATCGAAAACTTAAATACATGTGTGAATACATAAACAAATACTGTGTCCCTAGTAAGCCTCTACTAGACTAGCTCGTTGATCAAAGATGGTTAAGGTTTCCTAACCATAGACATGTGTTGTCATTTGATAACAGGATCACATTATTAGGAGAATGATGTGACAGACAAGACCCATTCGTTAGCTTAGCATATTGATCGTACAGTTTATTGCTATTGCTTTCTTCATGTCAAATACATATTCCTTCGACTATGAGATTATGCAACTCCCGAATACCGGAAGAATGCCTTGTGTGCATCAAATGTCACAACGTAACCGGGTGATCATAAAGATGCTCTACAGGTATCTACGAAGGTGTTTGTTGAGTTGGCATAGATCAAGATTAGGATTTCTCACTCCGAGTATCGGAGGTATATCTCCGGGCCCTCTCGGTAATACACATCATAAGCTTGCAAACAAATGACTAAGGAGTTAGTTACGAGATGATGTATTACGAAATGAGTAAAGAGACTTGCCGGTAACGAGATTGAACTAGGTATGAAGATACCGACGATCGAATCTCGGGCAAGTAACATACCGATGGACAAAGGGAATTATGTATGTTGTCATAAGGTTCGACCGATAAAGATCTTCGTAGAATATGTAGGAGCCAATATGGGCATCCAGGTTCCGCTATTGGTTATTGACTGGAGAGGTGTCTCGGTCATGTTTACATAGTTCTCGAACCCGTAGGGTCCGCACGCTTAACGTTCGTTGACGATATAGTGCTATATGAGTTATATGTTTTGGTGACTGAATGTTGTTCTGAGTCCCGTATAAGATCACGGACATGACGAGGAGCTCCAGAATGGTCCATAGGTAAAGATATATATATATATAGGATGATACTATTTGGACACCAGAAGAGTTTCGGGGCATACCGTGTAGTCATCGGGTCACCGGAAGGGGTTCCGGTAAGCCCCGGGAGGTTTATGGGCCATATGGACCAAGAGAAGGGAGCACACAAGCCCCTGGTGCGCCCCTCTATGGCGGCCGGCCCTAGGAGAGAGAAGGAAAGAGGGGAGTAGGCCTCCTCCTTCCTTCCCTCTCCTCCTCTTTCCTTCCCTCTTAGGGGAATTATGGCGGGGGGCGTAGGACAAGGCTGGAGCCCTAGGGTTGGCCGGCCACCTTTGTGGTGCGCCTGGTTGCCTCCCCTCTCCCCCCACCTATATATATGTGGGAGGGGTGTTGGGAATCGTAGCATAATTTTAAAATTTTCCTACGCTCACCAAGATGCTTCTATGGAGTATACTAGCAACGAGGGGAAAGGAGTGCATCTACATACCCTTGTAGATCGCGAGCGGAAGCGTTCCAATGAACGTGGATGACGGAGTCGTACTCGCCGTGATTCAAATCACCGAGTGCCGAACGGACGGCACCTCCGCGTTCAACACACGTACGGTGCAGCAACGTCTCCTCCTTCTTGATCCAGCAAGGGGAAGGAGAGGTTGATGGAGATCCAGCAGCACGACGGCGTGGTGGTGGATGTAGCGGGATGTCGGCAGGGCTTCGCCGAGCTTCTACGAGAGAGAGAGGTGTAGCAGGGGAGGAGGGAGGCGCCCAAGGCTGTAATGTTGCTGCCCTCCCTCCCCCCTTTATATAGGCCCCCTGGGAAGGGGGGGCGCCGGCCAAACCGATCTGGATGGGGGGGGGGGGGGGCGGCGGCCAGGGGGGGGCCTTGCCCCCCAAGGCAAGTGGGAAGCCCCCCCACCCTAGGGTTTCTAACCCTAGGCGCATGGGGGGGGCCATGGGGGGCGCCCAGCCCACTAGGGGCTGGTTCCCTTCCCACTTCAGCCCACGGGGCCCTCCGGGATAGGTGGCCCCACCCGGTGGACCCCCGGGACCCTTCCGGTGGTCCCGGTACAATACCGGCAACCCCGAAACTTTCCCGGTGGCCGAAACTTGACTTCCTATACATAATTCTTTACCTCCGGACCATTCTGGAACTCCTCGTGATGTCCGGGATCTCATCCGGGACTCCGAACAACTTTCGTGTTTCCGCATACTCATATCTCTTCAACCCTAGCGTCACCGAACCTTAAGTGTGTAGACCCTACGGGTTCGGGAGACATGCAGACATGACCGAGACGCCTCTCCGGTCAATAACCAACAGCGGGATCTGGATACCCATGTTGGCTCCCACATATTCCACGATGATCTCATCGGATGAACCACGATGTCGAGGATTCAATCAATCCGGTATGCAATTCCCTTTGTCAATCGGTATATTACTTGCCCGAGATTCGATTGTCGGTATCCCAATACCTTGTTCAATCTCGTTACCGGCAAGTCTCTTTACTTGTACCGCAATGCATGATCCCGTGACTAACGCCTTAGTCACATTGAGCTCATTATGATGATGCATTACCGAGTGGGCCCAGAGATACCTCTCCGTCATACGGAGTGACAAATCCCAGTTTCGATCCGTGCCAACCCAACAGACACTTTCGGAGATACCCGTAGTGCACCTTTATAGTCACCCAGTTACGTTGTGACGTTTGGCACACCCAAAGCACTCTTACGGTATCCGGGAGTTGCACGATCTCATGGTCTAAGGAAAAGATACTTGACATTGGAAAAGCTCTAGCAAACGAAACTACACGATCTTTTATGCTATGCTTAGGATTGGGTCTTGTCCATCACATCATTCTCCTAATGATGTGATCCCGTTATCAACGACATCCAATGTCCATAGTCAGGAAACCATGACTATCTGTTGATGAACGAGCTAGTCAACTAGAGGCTTACTAGGGACACGTTGTGGTCTATGTATTCACACATGTATTACGATTTCCGGACAATACAATTATAGCATGAACAATAGACAATTACCATGAACAAAGAAATATAATAATAACCATTTATTATTGCCTCTAGGGCATATTTCCAACAGTCTCGCACTTGCACTAGAGTCAATAATCTAGTTACATTGTGATGAATCGAACACCCATTGCGTCCTGGTGTTGATCATGTTTTGCCCTAGGGAGAGGTTTAGTCAACGGATCTGCTACCTTCAGGTCCGTATGTACTTTACAAATATCTATGTCTCCATTTTGAACACTTTCACGAATGGAGTTGAAGCGACGCTTGATATGCCTGGTCTTCCTGTGAAACCTGGGCTCCTTCGGAAGGGCAATAGCTCCAGTGTTGTCACAGAAGAGAGTCATCGGGCCCGACGCATTGGGAATCACCCCTAGGTCGGTAATGAACTCCTTCATCCAGACTGCTTCCTGCGCTGCCTCCGAGGCTGCCATGTACTCCGCTTCACATGTAGATCCCGCCACGACGCTTTGCTTGCAACTGCACCAGCTTACTGCTCCTCCATTCAAAATATACACGTATCCGGTTTGTGACTTTGAGTCATCCAGATCTGTGTCGAAGCTAGCGTCGACGTAACCCTTTACGACGAGCTCTTCGTCACCTCCATAAACGAGAAACATATCCTTAGTCCTTTTCAGGTACTTCAGGATATTCTTGACCGCTGTCCAGTGTTCCATGCCGGGATTATTTTGGTACCTTCCTACCAAACTTACGGCAAGGTTTACATCAGGTCTGGTACACAGCATGGCATACATAATAGACCCTATGGCCGAGGCATAGGGGATGACACTCATCTTTTCTCTATCTTCTGCCGTGGTCGGGCATTGAGCCGTGCTCAATTGCACACCTTGCAATACAGGCAAGAACCCCTTCTTGGACTGATCCATATTGAACTTCTTCAATATCTTGTCAAGGTATGTACTCTGTGAAAGGCCAATGAGGCGTCTTGATCTATCTCTATAGACCTTGATGCCTAATATATAAGCAGCTTCTCCAAGGTCCTTCATTGAAAAACACTTATTCAAATAGGCCTTTATACTTTCCAAGAATTCTATATCATTTCCCATCAACAATATGTCATCCACATATAATAAGAGAAATGCTACAGAGCTCCCACTCACTTTCTTGTAAACACAGGCTTCTCCATAAGTCTGTGTAAACCCAAACGCTTTGATCATCTCATCAAAGCGAATGTTCCAACTCCGAGATGCTTGCACCAGCCCATAGATTGAGCGCTGGAGCTTGCATACTTTGTTAGCATTCTTAGGATCGACAAAACCTTCCGGCTGCATCATATACAACTCTTCCTTAAGGAAGCCGTTAAGGAATGCCGTTTTGACGTCCATCTGCCATATCTCATAATCATAGTATGCGGCAATTGCTAACATGATTCGGACGGACTTCAGCTTCGCTACGGGTGAGAAAGTCTCATCGTAGTCAACCCCTTGAACTTGTCGATAACCCTTAGCGACAAGTCGAGCTTTGTAGATGGTCACATTACCATCCGCGTCCGTCTTCTTCTTAAAGATCCATTTGTTTTCTATGGCTCGCCGATCATCGGGCAAGTCAGTCAAAGTCCATACTTCGTTTTCATACATGGATCCTATCTCGGATTTCATGGCTTCTAGCCATTTGTCGGAATCCGGGCCCGCCATCACTTCTTCATAGTTCGAAGGTTCACCGTTGTCTAACAACATGATTTCTAGAACAGGGTTGCCGTACCACTCTGGTGCGGAACGTGTCCTTGTGGACCTACGAAGTTCAGTAGTAACTTGATCTGAAGCTTCATGATCATCATCATTAACTTCCTCCCCAGTCGGTGTAGGAACCACAGGAACATTTTCCCGCGCTGCGCTACTTTCCAGTTCGGAAGGGGTGACTATCACCTCATCAAGTTCCACTTTCCTCCCACTCAATTCTTTCGAGAGAAACTCCTTCTCCAGAAAGGACCCGTTCTTGGCAACGAAGATCTTGCCTTCGGATCTGAGGTAAAAGGTATACCCAATAGTTTCCTTAGGGTATCCTATGAAGACGCATTTTTCCGACTTGGGTTCGAGCTTTTCAGGTTGAAGTTTCTTGACATAAGCATCGCATCCCCAAACTTTTAGAAACGACAGCTTAGGTTTCTTCCCAGACCATAATTCATACGGTGTCGTCTCAACGGATTTCGACGGAGCCCTATTTAAAGTGAATGCGGCAGTCTCTAAAGCATAGCCCCAAAATGAAAGCGGTAAATCGGTAAGAGACATCATAGATCGCACCATATCCAATAGAGTGCGATTACGACGTTCGGACACACCGTTTCTCTGAGGTGTTCCAGGCGGCGTGAGTTGTGAAACTATTCCACATTTCCTTAAGTGTGTACCAAACTCGTGACTTAAATATTCTCCACCACGATCTGATCGTAAGAATTTTATTTTTCTGTCACGTTGATTCTCAACCTCACTCTGAAATTCCTTGAACTTTTCAAAGGTTTCAGACTTGTGTTTCATTAGGTAGACATACCCATATCTACTTAAGTCATCAGTGAGAGTGAGAACATAACGATATCCTCCGCGAGCCTCAACACTCATTGGACCGCACACATCGGTATGTATGATTTCCAATAAGTTGGTTGCTCGCTCCATTGTTCCGGAGAATGGAGTCTTGGTCATCTTACCCATGAGGCATGGTTCGCACGTGTCAAATGATTCGTAATCAAGAGACTCCAAAAGTCCATCTGCATGGAGCTTCTTCATGCGCTTGACACCAATGTGACCAAGGCGGCAGTGCCACAGATATGTGGGACTATCGTTATCAACTTTAAATCTTTTGGTATTCACACTATGAACATGTGTAACATCACGTTCGAGATTCATCAAAAATAAACCATTAACCAGCGGGGCATGACCATAAAACATATCTCTCAAATAAATAGAACAACCATTATTCTCTGATTTAAATGAGTAGCCATCTCGAATTAGCGAGATCCAGATACAATGTTCATGCTCAAAGCTGGCACTAAATAACAATTATTGAGGTTTAAAACTAATCCCGTAGGTAGATGCAGAGGTAGCGTGCCGACGGCGATCACATCGACCTTGGAACCATTCCCGAGGCGCATCGTCACCTCGTCCTTCGCCAGTCTCCGTTTATTCCGTAGTTCCTGTTTTGAGTTACAAATATGAGCAACCGCACCGGTATCAAATACCCAGGAGCTACTACGAGTACTGGTAAGGTACACATCAATTACATGTATATCACATATACCTTTGGTGTTGCCGGCCTTCTTGTCCGCTAAGTATTTGGGGTAGTTCCGCTTCCAGTGACCACTTCCCTTGCAATAAAAGCACTCAGTTTCAGTCTTGGGTCCATTCTTTGACTTCTTCCCAGTAACTGGCTTACCGGGCGCGGCAACTCCCTTGCCGTCCTTCTTGAAGTTCTTCTTACCCTTGCCCTTCTTGAACTTAGTGGTTTTATTCACCATCAACACTTGATGTTCTTTTCTGATTTCCACCTCTGCTGATTTCAACATTGAATATACCTCGGGAATGGTCTTTTCCATCCCCTGCATATTGTAGTTCATCACAAAGCTCTTGAAGCTTGGTGGAAGCGACTGAAGGATTATGTCAATGACCGCGTCATCCGGGAGATTAACTCCCAGCTGAGTCAAGCGGTTGTGCAACCCAGACATTCTGAGTATGTGCTCACTTACAGAACTATTTTCCTCCATTTTACAGCTGAAGAACTTGTCGGAGACTTCATATCTCTCGACCCGGGCATGAGCTTGGAAAACCAATTTCAGCTCCTCGAACATCTCATATGCTCCATGTTTCTCAAAACGCTTTTGGAGACCCGGTTCTAAGCTATAAAGCATGCCGCACTGAACGAGGGAGTAATCATCAGCACGCTGCTGCCAAGCGTTCATAACGTCTTGGTTTTCTGGGATTGGTGCTTCACCTAGCGGTGCTTCTAGGACATAATCTTTCTTGGCTACTATGAGGATGATCCTCAGGTTCCGGACCCAGTCCGTATAGTTGCTGCCATCATCTTTCAGCTTGGTTTTCTCTAGGAACGCGTTGAAATTGAGGACAACGTTGGCCATTTGATCTACAAGACATAGTGTAAAGATTTTAGACTAAGTTCATGATAATTAAGTTCATCTAATCAAATTACTCAATGAACTCCCACTCAGATAGACATCCCTCTAGTCATCTGAGTGAAACATGATCCGAGTTAACTAGGCCGTGTCCGATCATCACGTGAGACGGACTAGTCAAGATCGGTGAACATCTCCATGTTGATCGTATCTTCTATACGACTCATGCTCGACCTTTCGGTCCTCCGTGTTCCGAGGCCATGTCTGTACATGCTAGGCTCGTCAAGTCAACCTAAGTGTATTGCGTGTGTTCCGAGGCCATGTCTGTACATGCTAGGCTCGTCAACACCCGTTGTATTCGAACGTTAGAATCTATCACACCCGATCATCACGTGGTGCTTCGAAACAACGAACCTTCGCAACGGTGCACAGTTAGGGGGAACACTTTCTTGAAATTATCATAAGGGATCATCTTACTTACTACCGTCGTTCTAAGCAAATAAGATGCAAAAATATGATAAACATCACATGCAATCAAATAGTGACATGATATGGCCAATATCATTATGCTCCTTCGATCTCCATCTTCGAGGCACCATGATCATCTTCGTCACCGGCATGACACCATGATCTCCATCATCATGATCTCCATCATTGTGTCTTCATGAAGTCGTCACGCCAACGATTACTTCTACTTCTATGGCTAACGCGTTTAGCAACAAAGTAAAGTAATTTACATGGCGTTATTCAATGACACGCATGTCATGCAAAATAATAAAGACAACTCCTATGGCTCCTGCCGGTTGTCATACTCATCGACATGCAAGTCGTGATTCCTATTACAAGAATATGATCAAACTCATACATCACATATATCATTCATCACATCTTCTGGCCATATCACATCACATAACACATGCTGCAAAAACAAGTTAGACGTCCTCTAATTGTTGTTGCAAGTTTTTACGTGGTTTGTAGGTTTATAGCAAGAACGTTTCTTACCTACGTATGACCACAACGTGATTTGCCAATTTCTATTTACCCTTCATAAGGACCCTTTTCATCGAATCCGTTCCGACTAAAGTAGGAGAGACAGACACCCGCTAGCCACCTTATGCAACTAGTGCATGTCAGTCGGTGGAACCTGTCTCACGTAAGCGTACGTGTAAGGTCGGTCCGGGCCGCTTCATCCTACAATGCCGCCGAAACAAGAAACGACTAGTAGCGGCAAGAAGAATTGGCAACATCAATGCCCACAACTTCTTTGTGTTCTACTCGTGCATAGTAACTACGCATAGGCCTGGCTCTGATACCACTGTTGGGAATCGTAGCATAATTTTAAAATTTTCCTACGCTCACCAAGATGCATCTATGGAGTATACTAGCAACGAGGGGAAAGGAGTGCATCTACATACCCTTGTAGATCGCGAGCGGAAGCGTTCCAATGAACATGGATGACGGAGTCGTACTTGCCGTGATTCAAATCACCGATGACCGAGTGCCGAACGGACGGCACCTTCGCGTTCAACACACGTACGGTGCAGCAACGTCTCCTCCTTCTTGATCCAGCAAGGGGGAAGGAGAGGTTGATGGAGATCCAGCAGCACGACGGCGTGGTGGTGGATGTAGCGGGATGTCGGCAGGGCTTCGCCGAGCTTCTACGAGAGAGAGAGGTGTAGCAGGGGAGGAGGGAGGCGCCCAAGGCTGTAATGTTGCTGCCCTCCCTCCCCCTTTATATAGGCCCCCTGGGAAGGGGGGGCGCCGTCCAAACCCATCTGGATGGGGGGGGCGGCGGCCAGGGGGTGCCTTGCCCCCCAAGGCAAGTGGGAAGCCCCCCCACCCTAGGGTTTCTAACCCTAGGCGCATAGGGGGAGGCCCATGGGGGGCGCCCAGCCCACTAGGGGCTGGTTCCCTTCCCACTTCAGCCCACGGGGCCCTCCGGGATAGGTGGCCCCACCCGGTGGACCCCCGGGACCCTTCCGGTGGTCCCGGTACAATACCGGCAACCCCCGAAACTTTCCCGGTGGCCGAAACTTGACTTCCTATATATAATTCTTTACCTCCGGACCATTCCGGAACTCCTCGTGACGTCCGGGATCTCATCCGGGACTCCGAACAACTTTCGGGTTTCCGCATACTCATATCTCTTCAACCCTAGCGTCACCGAACCTTAAGTGTGTAGACCCTACTGGTGCGGGAGACATGCAGACATGACCGAGACGCCTCTCCGGTCAATAACCAACAGCGGGATCTGGATACCCATGTTGGCTCCCACATGTTCCACGATGATCTCATCGGATGAACCACGATGTCGAGGATTCAATCAATCCCGTAGCAATTCCCTTTGTCAATCGGTATATTACTTGCCCGAGATTCGATCGTCGGTATCCCAATACCTTGTTCAATCTCGTTACCGGCAAGTCTCTTTACTCGTACCGCAATGCATGATCCCGTGACTAACGCCTTAGTCATATTGAGCTTATTATGATGATGCATTACCGAGTGGGCCCAGAGATACCTCTCCGTCATACGGAGTGACAAATCCCAGTCTCGATCCGTGCCAACCCAACAGACACTTTCGGAGATACCCGTAGTGCACCTTTATAGTCACCCAGTTACGTTGTGACGTTTGGCACACCCAAAGCACTCTTACGGTATCCGGGAGTTGCACGATCTCATGGTCTAAGGAAAAGATACTTGACATTGGAAAAGCTCTAGCAAACGAAACTACACGATCTTTTATACTATGCTTAGGATTGGGTCTTGTCCATCACATCATTCTCCTAATGATGTGATCCCGTTATCAACGACATCCAATGTCCATAGTCAGGAAACCATGACTATCTGTTGATCAACGAGCTAGTCAACTAGAGGCTTACTAGGGGCACGTTGTGGTCTATGTATTCACACATGTATTACGATTTCCGGACAATACAATTATAGCATGAACAATAGACAATTACCATGAACAAAGAAATATAATAATAACCATTTATTATTGCCTCTAGGGCATATTTTCAACAAGGGGCGCCACACCAGGGACACAACATTGTCTTAGCCGTGTGCGGCGTCCCCCTCCACCGTTTACACCCTCGGTCATATTTTCGTAGTGCTTAGGCAAAGCCCTACGGAGATAGCATCACCACCACCGTCACCACGCCGTCGTGCTGCCGGAACTCATCCACTACTTCGTCGTCTTCCTGGATCAAGAAGGCGAGGACGTCACCGAGCTGAACGTGTGCTGAACGCGGAGGTGTCGTGCGTTCGGTACTCGATCGATTGGATCACGAAGAAGTTCCACTACATCAACCGCTTTAAACGCTTCCGCTTACGGTCTACGAGGGTACGCAGACACACTCTCCCCTCTCGCTGCTATGCATCTTCTTGATAGATCTTGCGTGTGCGTAATTTTTGTTTTGTTTTCCATGCAACGTTTCCCAACGGAAAGATCATGACTTGCTGTGTCATCTTGCACAACATGATCATTGAGAGTGAGCAGGAAGAGCCAGTGTTTGACGCTGAACCATATTACAGGCAGGGTCCTCTTGCCCAAGTTGATACCAGCTACCAGCAACCTGGGCTGCCTTCCTCAATATGTGTCAGGAGATCCGAGACCTACAGGTGCATCAAGAACTGCAGCACGATCTGGTGAAGCACCTATGGAGGCTCAAGGGCAACGCCTAGCTCGACGTGTGATGAAATATGAGTTTTTATTTATGTTCAAATTATGAGTTTGATTTGTTGAACTATTTGATTTGTATTGATTTCTGTGATGAATTATGTGATAAAAAATAGTTTTTGTTGAATTTGTGCCGAAGCACGCCGAATATGAGCCGAAATTTGGCCAATTTGCACAAAAAATGAGCCAAAATCGATGGCTGGGGGGCGAACTTGAGGGTCGGCTGGGAATCCGAGCCCCCTGCCCCACCCCCGCCGATTTTTCCACCGGGTGGCCCCAGGGGGCGCTATTTCAAGCCCCTGGGAGGCCAAACGGCTGGAGATGCTCTCAGCCTTATTCATAGGAGTTCTAATCAATGAACCATTAGTCAATTTGATCTCCGAAGCTCTCTAACTTTTAGCGTGAACCGAATACTGGAGTTCTTCTAAAAGACAATGTCTATGAAGATGGCGGCATCTAGATGAATAGATGAGTGTGGTTAATTGGACAAAATAATCAGCGTCTGGGACGTTGGCTTGTGTCGGTTAGTGTATATTGATGTATATTCAACGGCAAAAATTATCCTTTACAATATACTGTTCCAGCTCATGTTTCCTGGTGGCAGAAGGGTTCAACTAGGGGATCAACAGTGCAACAGGATGATCGTTTGCCGGTTTGTTTCTTCGCTTAGAGCATCTTGAGCCGATCCCTAAAAAATAAAATAGATGAGTAAACCGACAGTAAAGCTTAGTGAACTATTTTTATTTTCCTAAATTTTGTCCGGACTAGCCGATCTCCTAAACTTAGCGGAGTAAAAATTGCAATTGGCCTATGCATTTCGTCGAGCACTTGCTATGGGTCTTCGCGGCGAGCGGCGACGATGGTGACCACGCCAGCGACGCGCCACCGACCACACGTCCGTCGGCCTCCGCTATCTTGACGATCTCCATCGGCTGTGCCACCTGCAAATGCCCATGAATTGAATATCAAAATTTGTACCCCTGCTCGGCGTCGCCGTCCTCGCAACAGCACTCTCGCTCACTCACTCCACACTTGTGCGTTCCTTGGCTGGCCTCGCACATCGCCGTCTTCGTAGGTGGCAATGGGGAACCCACCGGAGTTGTACTCCGAGCTACTCAACATCTTGTCTCAAGTTTTGATTTTTTGACGCAGAACTTTGAACTTTCACTTGCACTACACATGGTCGTCGGCTTTTGGTGTTGGCAGACTCTCCTGGACCAGCAGGAGAACAGGGCGGTGCTCTGGGCATGCAACGCTGACGAGGGCAGGAGCACCATGCCTGCGCACACCTCCATGAAGCGAGGTTACCGGCGAGGCCCGAGGTCGCCCCGTGGGCAAGGGGGCTTCACGTGAGTCACCGGCCGGCCACATGAAGACCTACATGCAAAGAAACTTTTTACTCTAGCTGCCGAGCTCGGAGTATTTTTAGTCGCCCACTAGGCTGAGGAGTAAAAAAATTAGAGTAAAATTCACTGGTGGTAATTGTACTTGTCCCACTGGTTCACTTTAGTCCATGTACTCAAGAACTTAGTTAATACGGTCACTATATACTCACATTGATGATTATACGGTCACCGTCTAAACATACAACTTCGTATTTTCTCTATATTGACCGGTCAACTCTCCACTCATGCGGGTCCCACCTGTCAGTGAATAGAATAAAGAAAGAAAGAGGAGGATAAAACATTGCACGAGTGGGGATTCAAACCAGAACACTTGCGCGTAAGGGATCGCACGCACTAGCCACCTGAGCACGCAACGAGTACTGTCATTGAGCAGAGCTTCCGTCTTTTATACAAGAAAGAACACACACATGCAGTGCAACGCATGGCACAGACACGGGTATGCTTTTTTCTTGAACGCCGATAACTGCCACATGTGTGGCCGTTAAGGGATCTGCCCACACGTTCTGTGTGGTGCCTAAGAGGACCAGCCCACACGCCTGTGTGTGGGCAAAACAACTAGCGCCCACATACCTTTTTTTCCCCTCCCGGTCCCTCTTACACGCGTGCGTGTGGGCAAAATAGATAACGCCTACACGCCCGGTACGTCAGGCCTCGTACCTCGTGGTCTCGCACGCCCCACGTGACACTTTACCGCGCGCCCGCAGTTGCCATGGGCCGGACCCTTGTCCATGTTCGTTTAAGTGCAGTTGACATGTCGCGGAACTACGGTTGCCATGTCGGACAACTACAGTTGCCATGTTTGCTCAACTGCAGTTGCCATCTCAGGTCAAAGTTTCAGATTGCCATTTTTTGGACAACTACAGCTGTTGCCATGTGTGGTCTGGTCTACTGCAGTTGCCATGATTTCAAAACTTTAGGAGTTGCCACCTACTAACACTTGGCAGTTGCCATGTAGCACTACAAAAAAGGCATGGCAAAAAAACATGTTCGGGTAAAAGAGAGAGTTGCCATGTGCTCACAAGCACGCTAGGGCAGTTGCCATGTAAAAAGAAAGAGTTGTCATCTGCTTACGTGCACGCTAGGGCAGTTTGCCATGTACTATGCAAAAAATATGGCAACCGACATGTTCGGATAAAAAAAAGAGAGTTGCCATCTGCTTGCAATCACACTAGGGCAGTTGCCATGTACACTGCAAAACGCATGGCAACTGGCAGCTTGGGTGTGGGAGAGGAGGCGGGCGTGTGGGCGAGATGGCAAACACCCACACACCAGCCTTTGTGCGTGACTGAAAACTGGTGTGTGGGCGAACTGCTAAATGCCCACACACCGGCCCCTCCGTGTGGTAAACGGATGTGTGGGCGACCTCTCTCTCACACCACACACGCGAGTTGTCCTACGTGGCATACAAAATCAGCTAATTCATGCCAAGATTCGTGCAGAAGTTACTGGACGGTGATGAAGACGTGTGGGTGAGTTGGCTAACGCCCACACGTGTGTGGGCGTTACACTTTTCGTTTTTCTTTTTAGAACCACTAGTGTACGCTCACTATAAAGTACTCATGATTTGGTTTTTTTTGTACAACTCATATCAAAATATATTTCATAATGTATTTTTACCTACATCTACAAATACTTGTGTATTTATTTTTAGCTTTTTTTACCTTAAAATTTTGATTTTTCATTTTTTTTAAAGTGTGGAGCCTGAGAGCCAAAAAGCCTCACTCGTTTACTAGCAATTTAGCATCCTATAAACATAATCATCGTAATAATAATACAAGAACAACAAGAATGATCAGATTTTCCAGTGGTGCTTCAATCAGACTCATCGACAACTCTGTCGTCCTTGTTCTCCAGTACTCTTGACCGTTCTACTTATAGACATTTAGTTATGAAGATTAAGCATCTATTAGTTGGTAGAGAGTTTATTTCGATGAAAATTTCGAGAGATCAAAATAGAGTTGCTGGTCGTCTAGCGAATGACGGGAGATTAGAGTGTAGCTTCAGAATTGCCCTCCTTGTATCGTTGAGCTTTTGCCAGCTGACTGTAACTCTGATCACATGGAAATAAAACTCATTTACTTCGCAAAAAAATACAAGAATGATAGATAATGAGGAAAAAAAAACTAAATAGATGAGAGCAGAGAGTACGGGAGGTTAAACATTCCCGTATTATTCTCTTGATTAATACTGTTCATTGCTATTTGTTTAAGATAACAAAATGTGGGCTGCGTGCCCCTAAAAAAAGTGCGCTGCCTGCCCCTCAAAGAACAAGTGAGCTGCGTGCGTGCGTGTGTAAGTACTGGTATAAAAGAGATACGCTCAGTAGAAAACACAAACCGTGTTGTGCTCAGGTAGTTAGCGCGACCGAATCTGGCGGTGAAGTCTCTGGTTCAAATCCCGACTCGCGTATGATTTTATCCTTCTCTTTATTGTTTTCTTCTGTGTCAATGACAAGCGGGACCCGCGTGGGGTGGGGAGTTGACCGGTCAATGTAGAGAAAATACAAAGGTGTACGTTTTGACGGTGACCGTATAATCACCAAGATGAGTACATAGTGACCGTATTGACTAAATTTTTAAGTACAGGGACTAAAGCGAATCAGCGAGACAAGTACGATGACCACCAATAAATTTTACTCAAAAAATTACTCTAACTCTAACCAGTTTAGGAGATCGGCCAGGTGCCAGGATATCGGCTAGAGATGCTCTTATGGACAGTGTCTTTTCATTTCCTTCCGTAGCTATCATAACCAAGACATCCTTTGTGCGAAATCGGATAAAAAATAGGCTTTTTGTCCACGACGAGAAGGGTGAGTGATTCTTTGTCCGTGAGAATTGCATTTTTCTTAACAGAGATATAATTTTGACATTTTGTAAAAAAGAAAGTATTTAAACAAATTCTAAGATTCACTGTCCTTTTATTTTGTTGCCCGGTTGATACATCATGTGAGCAACTGTTTATCCCCATTTGCTCCCTTGATGGAGCAAATAAGCAAAAGCAAACAGTCTCCAGACATTTTCACAAAAGCTGGGATCTCAAATCTCGTCATCTCATCACACAAAGCTACATCTTCCTCCTATATTTCTTCAACAATGCTGGGCAGCGCTCGTGCCGGCCGGTCGCCGTCCAGTCAAAACACAATAGTCAAAAGTACCAGCCACGGCCAGTTGCAGCATCCACCTCCGCCCTCGCTTGGGCGGCGTATCTCCTCCCGGGCGGCAGTGGCAACGACGAGGCCGATGAGATCGACGCCGACCGCCGCATCCCCAGCCCTCCGCCGTCCGACCTGAAGCTGCCTCCCGACGAGCTGGAGCTGGAGCTGAAGCTGGACGCGGACGCGAGGCCGGCGCCTTTCTTGCTGCCTTTCCTCCGGAGCATAGGCAGAGCGAAGCACCCAAACGCCGCCGTGTCTGGCTCAGGCGCGGGGCTGCCGTACTCCTTCGTGGCTGGCCGAGGCGCGGCGTCGATGAAGGCGGTGGGCGGCGCTCGGCGGTGACCGCCGGCATACGCGTAGGGCCGGCGCCGGGAAGGTGACACCGACGCCGAGCGCGCGGAGGTGACACGAGGCGACGAAGCCGCCGAGTGGTGGTAATACGGCGATGGCGAGGACGCCATGGAGGGAGGCGGCGTCAGCGTCAGCTTGGGCGCCACCTTGGCAGGCGATGCCGCCACCGCCGCCGCGGCGCTCGCGCTCCTCGTGTGCTTCGGCGTCCCAGGACAGACCTCCCACTTGAACGGTATCGAGCCCGCCCTCCTGCACGAGTCGTCTTCAATTGCTGCCATCTTTTTGTTTTGCAATGAAATCCTCTCTCTCCAGACCTTCTCTCGCCCTATCTCCCTCTTCCTCGTCACGCTCCTGGATTTATAGAGGTCGTGGGTGGCGATGATTCAGGAGTGATTCGAGGGGGAGATGGACTGGTTCGAGATAGTGGGAAGCTATCTGTACTTTTTTAGTGTGTGCATGCGTTGAGTTTCTTCGGCGGTTTGGCACTAAGTGGTAGGCTAACCGAAGAATCGCATTGTGCCACCATGTTACCTCTGACTTCTCGCCTCAGCACAAGACAAGTTCAGCTGACGACCGGCGCATTGATCAGTTAGGGGAATGTCGTTTTCAGGTTTGACGGCCGGTGCAGAGCCCAGAGGATGCGCGCACGTCGATCCGAGCTAACTCTGCCCGCCGATTGGGTTGGCGGCTTCATCGTGCTTTGTGTGCGGCCGGCGGCGTGACTGGGAATGGAGAAGATAAGTGTGTGATTTCTGATGTTGATGGCACAATTGAACAGGCATTCGAACCTCGAAGTTATGAGCTCTGAGAGGACTTGTGTAAAAGAGAAGACAACTTCTTTTCTGAAAAAATTCCAGATCTACTGTATAAGTTCATCCCAAGTATAAAGCACATAAAACATAATAGAAATTACATTGAGGTCTCGGGACCCCAAACGACTACTACCGCTGTCAGAATGAGTCGTCGACGTGTCGTTGTTGCCGCCGCCCCCCTGCCAGAGTCGCTTGACCTTGTCAATGATAGCCGAAAAGTCTTTGTGCACGTGCCCCTAAAAACCAGCGGCCTAGAGCCGTAGTCGTCGCCGTTGAGCCCTTGAATAAATCAGAAGCAACTAACACCAAATCTCATCATCGCACACACGTGATGAGAAACCCTAACCTCACCACCACAAGGAGACAACATGAATCTACGTCGGAACTCCGTCGATTACGTTTAGATGGACTAAGTCGAGGAAGATCGGAGTCCGAAAGACAAACTCAAAGAAGAAACGTCACCATTCGTCCAAACGCCACGCCTGCAAGGGTTAAAAAACCCAACTTAAACTACTAGTTAGAGCCAAGGCATTGGGACACCGACCGTTGGAGCCGCTGACAGAGTGGAGATGAATATACGGGCTCGTCGGCGTAGTCTGAAGAGAATACTTTGCCCTGCCTGCCGAGGGGAATGGGAGAAAACACTTGGAGAAAAAGCCAATCCTAATTAGGAGAAGAAGAGAAAACTATAGAAGAATTTCGGTGTCGGCGTACGAATTTTCAGTATTCTCTTCTATGCGTTCTCCAGGAGCTAGTTTCTAAGCTCTTAGCGTTGACATACGGATTTTTGAATTGTTAGCGATGTCAAAGGCCACAAAACAAGTTGTATATACAGATGTGTATGCACATTTTTTTTGGTACTTGGGCTGACATATGATTTTTTTTAATTTTCTGAGGACACGGCATACACAAATGGAATGTGAATGTTGCTTTCTCTAAAGAACCGCACTGATGCGTCGGTGGGGACATGCGTGGCCAATTGCGATTCTCGTTTCTTTTTCGAGAAGCAGCAAGTGTGAGCACCCGAGTGGGTGAACAGTAAAATTTAAAAAATCTGGAATTTTTTTATGGCAAACTTTGACAAATGTTTTAAGAGCTTGCAAAGTTGCATTATGAAATCACATTTCTGAAAGTCGTGGCAAAAAAAATTCAGTCCACAAATGTAATTTTGTGATGAAATTTTACAAGCTCTTAGAATATTTATCAAAGTTTTCCATTAAAAAAATAGATTTATTTAAACATTTTTTTAATGTTTTCTGAGTTACTGTTTATCCCAAGCTCATTTAAGCTTGGATGTAGAAAGGGACTTTCACAATTGCAATTCTCATTGTGGAGGCTTTCTCCCCCGTTGTTCAGAAGCAAGGGAGGCCTTGGCCCTCAGCTTGTCTTGCAACTGAATAGATCTGCCAGCCCATTATTCGTAAGGCCGAAGAGGATATGAGGTGGTGCAGGTCAAATACGACATTCGCTCAAAAAAACTGATATGAGCAAGCATTTCGAGACACTGAGCTTTCATATTATCTTGAGATTGGCGAAGACACCCCTGACATCTTTTGTAGTCGACGAGAACGTCTCTTCCAACATGAGCACCGGTGTCAAGTATAGGACTTAAACCATGATGGACTGGTTCCACCTCAAAGAACCATACCATCTCAGCTAGGCTCAGTTCACAGAGTAATGCTACATCTATGTATAGTTTTGTGTGTGGATATTTTCTTTTTGTACGGAGAGATTAATAACTATGAATGGGTTGGATTTCCTAACCGCAGCATGTAGGTCTAGCCAACACGGTACCACAAACCGTGGTGGCGGTTCACCAATCTGTCTTCTGGCTTCACCAGTGGTAAAATTTATTGTGCATCCTCTCCGGTCATGTGGTTGGCTAGCGCCTTGAACATTGTGTACATCTAATATTAGCTTTTCTTTAATTTTAGTTTTTCTGGGTAAAAAGTGCAAATGTATGTTTCAGGATTCATGTCCAACTTTTCTTAAAATCTCATTTCGTTTTGGGTGCAAATTAGATTTTAGCAGTGTCTGAGTAGAAAGGTTGTCTTTGACGGGTAAAGTGGTAAGAACCCTAATATGCGCCAATCGATCGAGAAGCACCCCCCCCCCCCCCCCCCCCCCCAGCCAAACGTTTGGGTTTCGCTAGGAAAAACACCACCATCGAACGTTTTGCTGGACATGTCCTTTTTCATGCCTCCAGGCCTAAATTTTTTTTGAGGGAAACAGTAGAACTCTGTTGCGTATTTGTATTGATTTTTTAAAATAAAGTACAAAGAATTCCAGGCCTGATTACCACTTTCTTTGTATACAGAAAGTAAAAAAAAAGGATTTATCATGATGTATGTAAAATAAAGCAGTATCAAAAATTGCCATCTTATACAAAAACAGTTTTGCCATGATCTAGATTATGAAAAATGACATGCTACTTTATAAAACTGCCATTTCTCTAATTTATAGATTTACAATGAGTATGATCAAAACAAACAAAAAATGTGTGATCTATAAAAACTATATTGCCATGCTAAACTTAAAAAACTGTCATCCTCTAGAGAAAAATGTTTTATCTGGATAAGCCCCAATTAGATTCTAAATTTTTATTTCCAAAAACATACAAAAAATCATACACAGGGATTGCCATGGCAATAAAAAGGAAAAGCTGCCATGCCATAAAAAGTAAAAAATGCCATGTTATCGACTATTAAAATGCCATGTTATTGACTATTAAAATGCCATGCTCCTAATAATAAAATTGTCATGTTATTTTTAATAAAATGGCATGCTTCTAATAATAAAAATGCCAACCTCTTATTAACTAAAATGACAAGTTCTTAATTATTAAACTCAAAATCATCTAAAAAATAAAAAATTCCATGTTCTTGACTGTAAAAACGCATTTTGCGCTTAATTATATAAAATTATGATCCTCTTATTAATAAAAATTTCCATTTTACTCACTATTTAAATGCCTTGCTCTTAATAATAAATCTGCCATCCTATTATTAATAAAAATGACATGTTATTAATTATTAAAATGCCATGCTCTTAATAATAAAATGCCATGCTTTGGACGAAAAAAAGTCTTAATTTTGGTAGAAAAAGTAATTGTCACGCTACTTATATTAAAATTGCACCTGGCAAGTTTAGAAGAAAAACAATCCCTCTAAAAAATAAGGATTTTTTCTTTAAAAATGGATAAATTCAGGTTTTTTGGATTTTTTTCCTTGAATGAAAAAAGAATTTAAAAACAAATTGACTCAAATAGATAAAGGGTGTTTGAGCGCAAGTGTTCACAAACCCTGCTTTGGCCCAAGTAGTGAGTGTGCATGGCCCTCGTGTAGGAGGGTGCGAGTTCGAGTCCCCCGGTCGTGCTTCTTTTAATAAGAAATAAAGAAGAGACCATTTGCCAGGAGAGCTGGGATAGCGAACCACTCCACAGAGCTGACCTGGCACCCAATTTGTGCCTAGATTCATGCCGCCAGATCGGACGGCGGGAAGGGAACTCGTCAGGATTGGTCCCCAGGCGAATGATCGTCAGATAGCTTCTCTGAAATAGTAATCGTACAATTGGCTGGGGCAGAAAAGAAACTGTTAGTCATTTAATCGGATGCACCAATATAAAATTGCCAAAATTATGTCTTTTTTCTGTCTTGAATTTTATTGACTTGTTTTTAGAAACATTTTCCATGCTGCTAAAGGTAGTAATATATGTTAAAAATTTAATATATGATGAATATTTTTATAATGCAAGTGAACTTCTAGTAATATATGGTGAACATTTTCTTAATATACGCTAAAAAAATTGTAATACATAGTGAACTTTTTCATATAATACAAGAAAAGTACTGAAAGAAAAATCAGCAAAAAACACTGCATGAAGAAAATAAAAGAAAAACAATGAAAAACCCGAAAGCGGAAAAGTGACAGAAATAGAAAAACCATACCAGATGGTGGGAATGGCATTCGCCATGATTTGTGCCCTAGCGAACGGTCATGGGATAGCATTTCCGAAATAGTAATCATATAATCGGATGCACTAATATAAAACTGCCAAATTATGCATTATTTTATTTGTCTAGAATGTTATTGTTTTTTTTGGAAACACTGTACAAATGAAATTGATTTCAAGAAGCTAGAGGTAGTCGTTTTCCATGCTACTAGAGGTAGTAATATATATTGAACATTTTCTTAATATACGATGAACATTTTTATAATACACGATGAACATTTTTGTAATATATGGTGATTATTTTCTTAATATACTATTTTGTAATACATGATGGACGTTTTCATATAATACAAAAAAGAAACAAAAAACAAAAGAAAAATCAGAAGAAAAAAACATAAATGAAAAAAGGGGGGCCGAAGAAACCAACAGTAAGAAAATAAATAAAAAATGGAGCGGAAGCGACCGCACGTTAGAACCAGGAACTGGGCCGGCCCATGATGCCATGTTGTGGCCGTCCCTCAATTTTTCTATTTGCCGCCCGTGGGCGGCTGTAGGAGACGAGCCATGCCGTCATGCGCAACCTGCACGAACTCAATGGAGGCCTGAGTCGGACCCATGCCCATCATCTTCACTCGAGAGCAGCTAGTTAACGAGCGTTCTTTCGGGAGCCTCGCAACAATCAATACCAGTTGGTGCGCTCTCAGCTATTCGTCACGTGTCGCGCTCTGGGCGTTTCCTTTTTTTCGCACGTGTTTTTGGCTTTTTAAACGTTTTTTTTTACGTTTTGGTTTTCCACCGGTTTTCCTTAGTTTTTCGATAAAAAAAATTGAAAAAAAATTTTGCGCAAAAAAACGTGTCTTTTTTCTTTCGCGAGAGTCATGATTTTGCTTCCGCGAGTGTCACGGTTTTGCTTTCGCGAGAGTCACGGCCGTGCCTCTCGGAAACAAAAAAACGTGTTTTTTGATTTTTTTTTTCTTTCGCGAGAGTCACGGCTGTGCCTCTCGGAAACGAAAAAAAACGTGTTTTCTGTTTTTCTTTCCTTTTGCGAGAGTCACGGTTTCGCTTCCGCGAGAGGCACAGTTGTGCTTTCGTGAAAGTTACGGCCGTGCCTCTCGAAAACGGAAAAAATGCGTTTTCTATTTTTTTTTCTTTCACGAGAGTCGCGGTTTTGCTTCCGTGAGAGGCACGGTTGTGCTTTCGCGAGAGTCACGGCCGTGCCTCCTTGGAAACGAGAAAAAATGTGTTTTCTCTTCTTCTTTTTCCTTTCGCGAGAGTCACGGTTTTGCTTCCGCGAGAAGCACGGTTGTGATTTCGTGAGAGGCACGGGTGTGCCTCTTTCGAAAAGGGAAAAAACCCGTGCTCCCGGTTTGGTTTTATCGTCCGGTTTTTTCATGAAAAAAAAGTTCGTCAAAACCTATCAACATGGGATCTTATTTTGAAGATCTCGACGCGAGGAATCCAACGATGAAAACAATTCGAGATTTGGACGCACGGTTTAAGAGACAAAAGGACAAGTGGCGCACATATAACGTGCCGCTTGTCGCAACCTGGAAAGGTTGGAGTGATCTTTGCAACGAGTACTCCTCAACTAATGATTTCGTCTTCACTCTGATTCTATAGTAGTGTTAGCCTATTAGGACACGTCCAACTTTGCTACATGGTTGGCAACATGCTTTAGTATTTATATATGTACAACTTCTCCGTTTGATAATTTAAGACGTAATAGTATTAAGAAAATGTCTTACATATGGGACGAAGTATTACATTATGGTGAGTTTTTCCAAACCCAAACTCTCAATTTAATTTTCATGGTGTTTACAACAGTATAAAATAATCAATTTAAAAATGTGTACTTTCACCATGTACCACTGCTACACAAAATGGCATTCATGTAAATATCTCTCCTACTTAGAAAATAGGTAAGGTTGTTGTCCGTTTGTCCTTCGTCCAATAGTAGACACGTTTCCTCCTCCCTGTTTTAATCCCCTTCCCCTCCCATCTGAAGTTTTTTTTTTCAGTTTTCTTTGAAAACCGACTCAATTGCCCCATCTCGTCAAACAAAATTTCATTTCCTTTGGTAAACAAGCAAGTGTCTACAAATAGAATATTTTTCTAGACAATTAAAATTAATACGGACACGTAAATCACATGTTAGGCTAACATATTTGTACCGGGAAATTGTCTAGTATATTATACCTATATAAAATTATATTCCTTCCGTCCCGTAATATAAAAGCATTTTTGACATTACTAGTGTTAAAAAACGTCTTACATTATAGAAGTACTGTACATCTTCAGTTTTATTCTTGCTCCTTATGACAAACCAATTCCCTGGATGCTACTGTGTCCTCAGCTTCAACATCGTCGTCCTATTGGGCGCCTCCTTCCTCGGCAGCCGCGCTTGTCTGAAAGCTCTGGTCTGGTACGCATCCGCGCGCGGCAAGAACACGCCTGTGCCAGGATTGCCGTGACGCCTCGGCGGCAATGGATGGTACGCGTTGTGGTGCGCGGCCGGCACAAACCACCGCACCCTCTGCATGGCTTCGAAATCGAAAGATGCTCCTTTCTTCCCGAAAGCCGTCGCACAATAGGCCGTTCCTCCATTGCCTCTGTTAGCTCCAGCTTCGTTCATTGGACCACAACCCTGAGCAGGCGTGGCCCTTGTCAACGGAGGAAGCTGGCGTTGGTATCTCCCGCTGGCGAGGCCGAGGACGCCCGCGAGGTGCACGGCGAGCTCCTCCATGTTAACGGCGGGGTGGCTACAGTGGGCCGTCGGATCGTCGATGGCGTCGGCAACGCCGATGTCCGCCAGGATCTCGCGCGGCAACAGCCTGTGGAGGTCGTCCAGCCCCGGCATGCAGTAGAAATCGGCCATGGCTACCTTGTGTCGGTAGAGCTCGGAGCGAGGGAAAGGGACGTACGTGCATATGGGTTTTGTATGTACGTAGTTTGTAGTGTGGGGAGGGAAGGAGCTTGCATGGTTGTATCCACGCTCAATTTAGCGTCCTCCTGTTCCACGTTCTCCTTCCTTTTTGGCTAAGTATAGGTCGCTGTGATTTTGCTAGTGAAAATGTGGCTTACTGTGAATGTCTGAAACGTGTGAAATGTTTGGCCATGAGATCATCTGAGGTGTGCCTATTTTTGGTGTCTAGAGGTCAGCGATGCTGTGTTGCTTTGGTGGCTCCAGGGGTGCAGCTAGTTTGAACTCTCTTTTTATGTCCATGTCGTTCTCGAAAAGTTTCAGACAATGGCAGGAATAATGGAATATCATAACGTAACTTAAATTATTTGTTTTTCAAACTTATAACTTAAATTAATTGTGGATAATAAATCAATGAAATTTGACTCCAAATGCCAGATATCTTTTTTTAATATTAAAAGGGGAGTGGTTCTAGGTCACTGTTTTTTATTTTCCTCCGTGCTCACCTCTCCCACAGAATTGTTTTTGTACCAATAGCCCACCTCCTCCTTGAAACTGGTTTTTTCAATTGTTTCTGCATACAGTTTTCTTTACCGTATGCTCATCACCCTTCCTTCACCACGCTAACGACTCGCCCGTATGCGTGATAGGTCCACCTATAGCACACAGGAGTAAGCCCTATATCCTCTAAAAAAGGATAAGCCCTATAGATTGTAGTAAACATATGTGATGGGTTGAGCAGAGTGATGGAACAGCAGAAAGACCTTTTTACGGTCCCCCGGGAGGCTTTGTTGAGGGGGCATCTGGCCCAGATTATCGGCAGAGAGGTGGTTACCGAGGGCCTCGTGGTGGTCGCGGTGATAGAACCGTTACCGTCGGCCTCCACCGCCTGTCGTTGTTGAGCCGACGGCCTCCTCGGAGGTGGCTGCTTCCGGACAGACGCCGGAGTTGTCCGGTCAGGTTATGGACGCGGTGACGGCACTGGCTAATGCTGAGGTGCCTAAGACTGAGCCCATGGTGACGGGCACTGTCGTTGCTGCTGACAAGTCAGGCGGTGATAGAGCTTTCAAGTAGGCTCGTAAAAAGGAGAAGATGATGTGTTATCGATGTGGTGAGAAGGGTCATTTTATTGCTGTATGCGTGACTGAGTTATGTGATACCTGCCTCAAGCCAACGCATGATACGGGGGAGTGCCCGATACTGCGTGAACAGATGCCAAGTATTACCATTTATGGAGTTTGCTGTGCCGAGTTGATGTTCTTTGAGTCTCCTAGTGCGAGGGAGATCCCAGAGGAGCCCCAGAATACAACCACGGGGGTTGTCAAAGTCACGAAAGGTGATGTGTCTGAGGCTCAGATTATGCAGAGGCTTACTGAGTTAGCTCCATATAATTTTCAGTAGGAGCTTATCAGACTCGAGGCCAATATGTATAAGGTTGACTTCCCTACAGCAGAGGACTTGCAGCGACTTCTGAGTTTTGAGTTGTGCAGAGTGTCCGGCACAGAGTGCATCCTCGAGTTTCATGAGTGGAAGAAGGTAGAGCCACAGGGCAAGCCTCTTACTCAGGCCTGGTTACGATTCTTGGGGGCTCCATCGGAGCCGCTGCAGGATGCTCGGGTCGCTGCTAGCTTGGGGATGCTGGTCGGGAAAACTGAGAGGGTGGATATGGCCTTTACCCGAGCTAACGGGGTGGCCAGATTGCTGGTGAGTATCCTGGACATTGAGTTTGTGCCAGACGTGGTTAAGTGGACTCATAGGGGCCAGATATACAACCTTGAGATTGAGTTTGAGGACACCGAGCTTTTCGCTGAGGCTCTGGCAGGGACTGATGTGGATATGCATGATAAGGATGATGGTTCGGGTAATAAGGAGGCGCGAGTGGAGGATGTTGGGCGAGAGTTGTCCAACGTTCCAGGTTCCGCCTCACAGACGCCCGAGAATGGGGCTGCACCATCATCTACGGTGCCTAGGAACACTCCGAGATTTGGTTAGTTTGAGCCAGCTTCTGCTCCTCCCAGACTTTGGAGCGATCGAGTGGAGTGTGATGATGTGCTAGAACGCACGCTCCCTCCCCTGGACTTTGCAGAGGCAGATGGCTCTGTGGATGGGTGCTTGGATGCGATTGTCACTGAGATGACTACGGTCGAGGGGGCGAGGATCATGGGCAGGCGGCCCCCCGTTCTCCCACTCCTCATGTTGTTTCGCCACGGGTGAGGACTCCGATGTTGCCAAGTGCGGTAATGACTGTGTCGCGGATCGGTGATGGGACCGGTTTGGGAGGGGGACCCGGGCAGGTGGCCTCGGCTCCTACGTCTTCTGTGGCGGTCAGGGTGGCCTCTCCTGTGGTGTCCACGGGCTCCGGGAGCCGGCCGACGCCCACTGAGCTGCAGGGGTTGATCCAGGCGACGCCCGCCATGGTGGCCGCGTCACCCTCCAGTCAGAGGATCGGGTCGGGTGGGGAGCGTGGGCAGGCGGCCCCCGCACCCACTTCCCCCCGCGCGCCTGTGGATGGGGCGCCCCTCGCTGCGTCCCCGGGCGCCGTGTGCCGGCTGACGACGCCGGGTGCGTTGGGTACCTCGCCGATGCTTGCTACGGCTCTTGGCACTTCTCCGGGTGTTGCAGCCTGGTTGTGCGTTAGGGGTGGGGCTGGATGCCTTACCCCAAACGGGGCCACTCGGGAGGAGATCACTGCTTTTGGAGGGATTCTGAATCCTGTATCTGAGGGGCGACGGACGAGCTGCCGCCTCCAGGATCAGCCGGATGTTGATGACATGCATCTGAGGTGCGCCATGCAGGCGGCCAAGCTTCGTGACATTGAGGTCACTACTGGTATGTGTTGGTAATCGTAGCATAATTTTAAAATTTTCCTACGCTCACCAAGATGCATCTATGGAGTATACTAGCAACGAGGGGAAAGGAGTGCATCTACATACCCTTGTAGATCGCGAGCGGAAGCGTTCCAATGAACGTGGATGACGGAGTCGTACTCGCCGTGATCCAAATCACCGATGACCGAGTGCCGAACGGACGGCACCTCCGCGTTCAACACACGTACGGTGCAGCGACGTCTCCTCCTGCTTGATCCAGCAAGGGGGAAGGAGAGGTTGATGGAGATCCAGCAGCACGACGGCGTGGTGGTGGATGTAGCGGGATGCCGGCAGGGCTTCGCCGAGCTTCTACGAGAGAGAGAGGTGTAGCAGTGGGAGAGGGAGGCGCCCAAGGCTGTAGGTTCCTGCCCTCCCTCCCCCCCTTTATATAGGCCCCCTTGGGAGGGGGGGCGGCCAAAACCCATCTAGGGTTGGGGGGGCGGCGGCCAAGGGGTGCCTTGCCCCCCAAGGCAAGTGGGAAGCCCCCCCACCCTAGGGTTTGCAACCCTAGGCGCATGGGGGGAGGCCCATGGGGGGGCGCCCAGCCCACTAGGGGCTGCTTCCCTTCCCACTTCAGCCCACGGGGCCCTCCGGGATAGGTGGCCCCACCCGGTGGACCCCCGGGACCCTTCTGGTGGTCCCGGTACAATACCGGTAACCCCCGAAACTTTCCCGGTGGCCGAAACTTGACTTCCTATATATAATTCTTCACCTCCGGACCATTCCGGAACCTCTTGTGATGTCCGGGATCTCATACGGTACTCCGAACAACTTTCGGGTTTCCGCATACACATATCTCTACAACCCTAGCGTCACCGAACCTTAAGTGTGTAGACCCTACGGGTTCGGGAGACATGCAGACATGACCGAGACGCCTCTCCGGTCAATAACCAACAGCGGGATCTGGATACCCATGTTGGCTCCCACATGTTCCACGATGATCTCATCGGATGAACCATGATGTCGAGGATTCAATCAATCCCGTATACAATTCCCTTTGTCAATCGGTATGTTACTTGCCCGAGATTCGATCGTCGGTATCCCAATACCTTGTTCAATCTCGTTACCGGCAAGTCTCTTTACTCGTACCGCAATGCATGATCCCGTTACTAACGCCTTAGTCACATTGAGCTCATTATGATGATGCATTACCGAGTGGGCCCAGAGATACCTCTCCGTCACACGGAGTGACAAATCCCAGTCTCGATCCGTGCCAACCCAACAGACACTTTCGGAGATACCCGTAGTGCTCCTTTATAGTCACCCAGTTACGTTGTGACGTTTGGCACACCCAAAGCACTCCTACGGTATCCGGGAGTTGCACGATCTCATGGTCTAAGGAAAAGATACTTGACATTGGAAAAGCTCTAGCAAACGAAACTACGCGATCTCTTATGCTATGCTTAGGATTGGGTCTTGTCCATCACATCATTCTCCTAATGATGTGATCCCGTTATCAATGACATCCAATGTCTATAGTCAGGAAACCATGACTATCTGTTGATCAATGAGCTAGTCAACTAGAGGCTTACTAGGGACACGTTGTGGTCTATGCATTCACACATGTATTACGATTTCCGGACAATACAATTATAGCATGAATAATAGACTATTATCATGAACAAAGAAATATAATAATAACCATTTATTATTGCCTCTAGGGCATATTTCCAACAGTCTCCCACTTGCACTAGAGTCAATAATCTAGTTACATTGTGATGAATCGAACACCCATTGCGTCCTGGTGTTGATCATGTTTTGCCCTAGGGAGAGGTTTAGTCAACGGATCTGCTACATTCAGGTCCGTATGTACTTTACAAATATCTATGTCTCCATTTTGAACACTTTCACGAATGGAGTTGAAGCGACGCTTGATATGCCTGGTCTTCCTGTGAAACCTGGGCTCCTTCGGAAGGGCAATAGCTCCAGTGTTGTCACAGAAGAGAGTCATCGGGCCCGACGCATTGGGAATCACCCCTAGGTCGGTAATGAACTCCTTCATCCAGACTGCTTCCTGTGCTGCCTCCGAGGCTGCCATGTACTCCGCTTCACATGTAGATCCCGCCACGATGCTTTGCTTGCAACTGCACCAGCTTACTGCTCCTCCATTCAAAATATACACGTATCCGGTTTGTGACTTTGAGTCATCCAGATCTGTGTCGAAGCTAGCGTGGACCTACGAAGTTCAGTAACTTGATCTGAAGCTTCATGATCATCATCATTAACTTCCTCCCCAGTCGGTGTAGGCACCACAGGAACATCTTCCCTCGCTGCGCTACTTTCCGGTTCGGAAGGGGTGACTATCACCTCATCAAGTTCCACTTTCCTCCCACTCAATTCTTTCGAGAGAAACTCCTTCTCCGGAAAGGACCCGTTCTTGGCAACGAAGATCTTGCCTTCGGATCTGAGGTAGAAGGTATACCCAATGGTTTCCTTAGGGTATCCTATGAAGACGCATTTTTCCGATTTGGGTTCGAGCTTTTCAGGTTGAAGTTTCTTGACATAAGCATCGCATCCCCAAACTTTTAGAAACGACAGCTTAGGTTTCTTCCCAAACCATAATTCATACGGTGTCGTCTCAACGGATTTCGACGGAGCCCTATTTAAAGTGAATGCGGCAGTCTCTAAAGCATAGCCCCAAAATGAGAGCGGTAAATCGGTAAGAGACATCATAGATCGCACCATATCCAATAGAGTGCGATTACGACGTTCGGACACACCATTTCTCTAAGGTGTTCCAGGCGGCGTGAGTTGTGAAACTATTCCACATTTCCTTAAGTGTGCACCAAACTCGTGACTTAAATATTCTCCTCCACGATCTGATCGTAAGAATTTTATTCTCCTGTCACGTTGATTCTCAACCTCACTCTGAAATTCCTTGAACTTTTCAAAGGTTTCAGACTTGTGTTTCATTAGGTAGACATACCCATATCTACTTAAGTCATCAGTAAGAGTGAGAACATAACGATATCCTCCGCGAGCCTCAACACTCATTGGACCGCACACATCGGTATGTATGATTTCCAATAAGTTGGTTGCTCGCTCCATTGTTCCGGAGAACGGAGTCTTGGTCATCTTACCCATGAGGCATGGTTCGCACGTGTCAAATGATTCGTAATCAAGAGACTCCAAAAGTCCATCTGCATGGAGCTTCTTCATGCGCTTGACACCAATGTGACCAAGGCGGCAGTGCCACAAGTATGTGGGACTATCGTTATCAACTTTACATCTTTTGGTATTCATACTATGAACATGTGTAACATCACGTTCGAGATTCATCAAAAATAAACCATTGACCAGCGGGGCATGACCATAAAACATATCTCTCAAATAAATAGAACAACCATTATTCTCGGATTTAAATGAGTAGCCATGTCGAATTAAACGAGATCCAGATACAATGTTCATGCTCAAAGCTGGCACTAAATAACAATTATTGAGGTTTAAAACTAATCCCGTGGGTAGATGCAGAGGTAGCGTGCCGACGGCGATCACATCGACCTTGGAACCATTCCCGACGCGCATCGTCACCTCGTCCTTCGCCAGTCTCCGTTTATTCCGTAGTTCCTGTTTTGAGTTACAAATATGAGCAACCGCACCGGTATCAAATACCCAGGAGCTACTACGAGTACTGGTAAGGTACACATCAATTACATGTATATCACATATACCTTTGGTGTTGCCGGCCTTCTTCTTGTCCGCTAAGTATTTGGGGCAGTTCCGCTTCCAGTGACCACTTCCCTTGCAATAAAAGCACTCAGTCTCGGGCTTGGGTCCATTCCTTGGCTTCTTCCCAGTACCTGGTTTACCGGGCGCGGCAACTCCCTTGCCGTCCTTCTTGAAGTTCTTCTTACCCTTGCCCTTCTTGAACTTAGTGGTTTTATTCACCATCAACACTTGATGCTCTTTTTTGATCTCCCCTTCCGCTGATTTCAGCATTGAATATACCTCGGGAATGGTCTTTTCCATCCCCTGCATATTGTAGTTCATCACAAAGCTCTTGTAGCTCGGTGGAAGCGACTGGAGGATTCTGTCAATGACCGCGTCATCCGGGAGATTAACTCCCAGCTGAGACAAGCGGTTGTGCAACCCAGACATTCTGAGTATGTGCTCACTAACAGAACTGTTCTCCTCCATTTTACAGCTGAAGAACTTGTCGGAGACATCATATCTCTCGACCCGGGCATGAGCTTGAAAAACTAATTTCAGCTCCTCGAACATCTCATATGCTCCATGTTTCTCAAAACGCTTTTGGAGACCCGGTTCTAGGTTGTAAAGCATGCCGCACTGAACGAGGGAGTAATCATCAGCACGTGATTGCCAAGCGTTCATAACGTCTTGGTTCTGTGGGATTGGTGCATCACCTAGCGGTGCTTCTAAGACATAATCTTTCTTGGCTACTATGAGGATGAGCCTCAGGTTCCGGACCCAGTCCGTATAGTTGCTGCCATCATCTTTCAGCTTGGTTTTCTCTAGGAACGCGTTGAAATTGAGGACAACGTTGGCCATTTGATCTACAAGACATAGTGTAAAGATTTTAGACTAAGTTCATGATAATTGAGTTCATCTAATCAAATTATTTAATGAACTCCCACTCAGATAGACATCCCTCTAGTCATCTAAGTGAAACATGATCCGAGTTTACCTAGGCCGTGTCCGATCATCACGTGAGACGGACTAGTCAAGATCGGTGAACATCTCCATGTTGATCGTATCTTCTATACGACTCATGCTCGACCTTTCGGTCCTCCGTGTTCCGAGGCCATGTCTGTACATGCTAGGCTCGTCAAGTCAACCTAAGTGTATTGCGTGTGTTCCGAGGCCATGTCTGTACATGCTAGGCTCGTCAACACCCGTTGTATTCGAACGTTAGAATCTATCACACCCGATCATCACGTGGTGCTTCGAAACAACGAACCTTCGCAACGATGCACAGTTAGGGTGAACACTTTTCTTGAAATTATTATAAGGGATCATCTTACTTACTACCGTCGTTCTAAGCAAATAAGATGCAAAAACATGATAAACATCACATGCAATCAAATAGTGACATGATATGGCCAATATCATCATGCTCCTTTGATCTCCATCTTCGGGGCACCATGATCATCTTCGTCACCGGCATGACACCATGATCTCCATCATCATGATCTCCATCATTGTGTCTTCATGAAGTCGTCACGCCAACGATTACTTCTACTTCTATGGCTAACGCGTTTAGCAACAAAGTAAAGTAATTTACATGGCGTTATTCAATGACGCGCAGGTCATGCAAAATAATAAAGACAACTCCTATGGCTCCTGCCGGTTGTCATACTCATCGACATGCAAGTCGTGATTCCTATTACAAGAATATGATCAATCTCATACATCACATATATCATTCATCACATCTTCTGGCCATATCACATCACATAGCACTTGCTGCAAAAACAAGTTAGACGTCCTCTAATTGTTGTTGCAAGTTTTTTTACGTGGTTTGTAGGTTTCTAGCAAGAACGTTTTCTTACCTACGTATGACCACAACGCGATTTGCCAATTTCTATTTACCCTTCATAAGGACCCTTTTCATCGAATCCGTTCCGACTAAAGTAGGAGAGACAGACACCCGCTAGCCACCTTATGCATCTAGTGCATGTCAGTCGGTGGAACCTGTCTCACGTAAGCGTACGTGTAAGGTCGGTCCGGGCCGCTTCATCCTACAATGCCGCCGAAACAAGAAAAGACTAGTAGCGGCAAGAAGAATTGGCAAACTCAACGCCCACAACTACTTTGTGTTCTACTCGTGCATAGTAACTACGCATAGGCCTGGCTCATGATGCCACTGTTGGTAATCGTAGCATAATTTTAAAATTTTCCTACGCTCACCAAGATGCATCTATGGAGTATACTAGCAACGAGGGGAAAGGAGTGCATCTACATACCCTTGTAGATCGCGAGCGGAAGCGTTCCAATGAACGTGGATGACGGAGTCGTACTCGCCGTGATCCAAATCACCGATGACCGAGTGCCGAACGGACGGCACCTCCGCGTTCAACACACGTACGGTGTAGCGACGTCTCCTCCTGCTTGATCCAGCAAGGGGGAAGGAGAGGTTGATGGAGATTCAGCAGCACGACGGCGTGGTGGTGGATGTAGCGGGATGCCGGCAGGGCTTCACCGAGCTTCTACGAGAGAGAGGTGTAGCAGGGGGAGAGGGAGGCACCCAAGGCTGTAGGTTCCTGCCCTCCCTCCCCCCCTTTATATAGGCCCCCTTGGGAGGGGGGGCGGCCAAAACCCATCTAGGGTTGGGGGGCGGCGGCCAAGGGGTGCCTTGCCCCCCAAGGCAAGTGGGAAGCCCCCCCACCCTAGGGTTTGCAACCCTAGGCGCATGGGGGGAGGCCCATGGGGGGGCGCCCAGCCCACTAGGGGCTGGTTCCCTTCCCACTTCAGCCCACGGGGCCCTCCAGGATAGGTGGCCCCACCCGGTGGACCCCCGGGACCCTTCTGGTGGTCCCGGTACAATACCGGTAACCCCCGAAACTTTCCCGGTGGCTGAAACTTGACTTCCTATATATAATTCTTCACCTCCGGACCATTCCGGAACCTCTTGTGACGTCCGAGATCTCATCCAGGACTCCGAACAACTTTCGGGTTTCCGCATACACATATCTCTACAACCCTAGCGTCACCGAACCTTAAGTGTGTAGACCCTACGGGTTCGGGAGACATGCAGACATGACCGAGACGCCTCTCCGGTCAATAACCAACAGCGGGATCTGGATACCCCATGTTGGCTCCCACATGTTCCACGATGATCTCATCGGATGAACCACGATGTCGAGGATTCAATCAATCCCGTATACAATTCCCTTTGTCAATCGGTATGTTACTTGCCCGAGATTCGATCGTCGGTATCCCAATACCTTGTTCAATCTCGTTACCGGCAAGTCTCTTTACTCGTACCGCAATGCATGATCCCGTGACTAACGCCTTAGTCACATTGAGCTCATTATGATGATGCATTACCGAGTGGGCCCAGAGATACCTCTCCGTCACACGGAGTGACAAATCCCAGTCTCGATCCGTGCCAACCCAACAGACACTTTCGGAGATACCCGTAGTGCTCCTTTATAGTCACCCAGTTACGTTGTGACGTTTGGCACACCCAAAGCACTCCTACGGTATCCGGGAGTTGCACGATCTCATGGTCTAAGGAAAAGATACTTGACATTGGAAAAGCTCTAGCAAACGAAACTGCACGATCTTTTATGCTATGCTTAGGATTGGGTCTTGTCCATCACATCATTCTCCTAATGATGTGATCCCGTTATCAATGACATCCAATGTCTATAGTCAGGAAACCATGACTATCTGTTGATCAACGAGCTAGTCAACTAGAGGCTTACTAGGGACACGTTGTGGTCTATGCATTCACACATGTATTACGATTTCCGGACAATACAATTATAGCATGAATAATAGACTATTATCGTGAACAAAGTAATATAATAATAACCATTTATTATTGCCTCTAGGGCATATTTCCAACAGTATGTCGGTAAACACTTCCAATTCTATTCTGCATTTTTCTAATGATGAGATTATTCATAATGCAAATCAGTTTGGAGTTTCACTAGATAGTAATGATAGTGAAATCTCTAAATCCGTTAATGATATCCTGGATTTTGAAGCGGAACGCGCTTTAGAATTTATTCGAAACTTAGCAGCGGTCAAACCTATGAGCGATTCCGACATAGATGTGTTGGGAGTCAGGGTGCTCGATAATTTTTGTGCGGATCTTGCCCCATCCCTTCCTGAGACAAAAGAGGATGATGGTTCTATATCCCTAAGGGACACTACCCCTATCGAGGCTCAGGCAGTTAGGTCCACGGAGCCCGGTTGTGAGGACCGGGTGGGGATCAAAACAAGCATAAACGCAAATGGAAGCGAAAGATTTATCCAGCTTCGGCGGTGCGTCGAAGTGCTAGGAACCGTACTACTAAAAAAATTCATGGTGAAATATGAGAGGTATCTTTTGGAATAGCAGAGGTCTGACAGACTTGGCTAAAAGAAGGTTTCTAGCGGATGCTTCTATCGAACATAGGTTGGATTTTATCGCCCTCTCTAAAACTGGAAGGGACAATTTCTCTCCACAGTTTCTAAGTACTTTATCGGGAGGTATCGATTTTGATTGGCACTGCCTACCTCCGAGAGGAAGATCAGGTGGGATCTTACTTAGGTTTAGATGCGAGTCCTTGGAAGTCCGAAGTATGGTCATGGGAGATTTCACCGTTAAGTTTCGGGTTAGATCGAAGACCGATGGGTTTAATTGGGCACTGGTGGCGGTATATGGCGCCGCGCAGCCAGAACTCAAACCAGATTTCTTGGCGGATCTTGTCCGTATTTGCGGCTCTGAGCAGCTTCCAATCTTGGTTGGGGCAACATTAATATTATTAGAAGGAGAGAGGAAAAGAACAATGATAATTTTGATGGCAGGTGGTCGTTTATGTTTAATACCATTATTGAAAGCTTGGATCTGAGAGAGATAGAGCTTTCAGGTAGAAAATTTACTTGGGCTAATACTTTGCCAAACCCGACGTTTGAGAAGCTGGATCGAGTCCTCGCGAGCGTCGAATGGGAGCAGAAATTTCCACTGGTAACAGTCCAAGCGTTATCGTGCGCAATCTCCGACCACAGCCCTTTGCTTGTTGACTCTGGCGAGGCAACGCATGTGGGGAATAAAAATACCTTTTCTTACAAATTGGCGTGGTTTGAAAGAGAAGGTTTCTTCGATCTGATAGCCAGGGAATGGGCTAAAGATGTAGGAGGGAGAACTTCTGTTGAAAGATGGCAGAATAAGATAAGGCACTTAAGAAGTTTCTTACGTGGGTGGGCTAAGCATCTTAGTGGGATTTATAAGGTGGAAAAGGAAAGGCTCCTTACACTTATTCAATCCCTAGATTTAAAAGACGAGTCCACAATTCTAGAGACCACGGAGCTACATGCTAAAGTAGACGCGGAGATGAGATTGAAAGAACTCCTGCGAGAGGAGGAATTGAAGTGGGCATTGTGAGCTAAGGTTCGCAAAGTTGTCCAAGGGGACGCTAACACTCAATTCTTTCATATGTTCGCCAATGGAAAGCACGGAAAGAAAAGAATCTTTCAGCTTGAGCAAGACGAGGGGACGATTTTAGGACAGGAAAACCTAAAATTATACATAACCAATTACTACAAGCAGTTGTTTGGGCCTCCGGAGGATAATTTCGTATCCTTGGATGAGTCGAGGGTTGAGTATGTTCCTCAACTTGCTGCGGATGAGAATGATATTTTGACCGCCCCATTTTTGGAGAAACAGGTGTTTGAAGCTATTTCACAGATGAAGAATAATAAAGCTCCAGGGCCGGATGGATTTCCGGTGGAGTTTTATAAAAAAGTGTTGGCATATTATTAAAGGGGATTTGATACCGATGTTCCGTGATTTATTCTCTGGACAGCTTCAGTTGTTTCATCTGAATTTTGGAACGATAACTCTGCTTCCTAAGAAAATAGAGGCTGTGAGAATTGAGCAGTTCAGGCCGATCTGTCTTCTTAACATAAGTTTCAAAATTTTCACCAAGGTTGGGACTATAGACTCACGCAGATTGCGCACTCTGTGGTGTAGCCCTCCCAAACTTCTTTCATGCCGGACAGAAACATCCTAGAAGGGGTTGTGGTCCTTCATGAAACACTCCATGAAATTCACACAAAAAACTAGACGGGGTTGTTTTCAAAGTGGATTTCGAGAAAGCGTACGATAAAGTCAAATGGTCATTTCTTCAACAGGCCTTGCGTATGAAAGGTTTTGATCAGGCCTGGAGACACCAGGTAGAATCTTTCATGCAAAAAGGGAGTGTTGGAATTAAAGTGAATGATGACATAGGTCACTACTTTCAGACACATAAGGGCCTGAGACAAGGAGATCCGATGTCCCTATTCTGTTCAACATAGTAGTCGACATGTTGACGATTCTAATAGGAAGGGCTAAGGATGCTGGTCAGGTAGGTGGACTGGTTCCTCATCTAGTTGATGGAGGTGTGTCTATCCTACAGTACGCCGATGATACTATCATCTTCATGGAGCATGACTTGGCAAAAGCGAGAAACATGAAGCTGGTGTTATGCTTATTCGAACAATTGACCGGGTTAAAGATTAACTTCCATAAAAGCGAATAGTTCTGTTTTGGAAGAGCTAATGAGGAACAAGATGCTTACAAACAATTGTTCGGTGCGAATTGGGGGCTTTACCTTTCACGTATTTGGGTATACCAATTCACCATCGTAAGCTGACAAACAGAGAATGGAAGTGCATTGAGGATCGATTTGAGAAGAAACTTAGCTACTGGAAGGGCAAGTTGATGTCATACGGAGGCCGATTAATTCTCATTAATTCGGTTCTCACGAGTATGCCCGTGTTTCTCTTGTCCTTTTTCGAGGTACCAGTTGGAGTTCAGAAAAGGCTGGACTTCTATCGTTCCCGATTCTTCTAGCAGAGTGATGAACTTAAGCGAAAATACAAACTAGCTAAATGGGATATTATTTGTCGACGAAGGACCAAGGGGGTCTAGGTATTGAAAATCTTGAGGTGAAGAATAGATGTCTTCTCAGCAAGTGGTTGTATAAGTTATCTCTAGAGATGGAGGCCACATGGGCACAGATTCTGCGTAATAAGTACCTTCATTCCAAAACTTTGTCCCAGGTGACAGTGAGGCCGGCGGACTCGCCTTTTTGGAAAGGACTGATGAGAGTTAAATCAATTTTATTCAATAGGACAAAGTTTATAGTCGGAAATGGTGCCACTACGAGATTCTGGGAGGATACATGGCTAGGGGAAACACCCCTCGCGCTTCAATATCCTTCACTTTATAGCATTGTTCAACGAAGAGACGCTTACGTTACGACAGTACTTCAGTCCACTCCTCTCAATATTCACTTCAGGAGGACGCTAGCCGGAAACCGTTGGGAAGCCTGGCTCCATCTTGTGCGTAGATTGATGGATGTTCAGCTTTCTCAACGGCCCGATCAGTTGTGCTGGAAGCTAACTAGGAATGGAGAGTTTATGGTTAAATCCATGTATCTGGATGTTATCAATTCTAGCTCTATTCCTAGTTTGAAACATGTTTGGAAAGTCAAAGTACCTTTGAAAGTTAAAGTGTTTATATGGTTTGTACATAAACAAGTCATTTTAACTAAGGACAACTTGGCAAAACGCAACTGGACAGGATCTACAAGATGTAGTTTTGTGATCAGGATGAATCCATCAAACACCTCTTTCTTAACTGCCCGTTGGCAAAAAAATTATGGCGGACGGTTCACATAGCCTTTAATATTACTCCTCCGAATACTATCAACACGTTATTTGGGACGTGGTTTGACGGGATAGATTCCGAAACAGCGAGACACATTCGTGTAGGAGTATGTGCTTTATTATGGGCGGTCTGGAACTGCAGAAATGATTTGGTCAGAACAACAAATATTCATTTTTTACAGGTTATCTTCTGAGCCACTGCATTGATCCGTATATGGTCGCTACTCACTCCGACAGAGGCCAGGGAGCGTATGGTTACTGGATCTATCCGATGGGAGATGGTAGCACAGGTTATTTTCAACCGGTTTGGATGACCGTTATGTAATAGGATAGGCAATTAGTTTTCCTATCTTTCTTAAGCCAGCCGGTTGTGGCTTTACTTTTATTTTCTGTTCTTTGTGAGCATTTTTGTTCTTTTGTTTGAGACATCAAAACTTGAGTTGAACTTATTTGCTTATTAATAATATGGCCGTATGCATGCAGAGGCCGGGGAGCTCCCCTTTTTTGAAAAAAAAAGTGATGGGTTGAGCTAGCACTAACGATCAGCTAAAGCAAAATGTGTGAGGTCTATCATACATCCCGCATAATTGGCTAGAACAAACATATGCGTTAGCACACACGATTCAAGACACGTAATCATGTGGGATGGGATCATTTTTTTTGAAAGATCCAGCAAAGCTGGCGTTCATTGATAATAGCAGAGAGCAACGGAAAATAACAAGGTGATGAAGGTCCTAGGACCAAGCGATCCGAAGATCAAAGAAAAAGAAAAGAGAAAAAAGAGAGCCCTAACAACTGCAGCACAACACTCCATACAAACCACACTAGACAGCGCAGCTCCGACTCCGACGGTGAACTATGAAGACAAAGCAAGGTTGGCATCACGGAGGATCACCGAACAAACCATCTGTCACGCGTCATCGTATACCACCGGCCCCCCACCGTGGCTTCGACTTCACAGCAACGGACAGTCGAGGCACTCCTCCGGACACGCCGGAGAAGAGAGCCGACTACCACGACCAAAGACCATGCCTCCGACATTGCTCACCACCGTCATTGTTGCCACAGAAGTCGCCGTGCACGCCCAATCGCAGGAAGCACCAAAAGGATCAAAGTCTTCAAGACGGGCCCTAAAGAGGGGAACGACATTGGAGACGACGCCACCGTCCAACCCTGCAGGAGGATCTGGGTTTTCACCCCAAGAACTTGATCCGAGAGTAGAGGCTATGAAGATTCCTAGCGACGCCTCCAAGGAGAAAAGCGACGCCCACAGACGCCGTCGCCGCCGGCCGGCCGGCCATCACCGGCCAGGCTTTCGCCTAGTGCAGCCACTCCCACGCAGCAGGCCAAGGTCGACCCGTACCTCCATTGGGGGTGCACCCCCGCACAGCGAGCACGCCACCACTGTGCAGGGCCACCAGCTATCCTCCTCGACGACGGGACCGCAGAACCAGATCGGGTTCTGCACCCCGCATCCAACCGCGGCCAGAGCCTCCATGCTCCAACCAGCGGCAACCGGGCACCACCAGCAGCCAGTAGTGCCCCTCCCGGGCCGCCGGCCACCGACGACCTGGCAGATCCAGCCCCGCTGCCCCCTCGCGTCCCATTCGTGCCTTCCACGGGAGCAAGCCGCCCCCAGTCCGCAAACCCGTGCTCCACCGCGCCCGCTCACCCCAACGGCGCAGCTCCTTCCCTCCACGCCGCGCACCAGCGACCGTGCCAGATCCGCGCGCGCCCTGCGCGAGCAACCGCGCCGCGACCCGACCTCCGGTCGTCACCCGTGCCCAGGCGCTCCTCAGCCGGCAGATCGAGGTCGACCTCCGGCCGCTTCTCTGCGCCCGCGCTGGCCCTAGCTCCGCACGGGCACGCCTCCTCCATATCTCTGCTCGCCGACCCCCGCCAGACCTCCACGCATCCCGAAACAGCACTTCCCTGCAGACCGCCAGATCGAGATGCCCCGCGCCCGCTCGAGACCCGCCGGAAGGATTAACTTCCCCGCCGCCGCCGACGCTGCACGGGCTTTGCCTGGCGGCGCACACCGGCGGCGGCGAGGGGAGCAGCTGGGGGGGGGGGTGCCCGACGGCGGCTAGGGTTTTCTCTCCCAAGCCGCCCGCGGGAGCGGCGCGAGAGAGAGAGAGATGTGTCGATCGGGATGGGATCATTCATCGCACATGATGCAATGCGGGGAGTGTGTGGGTTACTATGTTTATCACACATGTTATCTATGACAGAATTGTGTGTGGTGGTTCGTCAATCCCACATGCTTAATTTTTACCAATCCTGTGTCGCAGGTCGTCATTGCCCACACATGTTTGTACGAAACCATGTACAATGTAATAACCCAATAAACAAGCTTATTAGACCATTATTTATTGTAAAACCTCACGAGGTCGGGGTCCGCGGGGACCCAGGCCAGTGCAGCATCGGACTTTGCGAACACTGCCCGGCGCATCGCGTTACGCCGCTCCCTTCATGCTGCCTCCTTGGCCACCCTCTCCTCCGCCGACAGGATGCTTCACGACGAGGAGCCGTTGCTGCCGCTGAGGTAGTGGAGGAGGCACTCATGCACCTTCACGATCATCAGCGGCACCTCCTTCATGGCCTTGCCATGCTGGACGTGGCGCGGCGGCAATGATGGCTTACCGATGCAGACGTACCGGCTGTGCAGTGGCGACGTTGGCTCCTCCTTTAAGCGATGTCCAATTGGGACATCGCGGTTGCGTCGGAAGGGGGAGGCTCTGTCTTGACACGCTGGAGAGGTGGCGATGTCGGCTCCGCCTTGACAGGATAGATCGATGGTGAGGGCGACGTCGGATCGTGGTCCCTGAGCGACCACTCGAGGAGGAGATCCAAGTGCGCTTGGTACTCCTTGTTGGTCGCTGCACCTCCGCGAGGAGGCGGCTCTGTTGCTGCAGCTCATGCTCCTCCTCGTTGCTGGAGGAGAGGACGATCTCCTCCTTCCCACGGGAGTCGGGCGTCGTGGAGGATGATGGCCTGATAGAGCGACGGCGGCGAGGCCACGATCCAGGAGATCCAGAGCCACCACCTGCCAGCGCGGATAACCAGGACTTCGACATCGCCGACGACGGTGAGCAGAGACGGAGAGGAGCGAATCAGCGGTGAGCGGAGAGGAGAGGTGTGCTGTGGACGGCATCGGAGCGTGCTTAAATAGTCATGGCGAGACGAACGGACAGCAGCCGACTTCAATGCGGCGTGCCGGCCGGAGCAGGTTTCTCGGTTGTCGCATCAACATTAAAGCAGGGCCGCCCGCTCGACCGGTCTCGTCGCTCTCAATGTCGTGGAGTCACATCCACCCTGGAGCAGCCTGGCCGGCATCAATGTGCAGCAACCGCTTAGCACGAAGAAGGTTTTGAGTTGGACGTGGCGGTCAGGCGTGTACGTGGCGGACGTCCGTACTACCGCAAATCTCCCCCTAGTTTGCATCCGGTTTACGAGATTCTAGACACGCAAACGCGTCGATGGACCGATGAGGCACCACATTGAATGGCTTGTAAGTAAGGGCACCTCGGTCCGAATGTTTGCGGGTGTTTTGAGCGTCTGCATTGAAGATGCCCTAAGAGACAAAGGATCAATGTTAAAGTTTACTCATATGCTTTGACATACAATTTTATCAAAACTTGTAAGTATTGGGCTGAAGGGGAGACCACACATATAGATCAGTGCACAATTTAATTGAGTGAATCCAGGTGTGGACAATCATAATACATAGAAAATGTTCAGCTTCAACATTGTGCAGTACAACTGAACATTGTGGAGAAATGAACTTGTTCCTCATCTGTCGTCAAGGCTAAGACAGACGAGGCGTCTTTTTCCTCTCGGGAGGGCGACTAGAAACCCTAGGTGCCGCCAGGAGAATCACTCTGTCGCCTTCCTTCGGTGGCTCCTCTCTGCTGGCGACCTCGGTCGTTGGTGGTGAGGGGAGTCGTCGGATCTACGCGTGTGGGTCGTGTATCTTTAGGTTCGGCCCTAGTAGATTAGGTTTTTCGGCTATTCATCGGCTTAGCTTCGTGGCGGCGATGGAGGCGCTGAATAGAGAAGCTTCAAATCCCTCCCCAACAAGGCAATCGGTCATATGGTTCAGGATGGATTTGGAAATTAGTATGTTCAAGTAAGGATGGCGTGGCGGCAGCAGTGGTGGACTTCTGTCTTCGGGCTCCGTCGTTGCGACGGTGTTTGCTCCAGCTGTTGGGTAACGCAGTAATTTCAAAAAAAATCCAATGCACACGCAAGATCCATCTAGGTGATGCATAGAAACGAGAGGGGAGAGTGTTTTCTATGTACCCTCATAGACCGTAAGCGGAAGCGTTATGACAACGCGGTTGATGTAGTCATACGTCTTCACGATCCGACCGATCCTAGCACCGAAGGTACGGCACCTCCGCGATCTGCACACGTTCAGCTCGGTGACGTCCCGCGAACTCTAGATCCAGCTGAGGCCGAGGGAGAGTTTCGTCAGCACGACGGCGTGGTGACGGTGATGATGAAGCTAGCGGCGCAGGGCTTCGCCTAAGCACTACAACGATATGACCGAGGTGAAAATATGTGGAGGGGGCACCGCACACGGCTAAGCAATCAACTTGTGTGTCTATGGGGTGCCCCCTCCCCCGTATATAAAGGAGTGGAGGAGGGGGAGGGCCGGCCCTCTCATGGCGTGCCCAAGGGGGGAGTCCTACTCCCGGTGGGAGTAGGATTCCCCCTTCCCTAGTTGGAGTAGGAGAGGAAGGAAGGAGGAGAGAGGGAGAAGGAAAGGGGGGCCGGCCCCCCCCACCCCAATTCGGATTGGGCTTGGGGGCGCCCCCACCTTGGCCGCCTCCTCCTCTCTCCCACTAAGGCTCAATAAGGCCCATAGACCCCCCCCCCCGGGGGGGGGGGGGGTTCCGATAAACCCCCGGTACTCCGGTAAATGCCCGAACTCACCCGGAACCATTCCGATGTCCAAACATAGCCTTCCAATATATCGATCTTTATGTCTCGACCATTTGGAGACTCCCCGTCATGTCCGTGATCACATTCGGGACTCCGAACAACCTTCGATACATCAAAACACATAAACTCATAATACCAATCATCATCGAACATTAAGCGTGCGGACCCTACGGGTTCGAGTACTATGTAGACATGACCGAGACTCATCTCTGGTCAATAACCAATAGCGGAACCTGGATGCTCATATTGGTTCCTACATATTCTACAAAGATCTTTATCGGTCAAACCGCATAACAACATACGTTGTTCCCTTTGTCATCGGTATGTTACTTACCTGAGATTCGATCGTCGGTATCTCAATACCTAGTTCAATCTCGTTACCGGCAAGTCTCTTTACTCGTTCCGTAATGCATCATCCCGTAACTAACTCATTAGTCACATTGCTTGCAAGGCTTATAGTGATGTGCATTACCGAGAGGGCCCAGAGATACCTCTCCGACAATCGGAGTGACAAATCCTAATCTCGATCTATGCCAACTCAACAAACACCATCGGAGACACCTGTAGAGCATCTTTATAATCACCCAGTTACGTTGTGACGTTTGATAGCACACTAAGTGTTCCTCCGGTATTCAGGAGTTGCATAATCTCATAGTCGTAGGAACATGTATAAGTTATGAAGAAAGCAATAGCAATAAACTAAAGGATCATAGTGTTAAGCTAACGGATGGGTCAAGTCAATCACATCATTCTCTAATGATGTGATCCCATTCATCAAATGACAACTCTTTGTGCATGGCTAGGAAACTTAACCATCTTTGATTAACGAGCTAGTCAAGTAGAGGCATACTAGTGACACTCAGTTTGTCTATGTATTCACACATGTACTAAGTTTCTGGTTAATACAATTCTAGCATGAATAATAAAAATTTATCATGATATAAGGAAATATAAGTAACAACTTTATTATTGCCTCTAGGGCATATTTTTTCTTCAGTCTCCCACTTGCACTAGAGTTAATAATCTAGATTACATAGTAATGATTCTAACACCCATGGAGTCTTGGTGCTGATCATGTTTTGCTCGTGAGAGAGGCTTAGTCAACGGGTCTGCAACATTCAGATCCGTATGTATCTTGCAAATTTCTATGTCTCCCTCCTTGACTTGATCGCGGATGGAATTGAAGCATCTCTTGATGTGCTTGGTTCTCTAGTGAAATATGGATTCCTTTGCCAAGGCAATTGCACCAGTATTGTCACAAAAGATTTACATTGGACCCGATGCACTAGGTATGACACCTAGATCGGATATGAACTCTTTCATCCAGACTCCTTCATTTGCTGCTTCCGAAGCAGCTATGTACTCCGCTTCACACGTAGATCCCGCCACGATGCTTTGCTTGGAGCTGCACCAACTGACAGCTCCACCATCCAATAAAAATATGTATCCAGTTTGTGACTTAGAGTCATCCGGATCAGTGTCAAAGCTTGCATCGACGTAACCGTTTACGACGAGCTCTTTGTCACCTCCATAAACGAGAAACATATCCTTAGTCCTTTTCAGGTATTTCATAATGTTCTTGACCGTTGTCCAGTGATCCACTCCTGGATTACTTTGGTACCTCCCTGATAAACTAATAGCAAGGCACACATCAGGTCTGGTACACAGCATTTCATACATGATAGAACCTATGGCTGAAGCATAGGGAATGACTTTCATTTTCTCTCTATCTTCTGCAGTGGTCGGGCATTGAGTCTGACTCAACTTCACACCTTGTAACACAGGCAAGAACCCTTTCTTACTTGATCCATTTTGAACTTCTTCAAAACTTTATCAAGGTATGTGCTTTGTGAAAGTCCAATTAAGCGTCTTGATCTGTCTCTATAGATCATGATGCCCAATATATAAGCAGCTTCACCGAGGTCTTTCATTGAAAAATTCTTATTCAATTATCCTTTTATGCTATTCAGAAATTCAGTCTCATTTCCGATCAACAATATGTCATCCACATATAATATCAGAAATGCTACAGAGCTCCCACTCACTTTCTTGTAAATACAGGCTTCTCCAAAAGTCTGTATAAAACCATATGCTTTGATCACACTATCAAAGCGTATATTCCAACTCTGAGATGCTTGCACCAGTCCATAAATGGATCGTTGGAGCTTACACACTTTGTTAGCACCTTTTGGATCGAAAAAACCTTCTAGTTGCATCATATATAACTCTTCTTTAAGATATCCATTAAGGAATACAGTTTTGACATCCATTTGCCGAATTTCATAATCATAAAATGCGGCAATTGCTAACATGATTCGGACGGACTTAAGCATCGCTACGCGTGAGAAGGTCTCATCATAATCAACTCCTTGAACTTGTCGAAAACCTTTCGCAACAAGTCGAGCTTTGTAGACAGTAATATTACCGTCAGCGTCAGTCTTCTTCTTGAAGATCCATTTATTCTCTATGGCTTGCCGATCATCGGGCAAGTCAACCAAAGTCCACACTTTGTTCTCATACATGGATCTCATCTCAGATTTCATGGCCTCAAGCCATTTCGCGGAATCTGGGCTCATCATCGCTTCCTCATAGTTCGTAGGTTTGTCATGGTCAAATAACATGACTTCCAGAACAGGATTACCGTACCACTCTGGTGCGGATCTTACTCTGGTTGACCTACGAGGTTTGGTAGTAACTTGATCAGAAGTTTCATGATCATCATCATTAGCTTCCTCACTAGTTGATGTAGGAATCACTAGAACTGATTTCTGTGATGTACTACTTTCCAACTCAGGAGAAGGTACAATTACCTCATCAAGTTCTACTTTCCTCCCACTCACTTCTTTTGAGAGAAACTCCTTCTCTAGAAAGGATCCATTCTTAGCAACGAATATCTTGCCTTCGGATCTGTGATAGAAGGTGTACCCAACAGTTTCCTTTGGGTATCTTATGAAGACACATTTCTCCGATTTGGGTTCGAGCTTATCAGGTTGAAGCTTTTTCACATAAGCATCGCAGCCCCAAACTTTAAGAAACGACAACTTGGGTTTCTCGCCAAACCACAGTTCATAAGGTGTTGTCTCAACGGATTTAGATGGTGCCCTATTTAATGTGAATGCAGCCGTCTCTAATGCATAACCCCAAAACGATAGCGGTAAATCAGTAAGAGACATCATAGATCGCACCATATCTAGTAAAGTACGATTACGACATTCGGACACACCATTACGTTGTGGTGTTCCGGGTGGCATGAGTTGCGAAACTATTCTGCAGTATTTCAAATGAAGACCAAACTCGTAACTCAAATACTCTCCTCCACGATCAGATCGTAGAAACTTTATTTTCTTGTTACGATGATTTTCCACTTCACTCTGAAATTCTTTGAACTTTTCAAATGTTTCAGACTTATGTTTCATCAAGTAGATATACCCATATCTGCTCAAATCATCTGCGAAGGTCAGAAAATAACGATACCCGCCGCGAGCATCAACACTCATCAGACCGCACACATCAGTATGTATTATTTCCAACAAGTCTGTTGCCCTCTCCATTGTTCCGGAGAACGGAGTCTTAGTCATCTTGCCCATGACGCATGGTTCGCAAGCATCAAATGATTCATAATCAAGTGATTCCAAAAGCTCATTAGAATGGAGTTTCTTCATGCGCTTTACACCAATATGACCTAAACGGCAGTGTCACAAATAAGTTGCATTATCATTATTAAACTTATATCTTTTGGCTTCAATACTATGAACGTGTGTATCACTACTATCAAGTTTTAATAAAAATAGACCACTCATCAAGGGTGCATGACCATAAAAGATATTACTCATATAAATAGAACTCTGATTTAAATGAATAACCGTCTCGCATCAAACAAGATCCAGATATAATGTTCATGCTCAACGCTCGCAACAGAACCGGTATCAAATACCCAGGCGCTACTGCGAGCATTAGTTAAGTACACATCAATAACATGTATATCAAATATACCTTTCACTTTGCCATCCTTCTTCTCCGCCAAATACTTGGGGCAGTTTCGCTTCCAGTGACTAGTCCCTTTGCAGTAGAAGCACTCAGTCTCAGGCTTAGGTCCAGACTTGGGCTTCTTCACTTGAGCAGCAACTTGTTTGCCATTCTTCCTGAAGTTTCCCTTCTTCCCTTTGACCTTTTTCTTGAAACTGGTGGTCTTGTTAACTATCAACACTTGATGCTCCTTCTTGATTTCTACCTCCGCAGCCTTTAGCATCGCGAAGAGCTCGGGAATTGGCTTATCCATCCCTTGCATATTATAGTTCATTATGAAGCTTTTGTAGCTTGGTGGCAGTGATTGAAGAACTCTGTCAATGACACTATCATCAGGAAGATTAACTCCCAGTTGAGTCAAGTGGTTGTGGTACCCAGACATTCTTAGTATATGTTCACTGACAGAACCATTCTCCTCCATTTTGCAGCTATAGAACTTATTGGAGACTTCATATCACTCAATCCGGGCATTTGCTTGAAATATTAACTTCAACTCCTGGAACATCTCATATGCTCCATGACGTTCAAAACGTCGTTGAAGTCCCGGTTCTAAGCCGTAAAGCATGGCGCATTGAACTATCGAGTAGTCATCGGCTTTGCTCTGCCATACGTTCATAACATCTGGCGTTGCTCCTGCAGCGGGTTTGGCACCTAGCGGTGCTTCTAGGACGTAATTCTTCTGTGCAGCAATGAGGATAATCCTCAAGTTACGACCCAGTCCGTGTAATTGCTACCATCATCTTTCAACTTAGCTTTCTCTAGGAACGCATTAAAATTCAACGGAACAACAGCACGGGCCATCTATCTACAACAACATAGACATGCAAAATACTATCAGGTACTAAGTTCATGATAAATTAAACTTCAGTTAATCATATTACTTAAGAACTCCCACTTGCCGTCATGATCACCATCGTCACCGGCTTGACACCTTGATCTCCATCGAAGCATCATTGTCGTCTCGCCAACTATTGCTTCTACGACTATCGCTACCGCTTAGTGATAAAGTAAAGCAATTACATGGTGATTGCATTTCATATAATAAAGCGACAACCATATGGCTCCTGCCAGTTGCCGATAACTGTGTTACAAAACATGATCATCTCATACAACAATTTATATAATCACGTCTTGATCATATCACATCACAAATGCCCTGCAAAAACAAGTTAGACGTCCTCTACTTTGTTGTTGCAAGTTTTACGTGGCTGCTACGGGCTTAGCAAGAACGGTTCTTACCTACGCATCAAAACCACAACGATTTTTCGTCAAGTTTGTTGTTTTAACCTTCAACAAGGACCGGGCGTAGTCACACTCGATTCAACTAAAGTTGGAGAAACAGACACCCACTAGCCACCTATGTGCGAAGCACGTCGGTAGAACCAGTCTCGCGTATGCGTACGCGTAATGTCGGTCTGAGCCGCTTCATCCAACAATACCGCCGAATCAAAGTATGACAAGCTGGTCAGCAGTATGACTATTATCGCCCACAACTCTTTGTGTTCTACTCGTGCATATAACATCTACGCATAGACCTGGCTCGGATGCCACAGTTGGGTAACGCAGTAATTTCAAAAAAAAAATCCTACGCACACGCAAGATCCATCTAGGTGATGCATAGCAACGAGAGGGGAGAGTGTTATCTACGTACCCTCGTAGAGCGTAAGCGGAAGCGTTATGACAACGCGGTTGATGTAGTCATACGTCTTCACGATCCGACCGATCCTAGCACCGAAGGTACAGTACCTCCGCGATCTGCACACGTTCAGCTCGGTGACGTCCCGCGAACTCTAGATCCAACTGAGACCGAGGGAGAGTTTCGTCAGCACGACGGCATGGTGACGGTGATGATGAAGCTACCGGCGCAGGGCTTCGACTAAGCACTGCAACGATATGACCGAGGTGGAAATCTGTGGAGGGGGCACCGCACACGGCTAAACAATCAACTTGTGTGTCTATGGGGTGCCCCCCTCCCCCGTATATAAAGGAGTGGAGGAGGGGGAGGGCCGGCCCTCTCATGGCGCGCCCAAGGGGGGATTCCTACTCCCGGTGGGAGTAGGATTCCCCCTTCCCTAGTTGGAGTAGGAGAGGAAGGAAGGAGGAGAGAGGGAGAAGGAAAGGGGGGCCGGCCCCCCTACCCCAATTCGGATTGGGCTTGGGGGGGCGCCCCCACCTTGGCCGCCTCCTCCTCTCTCCCACTAAGGCCCAATAAGGCCCATAGACTCCCCGGGGGGTTCCGGTAAACCCCCGGTACTCCGGTAAATGCCCGAACTCACCCGGAATCATTCTGATGTCCAAACATAGCCTTCCAATATATCAATCTTTATGTCTCGACCATTTCGAGACTCCTCGTCATGTCCGTGATCACATCCGGGACTCCGAACAACCTTCGATACATCAAAACACATAAACTCATAATACGAATCGTCATCGAACGTTAAGCGTGCGGACCCTACGGGTTCGACAACTATGTAGACATGACCGAGATTCATCTCCGGTCAATAACCAATAGTGGAACCTGGATGCTCATATTGGTTCCTACATATTCTACGAAGATCTTTATCGGTCAAACCGCATAACAACATACGTTGTTCCCTTTGTCATCGGTATGTTACTTGCCCGAGATTCGATCGTCGGTATCTCAATACCTAGTTCAATCTTGTTACCGACAAGTCTCTTTACTCGTTCCGTAATGCATCATCCCGTAACTAACTCATTAGTCAAATTGCTTGCAAGGCTTATAGTGATGTGCATTACCGAGAGGGCCCAGAGATACCTCTCCGACAATCGAAGTGACAAATCCTAATCTCGATCTATGCCAACTCAACAAACACCATCAGAGACACCTGTAGAGCATCTTTATAATCACCCAGTTACGTTGTGACGTTTGATAGCACACTAAGTGTTCCTCCGGTATTCAGGAGTTGCATAATCTCATAGTCATAGGAACATGTATAAGTTATGAAAAAAGCAGTAGCAATAAACTAAACGATCATAGTGCTAAGCTAACGGATGGGTCAAGTCAATCACATCATTCTCTAATGATGTGATTCCGTACATCAAATGACAACTCTTTGTCCATGGATAGGAAACTTAACCATCTTTGATTAACGAGCTAGTCAAGTAGAGGCATACTAGTGACACTCAGTTTGTCTATGTATTCACGCATGTACTAAGTTTCCGGTTAATACAATTCTAACATGAATAATAAAAATTTATCATGATATAAGGAAATATAAATAACAACTTTATTATTGCCTATAGGGCATATTTCCTTCACCAGCACCGGCGTGGAGCTTGGGAGATGGTCAAGGAGCGGATGCAGATTGTGGTCTGCATCGACGACATCTGGAATATGGTGGATCGTTTGTTGGGTTCGTGGTTCGTGGCTAGTAGGTATGGTTTTCTGCTTCGACATTTTAGTCGTGCGAGGTGCCGGATCTGGAGTTTGATTGCAGTCCGGGGTGTTGCTCCGGTCTAATTCGTTCAACTGCAATGACTTCGTCTTTGGTGAGTCACCTTGAAGGTCCGCAAAGCTACATATTAGCGACGGACCCGCGTCGACCTCGGGTGAGGAGGTGATCCATTTTTTTTTCTTTCATAGTTGTTGTGGTGGTGTCGAAGGCAGGTGACGGACGATGATGTCAAGCTCAAGGATTCTTCAGTCTTGATTGTAAATTTTTTTCTTGGTTGGTATTTCTTTGTGTAAAGACTAACGTTTTGCTATCTGTTCAGTCTTGCATGTCAGTGTTTACGTGGCTTGTACTGTGGTCCTTATGATATAAATGACACACATATTACTTTGCAAAAGAAAAGAAAAAAATGAACATTGCGTATACGGTCCAAATTCTGTCAGTGCTTGTGCTGGAATTGAATTGATAGTCTGAGCCCAACCGCAGCAAATTGACATGGATAAACATGCACGATTACTCAAAAAAAAAGGATGAACATGCACGATATAAGAGCATGTAGGCACCACGCTGCTGGCAGCACCGATGCGAGCAAATTGGCGGAGCAGGCAAGGCAAGTACTCAAAACTGAAGACATTGTAACTCGCTATAATTCTCTTTTCCTTCCGGAGAAAAATTCGGACATAAATATTCTTTTCCACGGCAATATACGACAATAAATCTTCGACGATACAGGTACGACGTCAACACCAAAACTACATCTTCAGGGTACTGTTACAAGCTCACTTACAGCATCTCGTTCACAAACAGCGCACGTTCTTCTGATTCCCGATGACCAATCTAAGCACTCTACGAGCGAAATTTCCAGACGCGGATGTAGTTTTCACCGTGCGTGGTCACGATCTTCCTCATGCCCACCGACAGGCCGGTGATTGGCGGGCGCAGGTGCATAGGAATGTTGTCCAGCCGAGCATCCGGAGCGATTTCACGGACCCTCTTCTTTTCGACTTGCTGCCTGGGGCCAGATTCCACTGGGCGGACATTCTTCTGTTCAGCTTGTGGCCTGGAGCTGGACTGTGCTGGGTAGCCTGTATCCATGATGAAGCTTCGAATAGTCTCACCAGTTCTCTGGCATACCAGGCGAAGGACACCATCAATACCACCGACCGCCAGCGTCGAAGTGTCACCAGGCAAATGATGTGCACTGTAGATGACATTTGGGCTAACTCTTGTTTCCCAGAGAGGCCTCAGGGTCCTGATCAAGATAAAAGTAACAAAAATGATGAGATCCGGTTATGATTTGCCGGACCATGACATTAGAAAATTTTCAGCAATGGGTTCCGTTGCCAACATTTTTGCCCAGTAGTTAGGTTGTTAACACTGCAAACAACTTCATACTTACATAATAAAATATTATGGATTATTTAAGGCATAAAACAGCTATAGATCGCCACAAGCATGAACAAAGTGCACTTGATTAAAAGAATGTAGAAATGAGCAGCTTGCTAGTTGACCTCTATACACAAATTGTTCATAGACAGGATATTTTACTACATTATCAACTGGTAGTCATGACAATCTTCTTCACATTAAAAGAATGTGTAATCTTCCAACTTCCTTCTATTCTCTGCATGGAAGTAATCTTCTATGTTCAAGCAATCTGAATTCTAAACCACTCCTAGCATCTTATGAGAAATCATTACAGGTTTCTCAGCAAGTAGCAATAGCTTCAACAGTAAACAATCGTGTTGTTCATGCGTAAAAAGATTATCAACCACACACAGAGACACTAATGCAAATGAACACATTTCCATTAAACTCAATAATTAGGTGAGAGCATGCACTGCTCTTACTCCATTTCTGTTCACTCTACTTGAACTTAAAAAAATGAGAGCGAAATCAAGATAGTTGATCAGAGAAACATATTCCCTCCATCCGGGTACATAAGGCCTACAGATTTGTCTTGAATCAAAGCGTTTTAAGTTTGACGAGGCTAATAAAGAAATCAACACACAGAGACACTAAAGCAAATGAAACTTTCCATTAAACTCAATAATTAGGTGAGACCATGCACTGCTCAATATGGTTTCATCCATAGTTCTACAAGAAACAAGCTAACACCTGCTAGAGCTTCCGATTTGGTGTACACACACAACAACCATCGCCTTCTTTCAAGGAATTCTCAAGCATATCAAACTGGGCCAAGCCGAATGTGGGATGTTGGGCGTGATGGAGTCGAGTCTTTTTCTGGTGTTGGCATGCTTGAAGCTGCTTTGCCATTTGAACTATATGTGTATGAGACTATGTGGCCATCTGAGCCTTGCTATTTGTCATGTTCTTAGACTCTTAGTGGACTATGTGAGCTTGTCAATTTGCCATGGTTTGGTTTGTATTTAAAATATGGTGTTGAGATTGCCAAACCATTCTGCAATTGGGAGCCAAATGGCATTGCAAATTGGGTAAGCAAAGCAAACATCTTTTTTACTGTTTTCCATGTGTTCTTATTGTGGCCTTGTGGGACAGAATATATCTTCTACTCTTCTAATCTTCTTTACAATTTGTGTTTGATGTGTTTTGCAAGATGCAACTTGCAATGAGATGGGGGGGGGGGGGGGGGCGAGGAGCCAAATGGGGCAGTACTCTAGTCTATTCTTTATTTTGATCTCTTTCTCTTTAATCTTCTGTCTTAACTCTATATTACATGGCATGTTTTTATTTTATTTTATATATACTCGCCGTATCCCCGAATGGCTGTTTTTGGAAAATGCTGTATCCCGTATCCCCGTATGCATATCCCCGTCTTTCCGTCCCCGTGTCCGTGCTTTTTAGATGTGAGGCACAATCCCAATTTGTGGTTTAACAAGGTTAATTTCTTCTTGCTTTGCTTTTGATGTGCTCTTGGCCATGGTTGATTTTGTTTCCAACGTTTCCACCTTTGGTGGCACTTGCATTTAGTACGCTTACCTAATCTAAATAGCAAACTAGGGAGTATTTCGTAAAAGTATCATGGGCAACCTTTTGCTTAGTTTCCTAATGGAAAACGTCAATTTGAAAGTAGTGATGGGATGATTAGGTTGGAAAGCCAGTAGCCACGTGGGGAACTATGTTGTCCTATTGAAATCAATATCTAAGTTTGCCTGCAGCAAATTGAGGTGAGGAGGTTAATGACATGTGGCATGTTAAGGAAAAGGAACTGGAGCTAGAGTTGCCCAAGTTTCATCCTCAAACTGTCAATAGAAGCTATGAGATACTCTGCACCAAACCTGCTTTCCTCGCAGATACGGGAAGATGCTGGGTTCTCTTGGATCATGCCACCTGGCTGGTACCAAGAATGTCATAGTACTACTTTGACCAATTTCGCACTGGATGCTTAAGTTGCAGTTTTTACTGTGAGATGGAGGTGATACTATTTCCCCTTTTTGTGGGATTCAGTTATTAGAAAGATTGTCAAAGCCTTAGGCCCCGTTCGGATCCTCTCCTGCTCCCAGCTTCTAGTCTCAGCGTGTGGAGCCATCCCGAACGCGGCAGCTCCAAGAATCTGGCTTCGCGGAGCAAACGACCCTGCCAGTGCAAAAACAAGAAGCTGGTCCAACCCAGCTCCCAGCTTCCAGCTCAAAACGAGAAGTTGGAGTTCGTTGAAATTACATGGGAATGCCACCGCTAAGTTGCGTACCGGTTCGATCTATTTCCTCCCGAGCTCCTGTACGAGCCAGCGAGTAGACGTGGACGCTTCCACACCTTTCACTCCGAACTGGGCCGGCAGCCCATGCCACCATCTGCGTTCCCTAACAGCCCATGTCCCTGTAGCCCAGCGCCAGCCCATGCAGCGAAGGGAGAAGCTGGTCACAGCCTCCCGAACGCATGCAGCATCTCACAGGAAGCTGGAGACGTGGATTTCGTGAATCTAGAGGACTTCCGAACGGGGTCTTAATCAACATAGTTTTGTCCTAAAGGAAGGGGGCGTTTTTATGGAGTTCAGTGTCTGAATGGAGAGAGGTGGCACATGCTTGTGCGCAAACTTCACAGTTGGGTGTTTTTTCAGATAAAATGGTATAATTAGTGAGAGAAAGTATCACAGTTGTAGTCATACATGACTCATGGTACAGTTTCTATGCTTTTTTTTTTCTTTTTGCCTAGAAGAGAAGATGCGCACTGCTGTTAGTATGTCAGTATGCATCTCTGTATGGAACACACGTAAATGTTTTTTTTTTGGTACATGCTGCTTGCTGAGGCATAACCAAAGAATCAAAACATTGGCGTTAATCCAGAGGAAATTAAGCATATGAGCTTGGAGCGTGCGATAGCGGCATTTAAAAAAATTCCGGCATAGAAAAATCGGTGGGCTGTGCTTCTCATCCTTCTAAAATTTTCCAAGAAAGAAAAAACGAATATAAATTGTATCATGTGTGTGGAGCGTGCTAGTGTCGTTATAGCCTAATAAAGATTTTTGTAAGGATAAATTTTACTTGAATCGACATTGTCAATGTTTTATATCTAGTAACCCAGCAAAGCATGTGTTCCCCTCTAGTACAGTACTAAATTAGAACAACTACTACTGATACTGACCTTAAGTCCCAGCAATGTGCATAACCAGAAGATGAGCCCGCGAATATTAAGTGTGAATTTGCACTGAAAGACAAGCATCTTATCACTGAAATGATAAATAATGTAACAAGTTAGTTTGATGGTGATTAAAAGCACAGCACAATCATATTTGCATGAATTTTTATTCACTATTTTTTCCTCAAAAGATCCAACAAGAACTAAAACTGACAGAAAGTTATAAATGCAGTTCGATTTATTGAGCTGAGTTATCTTATTCTTTATATAATCAAAATTAAAGGAGCTTTTAGCATTATATTGTTCAACATCAGATTCTTTTTGCTAGGAGGAATATAAAAAAAGTTCAACAAAATAATAGGTCAATGGAGAAAAATGAACATTTATTTGAGCAACACATTAGTTTTTGGTGTAATAGTTAGTTCTACTGTGCTCCTCTGGTCCAACCTATGGAATGCTAGCGATGTTGTATAGCAGGTCGGAGCAAAATACTATGTTTGAGCTTTTCAATTACAGAACTTAATATCTCTAGTCATAAAGCTACACATCAAGTAACATATCTACATGTTGTGATGGGATAATAGAGATGTTGTATTACTACTAGTAGTCAAGGATTAGAAAAGTTCAGATGTTATCTAGACATTGCAAAAGAGGAGCAGAAGTAGCTCAAACGGCCCAAAGCATCTTAGAAGCTTCTCAACTTACTAACTGCATTATGAGCTAAGGACTAGCTAGAAGAAAGGCCAGTAAATGCTTGGCTTTTTTAGTCATGACTCGAAACCAACACCATGCCCATCACTTGTCCGGAAATGAAAATTCATCATGCTAGTAATCCAGAATTAGTTGAAAACATACCTGTTGGTGCAAAAGCTGACTTTAGAAGGCCTAACCTCTCTCCTGAGGTTTGATCTGCAATAGCTACATTTCCAAATGTAGAACCACCAACGATCAGCTGGTCATCTGTTACTGCCAAGCATGTCACCGGGGAAGGGTGAAGCCTGTATACCATATGTGAAATAGGCATCAGTACAAGGAGCATATCAAATTGGATGCACCTCTAATGATGATTACACACTTAAGTACGGTCATAATTTGACTTTCGTGATATGTTGATGATATCAGAAAAAGATTCAAGCTTTTTTACCTTACACCAATTACCTATACTACCTAGTGCAGTTAGCAAAGAAGGGGATATGATGTTACAGAATTCCCCTGAAGTAAGGTGAAGCTCGTGCACACAAAATAACAATGAAAGAATTCAATGATTGCAGACAGCACTTCATTCACATGATATACTACTTGATTCCCTTGTGCTTACCGGTGAATGCTCGAACAACTCCTGCTGTACATGTCATATACAAAGGCTCTACCATCCTCACAACCAATTACAACCTCTGGATCGGCATAACTGCAGAAGCAAATGAAAATGAGAATATAAGTCAATCCTACTTAAAATAATAGCAAGAATGTCTAGGATAATCAAATCTTTCTCAAATAATGGTGGGGCATACACAAGCTTATGCGACACTCCTTCACTGTTAATAATAAACGCTTTCCAGCATGATAAAAATAAAACTGTAGGGGAGGCCCTGACAGTAGATTTTATTGGAAAGAAAAATATGTTGCAAGGCTACATGCAAAAGAATTGTACAAAGGGGTTAGCAACCCATCCAGCCAGAATAGGAGAGGAGCCTTAAGCTCATCTTTCATTCTGAAAGAGAGGAGTAAAAGGTTCCATGTGACATGTATCAGATGCAATCCATCTTCAATTTGGGCACCAAATCAATATGAAATCTTCTGGGGAAAAATGGAGATATAGTTTATCAAGTGTTGTGGCACCATTTAAATTTCAGATCAGAAACTTAAATTGTGCTAGAATAAGAAAAAGATCATAAGTTGTGGTGACTGAATAGAAATATTTGTCTTTTCCTTTTATCTTTGCCCAGAATATTCTCATCCTTGTTATTCTCAACATATACTGATCTGAAGTTGAGATTAGAAACAAAGGTAGAGTGAATTCGAGAAATACAACCACAAAAAGGGGCATCTTTATGCGCGTTTGTTTCGCAACTCCCAAGTGACACCAGAGTACACGATTACACTGTAAGGGTAGATCGCACCAGATATTTATTCTTTATTCTTCAAACACCAATTCAATATTGTTTTTGTACCAGGCAACATCAATCTTGTCATTTCTGGTAAAAAATAATAGCAAGTCATATCGAGACAGTTAAACCTGGCACCTCACCTCATGCATAACCCATGATTGAATGTGTCTCCACGAGATTGAAATATACTTCTTGGTCCACTGCGTTTCCATATGCAAACCTGGGAACTAGTTAAACCTACAATCTGCACAGAGGATTGAAATCCTTTTATGATAGGTAAAAATGTAAGTATGTACTCTGTTGAAATAAAGATGCGGTGTGACCGAAAAGATGATGCAAGGTTGTAACTATAACAGTTCGGTTCAATCAATCTCCATGAATAAAATATAGATGACACAAACCAGAAGCATCAACTCGGCCAGTTTCAGAGTTATGTTGACAGTGTATAATGGAACATCAAGCACATCTATGTTTTGTGCAACCTAATGCACATAATGGGAAGAATGTTGATTCGAGAAACAAACACTGACTGATTTTTCTAACAAGAACACAATCATTTCTGCGTTTAGCCTTGCCCACCATTTTCATGTATGGATGGGATAGGCTTGACCACATGGCTTACCATTGTGCTAACAATTAGATGTACGAATAAGAATCAACTGGGAAAAGTATCCCATAATTCTTGGTCGAAACTCACATAAACATAATAGAGTGACTTCAAGCATTGGCTATGGTCCATATGGATTACAGTACAGGTGGTCTATTTTGCAGTTCCCCTTGACATTAAGATACAACAAACCATGTTGCTAACATCATTGCAACCAGATGCTCGTATCTACATAAATAAGATGCTTAAAATGTACAGTTGATGTTTTGACCTATGAATAGGTGAGGTATCCCATCTAGGCTGCAGTCTTCTATCAGTATGTGTGTATGTTTTCTTTAGGTCAAAAGGCAGGCTCTGCCTTTGCATTTAAGACTGGGAAGTTACAAAAGAGTAAGTAAAAGCAAAACAAAAGGGTCCAGCCGCCTCATGGCGCTGGCTATGCAAGGCTTAAAAACCATGCCAGCAAGTGTGAAAGAATAGATAAAACTTCCAATGTTATTTTAGTAAGCACGAATGTTGGATATGTCTATTCTCAAAACCAGAAGAGTGCAGCTGCTGATACGTAAATAATAGAATTGTGTGCCAACATTGATTACCTTATTTTCATCAAAATCGAAGTCAACCAACATTTTGGAATTTGGAACATTGTACTCATTCATGTATTTGCAACTTTCAGCAGACCAAAGTCGAAGAACCTGGCAAAAACTAGTGTCAAAACGATGAGGCATTCAAGATGATACTAACTAGAAAGGTGACACAATATTCAAAGGAAACTACGAAATCGTCAGCCATGAACTATGCTAATTATCTACAGCTTCGGACTTAGGCAAGCATGATTTCCAGAGTCATGTTTATGTGACAATCTGCATCTCATTGCATCAGCTGTAGGACCACTTGCCGCACCTCACAAATACAATTTGTAACTTGATATTTTACATTAATGAAGATTAAGAACACCACTATATGATGCAACATTCACCTTATCTCCCATTCCAGTTAAGACTGAACCGCTTTTCATACGGCACAAGGTGGCCCTGCAACAAGAAATAAGAAAGAGAAAATAAGGATACTGAAGGTCTGAAGCATTGTTTGGTAAGTATAAGAAACAAAAGACTGACCATGATAAAACAATATGAAAATATGATGAGTTGACAAATGTAACTACTTTTGCTGATACGTTATAACTCGGAGGCATACGTTTATAAGACCTATACCAGACAGCAGGTGCTTACCTCATATCATGACCAATCCACTGATGAACTTCAGCAGACCCACTAGCGAGAGTTGATGCGTGCTCATTCATGGCAAGCGCCTCAAAATAACTTTTGACTGAAATAGTAGAACTCGAGCCTCTTGCCTGCGGATTCCTCTTGTAATATAGATCCCTCATCACATGGGCTGTGCTGATAATCGTATGCCTATCAACCAAGCGAAAATCAGATGTGCACACTTTAATCAACAGTACAGCTTGCTTCGTAATTAGGAACTTCCATAGGAAAATTGTGCATCCGGCTTGTGGGGTGAAAAATGAACGGGCAGAAATACAACGACTAGCACAAGAGTTGCTGTTACAGAAATTGGTAGCTCACTGGTTAGGTTCTCAGATCTCTCTGCCATCTCGCGGAATGAAGTGGGCATCTATGATTTATCAATTCTCCTAATAAAATAAGTTCGACAATAATAATCCACTAGCAGATCGAGAAGTTGGTTCAGTTACAGTATAAGAAGAACATAGCACAAACACAAAACGGACCTACTGCTGAGAGCAATCGGGAAATTAACTGAAGGGGGCACGGGAAAGGGAGGGGAAGGGGAGATGAGATGATCCGCGTAGCGGGTCTGACCATGACTTGCAGACGGCGGAGCAGTGAGCGAGGTCGAAGTGGTCGTCCACGTGGGAGAAGATGGAGCGGAGGGTGTCGTCGTTCAGCGACTGCCCCGTCAGCCCGTACCCGCTTCCTCCGCCGCCGCCGCCGCTGCGCCGCTTCGAGGGGAGACTTCCGCTCCGGCTCCGGCTGCTGCTCGCCTCCATCTCTCTCTCCCTCTCAGAAGGGCGAGCCTCCTGTCGCCGCCCGCCGGTAGTCGGCCGGTCCATACTGTAGGCCTGTAGGCCTCCTGTGTAGGGCACTGCTATGTATCTCTTGATTTGCGAGACCGAAGGAGCGCCCGCGGCCCGCCTACTACAACAGCTCGCTTGAGTGGACCGGACAAACAAACGTTTTGGGAACCCTCGTTCGATTTTAGGAAGGAAGAAGACTACGCCCAGTTATTCTTTTTCTGTGTTTTTTACCAGTTTCATCGGGAGGTTTTCGAAAAAAATCATTTTCATTTTCCCTGTTTCCCTTTTAATGTTTGACATTTCGAAAACACTAACGCCCACACGCCTCCATCGTCATCCAGTGCCTTTTGCACTAATCTTGGCATGAAAAGGCTGATTTTGTGTGCCACGTAGGATAACTCGTGTGTGTGGGTACGAGGGAGTTCGCCCGCACGCCTGTTTCTCTCCGCGGTCAACGTTTCGTCAGTCGGGGCGTGCGATGAAACTGCTGTCGCGCCCGCACGCCGTGCACCACTTCTGTTCCCCATCTCCTACGACTGCCCATTCTTTCACTCTTCCACACCCAAGCTGTCATTTGCCATGTTTTTGAATGATGCATGGCAACTGCCCTATTTATGAGCATGAGCAGATGGCAACTCTCTTTTTATCACGAACATGTTATTTGTTGCCACGTCTGTTTGTAGCGCTACATGGCAAATGTCTAGTGTTAGTAGGTGGCAACTCCAAAAGATACCACCATCGCCCACATGCCCGTCTCCTCTCCCACACACCAAAAGCTATCGGTCGCCATGTGTTTTACAGGGTACATGGCAACTGCCCTAGCGTGCTTGTAAGCAGATGGCAACTCTCTTTTTACCGAAACATGCTTTTTGCCATGTTTTTTAGTGCTACATGTCAACTGTCCAGTGTTAGTAGGTGGGAACTCTTAAAGTTTTTCAAACCATGGTAACTGTAGTAGATCAGACCATACATGGCAACAGCTGCAGTTGCCCAAAAATGGCATCCGGCACTTGACCTAAGATGGCAACTGCAGTTGAGCAACCATGGCAACTGTAGTTCAGCAACATGGCAACTGCAGTTCAGCAACATGGCAACCGAAGAGGTCCGGACCATGGCAATCGCGGCGGGACGCGTGGTTACTGACACGCGGGGCGTGTGGCTCGCAGGCGGGGAGGGGCGACGGCCGAGACGGGTCGTGCGGGCCGCGCGCTCGCTCGCCCGGACGTGCTCGTGCGGGGCGATCGCGCTGCACCGGACATGCGGGCTGTGGCGGCGCGTGCCCGTACGCGGCCGTGCGGGCGGGGTCGTCTCCGTGCCATACAGGGCGTGCGGCACAACCACCCGATACACCACACGTGTGGCAGTTATCGGCGTCCTTGACATTTTATTCTACTAGCAAAACGGCCCGTGCGTTGTAACGGGAGAACAAAAAGTCATAATCTTCAATGGCCATGGCCACATTTTAATGCATCACCGAGATACACTATCACTCTCATTTTCGTGAAAACGTGAACCATTTTTTAAAATCATGAACATTATTTTCAACTCGTGAATATATCTAAAATCATGAGCGTTTTTCAAATTAACTGAACATTTTTACAGATTGCGAACATTTTCTAGAATCATGAAATTTTTTGAATTCGTGAACATTTTATACTATTTAAAAAACAGAAAAAATTGTGAATGTTTTTTAAAACATTTTCTTTGAAGGGGCGAACATTTCTAGAATCGACGAACATTTTTTGGAAGTCGGTGGAATAATTTTTGTAATTCACGAACATTGTTTTGATTTACCAAACATTTCTTGAAATGCGTGACATTTTTTGAATCAGCGAACATTTTATGAGTCAATAAACAATTTGCAAGTCAGAAACAGTTCTTTAATTTTCACAATATTTTTTAATTCGTGAATATTATTTTAATTAAAGAAATTCTGTCCTATTTCATTAACATTTTTAATACACGAACTTTTCAAAAAAACATGACAATTTTTTCATATCCCAAACACTTGTTTTCAAAATTGCTAACATTTTTTGAATATGCAAAAAAATTCTAAAATCCCGAACATTTTTTTAATCCACAAACATTTTATTTCAAAATTCGTATTTCTTTCAATTTTTGGAACTTTTTTGAAGTCCCAAATTATAAAAAGTAGAGAAAAAAAGACGGAAAAGGAAAACCAAACAAAGAAAAATAGAAAACTGGCAATCGGAGATGGGACGGCCGAAACAGGCGCGCTATGTCTTCTTTGAGCGTGCAGAGCGGAATATAGAATGTTCCTGCTACATGGGCTGGCCCTTGCGGGGATTCACCTGTATGAAACGTTTTTTATCACTTATAAGTGGCATTGGTAGGTAATATTTCAAAACTTTTGTGGATGCATGTGCGTTGCAACAGGAGAGATATTCTTTTTGCGAGAAGCAATGGGAAAGATAATTGATATGTCATGCAAGAAAGTGTCTCCACAATGGTAGGCGACAAAGCAAGGAGTTATGGTCTTCTTACTGGACACGTTTGACACACGAAATCTTGATAGTGATGGGGTTAGTCGGCGTGGTGGCGGGCACCGAACTCATGACTTTTTTCCTCCCGGCCCGCCTCCATCTTGGAGTTGTGCCCGCCTCCTCATTTGGTGACTGCGCGGCGACCTCTGAGACATGGTTGCTTCGTCCACTTTATCCTACGATGGCGTAACTTTGTGGATTATTAATTGCAGCGCATAAATCCCGTTTTATTAGCATAATCAGGTATGAATGTTCCTTCTTTTTAGGGTTTATTCTCTTTGATTATTTTAGTGTTCAAGTGCCCATAATTTTGCTTCAATTAAAGTCAAACAACATATTCTTTTTTATTGGCATGTGCCACAATTTCTTTTATTTATAGTCAACCAACATAAAACAAACGCGCACCGCTAACCAATGGCCAGCGCGAATATTTAAGAAAATACTATAGCGTCAGATTAAAATATTTTTTGATTTTTTTGAACATTGAACTAAATATGAATTGGGGAATATTCTTGGAAGCATGAACAATTTTTCAAATTCCGAACAATTTTCATAAAATGCGAACACTTTTTTAAAAAATTCCATTATTTTTGTAAAAACACGAACATAATTAGAAACATGAATAGTTTACGAAATTCACAAACAATATTTTGAAAACATGAATTTTTTACAAAAACATAAAAAAATTACAATTTTTAATTTGTTTTAAAGGGGAGCACTAAAAAAATTAGAAAATATTTTCTTAGACCTAAATATTATTTTGTAATTGTGAACATTTCACAAAAAAAGAAATATAAATTCTGACAATTTTTTGAATATCTAAACGGAAATAGAAATTCTGAATAATTTTTGTAATTTTTTACTTTACAGAAAAAAGAAATATAAGGAAGGAAAAAAGGAAAGATAAATATAAAAGAGAAAGAGAAAAGAGCAGAAAAAAAATAGAAATAGAACAACGAAAAAGGAAAACGGGCCGGCGAAGTTTAGGCCCCCTGTTGGAAGCTTGAACTATTTCTCGCTCCATGCGACAAATAAGGTCTTCCCAAATGTGTGGGCAATAATTAGTGGGATGGCTTTGTTGGGCCGGAGCGCGCGGAGGCCGATTACAGAATTCTGGCAAACCTTTTTTCTTTTCTAGCGGATTGACGAACAAAAGTTTAGTACCACCTTGGATTGAAAAAAAAATCGACGGTGAACGGATGAAAAAATTGGTGAAACGCACCTTACTTTATTGGTAGGTATAGATATAGATTTTTTATTTTCATTTTTTATTTCTTTTTTTTAAATTGTGTTTTCCATGAAAAAAGGGGTGAACTTTATTTTTGCATGGTAATACGTGTCTCATTTATATCATAAGGATCATAGTACAAGCCACGTACATACTGACCTGACAGAACTAAAAAGACATCAGAACGCTAGCCTTTACACACAGGAACACCAGCCTTTACACACAGGAACACCAGCCAAGAAGTAAAATTACAAACAAGACTGAAGAATCCTCTAAGTTTGACACCAACGCCCGTCACCTACCTCTAGCACCACCATAGCAGCCACCGAAGAAGAAAATGACGGATCACCTCCACACCCAAGCTCGACGCGGCTCCATCGCTGATATGCAGCTTTGCGGACCTCCAAGGTGGCTCGCCAATAAAGGCGAAGCCATTGCCGTTGAATGAATCAGACCGAGGCAACACCCGGACACGCCATCGAACTTCAGATCTGGCACCCCCCCAACTAAGACGTTGGAGGGGGGAACCATACTTGCCCGCCACGAACCACGAACCCAGATCCACTATCTTCCAGATGCCGTCGATGCAAACCACAATCTGCATCCGCTCCTGGTTACCTCTGTAACGTCCACGATGCGGCTATATCTCCCACGTGTCGAGGCACGACTTAGAGGCATAACCGCATTGTAGGTATTGTCGCAAGAAGGGTCATCTTCACACAATCCCATGTAATGAACAAGAATGGGATAACGATAGTTGGCTTACAATCGCCACTTCACACAATACATAAATTAATTCATACATCATCCAAAATCCACACATAGACCGACTACGGTCAAATCCAAATGAAAATAAGATAACCCCAAATGCTAGATCCCCGATCGTCCCAACTGGGCTCCACTACTGATCATCAGGAAACGAAACATAGTAACGACCACGTTCCTCGTCGAACTCCCACTTGAGCTCGGTTGCGTCACCTGCACTGGCATCGTCGGCACCTGCAACTGTTTTGGTAGAATCTGTGAGTCACGAGGACTCAGCAATCTCACACCCGCGAGATCAAGACTATTTAAGCTTATAGGAAAAGATGGTGTAATGAGGTGGAGCTGCAGCAGGCACTAAGCATATATGGTGGCTAATATACGCAAATGAGAATGAGAAGAGAAGCAACGCAACGGTCGCGAAGCTAGAAATGATCAAGAAGTTATCCTGAAACTACTTACGTTCATTCATAACCCGAACCTTGTTCACTTCCCAGACTCCGCCGAAAAGAGACCATCACGGCTACACACACGGTTGATGTATTTTAATTAAGTCAAGTGTCAAGTTCTCTACAACCGGACCTTAACAAATTCCCATCTGCCTCATAACCGCGGGCACGGCTTTCGAAAGATAATACCCTGCAGGGGTGTCCCAACTTAGCCCATTATAAGCTCTCACGGTCAACAAAGGATAAACCTTCTCCCGGGAAGACCCGATCAGTCTCGGAATCCCGGTTTACAAGACATTTCGACAATGGTAAAACAAGACCAGCAAAGCCGCCCGAATGTGCCGACAAATCCCGATAGGAGCTGCACATATCTCGTTCTCAGGGCACACCGGATAAGCGAAGCGTACAGGTACCAACGTAACCCAAGTTGCCAAGGGACGGTCCCGCACGGTGCTCTGGTTTGGACCAGCACTCAGAGGAACACTGGCCCGGGGGTTTAAATAAAGATGACTCTCGGGCTCGCGAAAACCCGAGGGAAGAAGGCTTAGGTGGCAAATGGTAAAACCAAGGTTGGGCCTTGCTGGAGGAGTTTTATTCAAGGCGAACTGTCAAGGGGGTCCCATAAATCACCCAACCGCGTAAGGAACGCAACCTCAAGGAACATAATCCCGGTATGACGGAAACTAGGGCGGCAAGAGTGGAACAAAACACCAGGCATAAGGCCGAGCCTTCCACCCTTTACCAAATATATAGATGCATTAATTAAATAAGAGATATTGTGATATGTCAAAAATATCCATGTTCCAACATGGAACCAACTTCAACTTCACCTGCAACTAGCAACGCTATAAGAAGGGCTGAGCAAAGGTAACTTAGCCAAACAACGGTTTGCTAGGAAAGGATGGTTAGAGGCTTGACATGGCAAATATGGGAGGCATGATATAGCAAGTGGTAGGTAGCGCAACATAGCAATAGAGCGAACAACTAGCAAAGCAAAGATAGAAGTGATTTCGAGGGTATGGTCATCTTGCCTGCAAGGTTCTCAGAGTTGTCAAAAGCTTGATCCTCGTAAGCGTACTCAACAGGTTCCTCGTTCACGAACTCGTCTCCCGGCTCTACCCATAGCAAGAACACAAGCAATGGAACCATAATCAATCACGGGAAGTGCACAAGCAACATGATGCAATACATGCATGATATGTGAGATATGATATGAGATGCGTATGCGTGCTCCGGAGGAAAAAGGATGAACAAGGCATTAACTTGGCAAACCAAGTATGCCATTGGAAAGATGAGATGATTTCGGTTGAAATCGATATAAAGATCACCGGAAACGGATGCACGGTTCGCAAATGGCAAGCAAAACAAGAATGACACGATTCTGCGATTAACAGCGTGATAGCACATAGAATACATGAAGTAACTATGCTACAAGACCCCAACATAGAAACAAAGCATATGGCAGTAATCTACAAGAGATTCTTGACAAAAGATGAACACTGAGCTACGCTAGATCACATAATAACAGGTTCAAACAAGCATCGCAAAAGTGCAAAAGATATCAGTTTCACAGACTTAGTGAAATTACTGGACATGGCATAAACAACATCAGGTAGCAATGTTCAGAGCAAGCAATCGACATGCTACAGGAACTTAACATAGCAACACAAGGCATGAAATGAATCTACTAAAATAATAGAACAAAAGTCTCTTACTGACCATGAGCCAAAAAGGATCATAAGATATGATGGAATCCATGTAAACATAGCAAGTTTCGTTAACAGGTTTCAGACTAAGCAGAAAACAGAGCATGACATTAACAGAAATTATGAGGGCATCTTGGTGAGCTTGATTCACTCATTACAAAGAAATGCATGACAAAACAAGCATACCTACAGCAAGATGGCATGTTGATGAAGCTATCCATGGCAAGAGCAAGTTCATATCATGTATGGATCAACTGCAACAAGCTTGGCAAAATTGAATATCATGTTAACAATCTGCCAGGAATATTTTATAGCAAAAGGAGAGCAAGATTAAGACATGCTAGGGCACTCCATAATTGTAAACAGGGGCATGGATGGATAGAGCACAACTATATCTACAAAACATCCTTACTGAATATACTCAAAACAAGCATGGATCTCACTGTAGACACATGAACAGCAGGTAAAAGACTTGGCAAAATTCTAAGTCCCTGAAAACAGAAACATCACGAAGCCTAGTTTGCATGCTTGTACTAGTCACCACATAGATCACAAAAATACATGGCATACACCTTTGTAAAGATGGCATGGCATGGATCAAAACACCTGCAGAGCTCATGCCCATAAGATGCACACATCAAATGCAACAAAAATAACAAAACTCCAAGTTCTGATAAGTAACAGCAGTAAACAGCATATAGCACTCTTGTACCAGAGATTTGGGCATCAATATGGACTCAAACGAGCATGGAACAATGGAACAAAATGAAGAGCATCTCGAAACGAACATTTCAATATATTATATGCACAAATCAGAGCAGTATGCAAAGAGTTATGATGCAATGAACAAGAGCACATAATGTGAAAAACTTCGGGACTGAGGAAAAATCGGGTCAACCTCTCAGATCTGAATCGGGGCACGGGAATCGAGGTGCGGCGCGAGCTCGCCGGGGTTCGGCCAGAGACTTGCCAGAGAGGGGAGAGGAGGCGCCGGCGGGGACGAGGACGAGCCGTGGGGTCGGGGGAGGAGGCGCCGGCGGCGGGGAACGGCGGAGACGGGCGGCGGCGCGGCGAGGACGGGCGGAGACGTACGGGCCCCGTGGGCCGGATCTGGGCCGCGCGGGCCCTGGCGGCGGAGGAGAGAGAGGGGGCCGACGGCGGTGACGTGGCACACCCAGGTTGGTCGGGCGCGGCGGCGGGATTGTCCGGCGCGGACCGGACGTGTCCGACGCGCGGAGGGAGCGGGCTAGGGTTTTCGGGACCCGAGATTTCGGAGGGGATCACCTATTTATAAGCTAGGAGACTCCAAATGGAGTGCGGTTTTCGCCCACACGATCGTGATCCGACGACGGAGAGCATGGAAGTGACTTAGATGGGTTATTGGACTGTTTGGAGGGGTGTTTTGCTGCAACACACAAAAGACCTTTGCGGTTACCCGGTTAACCGTTGGAGCATCAAACGACCTCAAAATGGAATGAAACTTGACAGGTGGTCTACCGGTGGTGTACCAAGGCCACTTGGCAAGACTCGGTCCATTCCGAGAACGTTTAACACCCGCTCACGAAAAGAAACAAGAGGGGTGCGCCGGTGCACGTGGGAGTGTCGGATTGCAAAACGGACAACGGGGAAAATGCTCGGATGCATGAGACGAACACGTATGCAAATGAGATGCACATGATGACATGATATGAGATGCATGACATGAACAAAATGCAAAACGAAAAACAAAACCCGACCACGAAGGGAATATCATAGCACATAGCCGAAAATGGCAAGAGTTGGAGTTACAAATATGGAAAGTTACATCCGGGGTGTTACAACACTCCACCACTACGAGAGGATCTCATCCCGAGATCTAGGACTGAAAGAACTCCGGATATTCGGAACGGAGGTGGTCCTCACGTTCCCAGGTGGCTTCTCGGTCGGAATGGTGCGACCACTTCACTTTCAGGAATTTGATTGACTTGTTGCGAGTCTTGCGCTCAGTTTCTTCAAGAATAGCAACGGGGTGCTCATGATAAGACAGATCTTCTTGGAGGTCAATCTCTTCGAAGTTGATGGTGCGCTCAGGAGTCTTGAAGCACTTGCGAAGCTGTGACACGTGGAACACATCGTGCACGTTCGCGAAGTTGGAGGGAAGCTCAAGTTGATAGGCGAGGTCGCCTCTTTTGCCAATGATTTTGAAAGGACCCACGTATCTAGGGGCAAGCTTCCCTTTGATACCGAAGCGGCGAGTGCCTTTCATTGAAGAGACGCGGAGGTAGACATGGTCTCCGATCTCGAAAGCCAAGTCACGGTGCTTGCTATCATAGTAACTCTTCTGGCGCAATTGCGCGGCTTTGAGATTCTCATGGATGACTTTACACATTTCTTCAGCTTCTGTGATCAAGTCATTGCCAAGAAGTTGGCGTTCACCAGTCTCTGACCAATTGAGAGGAGTACGACACTTTCTGCCATAGAGAATCTCGAATGGGGCCTTGCCCGAACTCGCTTGGAAGCTGTTGTTGTAGGAGAATTCGGCATATGGAAGACAATCTTCCCATTTCATGCCAAAGGAAGTGACACAAGCCCTGAGCATGTCTTCAAGGATTTGATTGACTCGCTCGACTTGGCCACTAGTTTGAGGATGGAAAGCTGTGCTGAAGCGAATGTTGGTACCCATGGCCTTCTGGAAGGAGTCCCAGAACTTAGAAGTGAAGATGCTTCCACGATCTGAAGAAATCAATTGTGGAATGCCGTGCAAGGAGACAATCCTGGAGGTGTATAGCTCTGCCAACTGAGCTGCTGTGATAGATTCTTTGATTGGAAGGAAATGAGCCACTTTAGTAAGCTTGTCGATGATAACGAAGATAGCATCATTTCCGCGCTTGGACTTGGGAAAACCAGTCACGAAGTCCATTTCGATATGATCAAACTTCCATTCTGGGATAGCAAGAGGTTGGAGGAGACCAGCTGGTCATTGGTGTTCTGCTTTCACCCTTCGACAGACATCACATTCGTTCACGAATTGAGCGATTTCTCGCTTCATTCGAGTCCACCAATACGACTGCTTGAGGTCATGGTACATCTTCGTACTTCCAGGATGAATGGAAAGAAGAGAATTGTGCGCCTCGTTCATAATGACTTTCCTTAGATCACCTTTAGGAACCATAATCCGGTCCTCGAAGAATAAAGTGTGTTTGTCATCAATGCGATAGCACTTGTATTTGGAAAGACCCTTGTCGATACCACGTTTCACCTTCTTCACCATGGTATCCAGGAGTTGTGCCTCACGAATTTGATCTTCAAAAGTAGGAGAGACTATGAGGTTGGCAAGAAAGCCTTGAGGAACAACTTGGAGATTCAGCTTGCGGAAAGCTTCACAAAGATCCGGTTGGAATGGCTTGAGGATTAAGCTGTTGCAATAAGCCTTCCTGCTCAAAGCATCTGCAATGACATTGGCCTTGCCTGGAGTATATTCAATACTCGGATTATATTCTTGAATCATCTCGACCCATCGAGTCTGTCGGAGGTTGAGGTTGGGCTGAGTGAAGATGTACTTGAGACTCTTGTGATCGGTGAATATGTCCACTTTTCTTCCCAATAAGAGATGTCTCCATGTTATTAAAGCATGGACAACTGCCGCCAACTCAAGATCGTGAGTGGGGTAGTTCTTTCGTTGGGCTTCAACTGACGAGAGGTATAGGCCACAACTTTCTTCTCTTGCATTAACACAGCACCGAGACCTTGAAGAGAAGCATTACAGAAAACTTCGAATGGCTTGGATTCGTCAGGAGGAGTTAAGACAAGAGCTGTGACGAGTTTCTCTTTGAGAGTGTTGAAAGCAACGTCACACTCAGGATACCAGACATACTTCACATGCTTCTGGAGGAGGTTGGAAAGAGGCTTTGCAATCTTAGAGAAATTCTCAACGAATCCTCGGCAATAGCTTGCAAGACCAAGAAAACTGCGGAGCTGCTTGACATTCTAAGGAGGTTCCCAATTCACAATTGCAGACACCTTCTCGGGATTAACAGTGACGCCCTTGGCAGAGATGATATGACCAAGGTAAAGAACTTCATCAAGCCAAAACTCACATTTGGAAAACTTCGCATAGAATTGATACTCTCTGAGCTTGTCGAGCACCAATCGCAAATGTTTGGCATGATCCTTCTTATGCTTGGAGAAGCCCAAGATATCATCGAGATACACCAGGACGAATTCATTGGTATAGGGGTTGAAGATGAAATTCATCATTCGAGAGAATGTTGGAGGAGCATTGACAAGGCCGAAAGACATGACAGTATATTCATAAGAACCAAAGCTTGTTCTGAATGCTGTCTTGGGAATATCTTCTTCAGGAATGCGAATCTGATGATAACCCATACGAAGGTCAAGCTTGGAGAAGACTTTAGCACCCTTGAGTTGCTCGAATAGCTCATTGATGTTGGGAAGTGGATACTTGTTCTTGATTGTCTTCTTGTTCAATGGACGGTAGTCGACACAAAGTCTGTCCGTGCCATCCTTCTTCTGGACAAAAAGAACACCACAACCCCATGGAGATGAACTCGGTCTGATCAAACCCAGACGCTCTTGTTCATCGAGCTGTTTCTTCAATTCCTTCAGCTCCTTGGGTCCAAGCTTGTAAGGACGCTTGCAAACGGGTTCCGTGCCAGGCTCAAGATCGATAACGAACTCAACTGGCCGGTGAGGAGGCATACCTGGAAGCTCTTCTAGAAAGACATCTTGATACTCACAAACGACTGGAATTTGAGAAATAGCATCCAATTCGCCCTTCTCATTGAGAGAAAATAACCGAATGGTCTCGTCACGAGCGGCATAGATAATCACATCCTCAGAAGAGTGTGTCAATTGAATTTCCCTGGCAGCACAATCAAGTTGATCCTTGTGCTTAGAAAGCCAGTCCATCCTGAGAATTAGATCAATATCCGAGTCACCAAGAACAATTGGAGAAGACAGAAATTTATAGTCGCCCATCTTGATAGAGACATCAGGAACTATCGAGTTGGCTCTCATTGACTTCCCCGGAGAAACAACACCCAATGGTTTATCCAGGTAAGACCAAGTAAAATCATTCTTTGCAAAGAACGATCTTGACATGAAACAAAGCGATGCACCAGTATCAAATAAAACTTTTGCAGGAATATCATTAACTGAGAGATTACCCATTATCACATCAGTAGATTCCTCCGCTTGAGCTGCATTCATCATGTTCACCTTTGCAGACTTGGGATTATGCTTGACCACTGCATTGCTGGAAGATCTCACAGGAGGAGGAGGCGGAAGGCGCCTTTGGTTGAAGCACTTGTTAGCATAGTGACCTTTCTGCTGACACTTGTTGCAAGTCACCTCTGAGAGTGGACGATGATAAGGAGCATTCGACTTTGGAGCTTGATTCTGAGACTTGTTCTGATAGCCAGGGTTGGGTGGGTGGGAAGATCCATGGCCACCTTTGTTCTTCTGCTGGAAAGGCTGACGAAACGGAGGAGGAGGAGGCAACCAAAACTTCTGTTGCTTAGCAGCCACTAGTGAGGAAGAAGAAGACTGAACTGCGTCCCTGACTCTTTTCTTAGAAGCCTCACACTTGAGCTGAGCAGCCTGTTGCTTCAGTGCCATGTTGTAGAAATCATCATACTTGGTCGGCTCAAAAAGCACGAGAGGTAATTGCAGATCTTCTCTGAGACCACCTCTGAATTGATAGATCATGCTCTCTTCATCAGGAACGTCTTGCTTAGCAAAGCGAGCGCGTTTCTGAAACTGAGTATTGTATTGATACACGGACATGCTGCCTTGCTTGAGATTGCGGAACTCCTCACGCTTGCTCTCAACAACACTTTGTGGAATGTGGTGAGCTTTGAAGTCTCGGCGGAAATCATCCCAGGTAATCACACGACCTCCTCTGGAATCTTTGTATTGTTGATACCACTCGGCAGCTTGATCCTTGAGTTGAAAAGAAGCGAACTTGACAAAGTCCTCAGGCCTGACATTGCTACATGCAAAATGCTTGTTGATATCCACGAGCCAATCATCGGCGTCTGTGGCCTCGGCACAGTAGCTGAAAGACTTCGGCTGATTTGCGAGGAACTGGTTGAGGGTAGCGAAGTGAGGCTGATTGTTGCCTTGGCCTTGATTTCCTTGGTTGCCTTGCTCTTGGGTACGCTCTTGCAAGAGTTGCAAAATCATCTGAGCATTGGCGTTTGTGGCTGCCATGATAGTTTGCCATGCCTCCGGAGGCGGAGGTTGTGGCAGAGGGTTCACCTGACTCCCCTCATTGCGTTCCAGATTCTGACGCGTTGGCGGAGCCATCCTGAAGAGGGTGACATCCATTAGCATCTTGATAGACAAATAGACAAGTTGAATCAACGGATAGAAATTTCAACATATAGTCTTCACAATAAACATTTGAACGAGGATGAACGAATGAATTCCATAGTAAATCATCACACTTCCATAAAGTGAGAAGCCACTTGATAAGAGATTGATGAATAAAATAACAAGGTGCAACTGGAACAAATAAATGTTAAGGATTACCCAATCACAAACCAAATATCTGCGGGAAGAAATGCTAAGAGCTACTTGAATCCCACCTATAAACTCCCGAAACTTTCTGGTTATGCAATCTGGTGTTGGGGATACAGGGGACACAAAATATATCACCCAAACTAGCAATCCCTAGATCTAGCTGTATCCATCCGTCAACACATAACCAAGAAACCTGCGGAAATCGTGTACCTCAACCTTCGAAAAGCATCCGTTATACGAGTTATGGCAATAAACCTTCTCCCGGGAAGACCCGATCAGTCTCGGAATCCCAGTTTGCAAGACATTTCGACAATGGTAAAACAAGACCAGCAAAGCCGCCCGAATGTGCCGACAAATCCCGATAGGAGCTGCACATATCTCGTTCTCAGGGCACACTGTCGTGGAATTGTCATGGCAAATGTCCTCGAGCTAGGACTTAGTCGTGGAGCCATCGCAGCTAGGAAGCTTAAAGGGGTTAAAGTGGACAAGGAACACGGGGGTTATACTGTTTCGGCCCCTTACAGTGAAGGTAAAAGCCTACGTCCAGTTGAGGTGGTATTGATTATGGTTTCGATGACGAGGGAGCTTAATTGTTATGCCTGGCTCTCGATGAGATCTTACTTGTCCCTAAACCGCCGCCGGGTCGTCCCTTTATATAGAGAGGTTGACGCCCAGCGGCCCTCAGAGTCCCGGCTGGCTCATAAGAGTGTCCGTCTCGGACTCTCAACTATTCTTGCCTTACACTACAAGTCTTGCCATATGGCGGTTTATCACTACGGGCCTTAAGCCATCTCCGGGTCTTAGGCCCATCATTGACCCGCCATCTTCAAGCTCGGTACTGGGCTTCGCGTGATGACCATTATGAGTAACCCGGCCCCTCCTGGCGGGTGACTCTAAGGGTTATATCCTCAACATTAGGCCCAGATTGATTTGAACCGGTTCATGTCAATCTTCAATTCTTTGAGAGAAAAAATCTTCCGGCTTATGGTCGTGTGAAGGTTATAACCCGCCGTGACGTCATCTTCTGGATTCCTGGTAACCCGCCATGACGTCATCTTCCATTAAGTCCATTTTTTATTCCACCATATCCTCAACGGATCTTATCTTTAAAGGCCATCCCGAAAATCGAGGCGTTTTTGTGGTGAGATAATCACGCCGTGGCCTCCTCGTTTCTCGCGCCCACTTATGAGCCTCACCTTATAAATAGCCCGGCCCATGAGCCTCCAGTCACTCGTCGCCTCCATCTTCTTCCTCCTCTCGCCACTGTGCTGCCCCGAGCTCCGCCGCCGCCGCCGCGGGTTTCCTCGTCTTCACCAACTCAGGCCGCTGCATCAACCTGACGTGACCAGAGAAACGCGACGAACCCCGCCGTAACTCCGCACCTGTAAGTCCCTGCACCTCTCCACCGTAGATCCGCATTAGGGTTCCACTGTTCTTCCTCTGTTCTTCGCTGTTCTTCTCGAATTCCTCTGTAGTTCTTCCACTATAGTCATGTTTGATCCAAGAGTAGTACAGAGCTCCTGCGGTAGTTGTTGCACATCCATTTTTCACTAGTAGATCCCCTTTGTTTGAAATAAGATCCCATCTGAATCCATGAACTTCTTCTGCGTCAGTTCTAGGTCTAGAAATTTTCTTTAGCCGACCGTTTGATCCAAAATAATTACTGCGATCTGTGAAACTTGTTTTCGCCACACTTAGTCAAAAATCATCTGTTTAGCTTGGCGGCTCACATTTCCGGCTTAAAAGAAGCCACGCGCTGTAAAATTTCCGGCTCATTTATGATAAAGCTGTAGACAATTTGAATTACTCACGATACCTTCAGCGGCTTAGATAACCCGATGCACTTAACCATATGTCATTAGGCCCCTCTCATAAGCCGCCATTTGAGTATTAAACTGTAGACGTCTGCCGGCTTATAATTGAACCGGACATTTTCCTTTTGTCATAGGCTTCATCTTTCACAATGCCTCCCAAAGCTCCCAAGGCACCCATCACGTGCAACTGGATGAGATCCAATGTCACCGACGACACTTTAGCTGATTTCGTAAAGACGGGTTACTTGCCCAAGAAGGAGATCATGTCTTATCGTGCCCCTGACCCGTCGGAGGAGAGACCTCAACCAAGAGATGGTGAGGTGGTGATATTTGCTGATCACATGAGCCGGGGCTTCGCACCACCCGGCTCAAAATTCTTTAGAGAGGTTCTGAACTTCTTTGATCTGCGGCCGCAAGACATAGGACCCAATTCCGTGTCAAATATATGCAACTTCCAAGTATTCTGCGAAGTCTATCTCGGAGAAGAGCCCAGCCTGCTGCTCTTTAGAGAGCTATTTTATCTGAACCGCCAGAATGAGTGCGCCAACGGGCCGAGCCTGGAACTTGGTGGAATCTCCATTCAACGCCGGAGAGACTGCCTCTTTCCTTATGCTGAGCCGCCAAGCCATCCAAAGGACTGGAACCAGACGTGGTTTTATTGCCAGGACACTTCTCCGGCTGACGAGAGCCCTCTGCCCGGCTTTCGTGCCCTGCGTCTGGAGCCAAATCACCCTCTGCCAGACAAACTCTCTCAAGCTGAGCGTCAACCTCTGATCCCCACCATCAATAAGATCAAGGCTCTCCTGGGAAACGGCCTCAACGGCATTGATCTGGTCCGGGTTTGGATCTCTTGGCGGGTGATCCCCTTGAGCCGCCGCCCCGGCTTAATGTGTGCTTACACGGGCCGGAAGGATGACCCTCTGCGGCACAGCCCCAACGATCTTCCTGAGGACGTTGTGGACGACATGACCAAGTCTCTCCTGAATGAGAGCTTAGCCGACTGTGGGAGAACCGGCCTGAACCCCTTCTGCCAAGCTAACCCGGCTCCGGCGGTAAGCCACTGACCTGAACACCTTGGTTTTCTTTTAATAGTTTCCATCTGAACCTTAAGAAATCTTTGCTGTATGTTTCAGGCTAATGACAAGTTCTGGAAGGTCAAATATGACCATGAAGCGGCCAAAAAAGCCAGGAAGGCTAAGAAAGCCGCCAGGAGAGCCGCTCCCCGCAAGAAGGGAAGCAGGCCTACTGCCTCAGAGCTGCTTCAGCTAAGTGACAGCTCCGAGTCAGAGGTAACCCCTGAATCTGTAGGCTCTTGTTTTGTTTCTTGTTTATTCCTATCCACCTTATCGATACTGATCATCAGCAGGATGACACCGGAGCAAGTAACCCGGTGACTGAAGAGGTAACGACACTTTCCTCCGACTCGGAGCCCTTGCCAAGGCTGAAAGTCCGAAGAGTAACCCGGAAAGTAAGATTTTCACATCCTTTAGCTTATCAAGATCCTCAATTTCTTTTGAAGCAACAGATTCATGAGAGCCGGCGGCACACCCGGACCAACAAGGATGCAGACCTCTCCTCCGGCTTACCTGAAGCATCAAGGAAGCGCCGGACCGAGGTTATCTCCAACTTATATCCTTTTCATCCTTTGGCGGGCGTTATCGTCAACCGCTCAATTCTTCTGATTCAAATTATCAGGAAACTTCACCTTCCTCTGGTGATTCTATGCAATCTAACCTGCCGGCTTTCAAGACCGCACCCGGGTAATGATGATCATCTTTGTTGTGCTTATCTTTACTCATGCTTTTGTACTAACCTTTTGTCCTTTCAGTGCCCAGGCAAAGCTCAGCAAGAGGGCGAAGAAGAATAAACCGGTCGAAGAGCCGGTCTTGACTGAGCCGGAGGTTTCAGCTCAAGAGCCGCCAGCTGCCTCTGCTCCTGAAGCCACCGCTCCAACCGACGAGCCAGCCATAGAGACTTCTACCAACCCGGACATCTCCAGCCCGGCTCAGCCGGCCGATGACCCGGACGTGGTAATCACCCGGACGGAGTTTGTCGAGCCGGGGAGACCCACTGCGCTGGCTAAGTGCTCTGCCAAGGAAGAGTTGCTAGAGCGCCGCAGGGCCAAGCTGGACATCACCAACTACGCTAACCTGAGCATTGGAGATATCATCTCCGGCTATGTCAATCAGGTGCACAGCAGCCGGGACCTGGAGATTGACATGGTGAAGCAGATACAGCAGAAGTCTGAGGTACCACTCTATTGCTTACTGCATAGTCATCTTTACCATACTAGCCCCCAAGTCTACTACTTATGATAGAATATGTTGTAGACTTAACTTCCGGCTTACTTTCATGAACCGGTAATTTGTAGATAGAAACTTTCGACATGCATTAGCCCCCAAGTGCCAAGTGTCTTTGCTTGGAAAGTGCTTGGGACTTTAAAGTTGCATAATAATTATTCATACTATAACCCGGAAATTGTACAGGCTGCTTGCAAGAAATTTGAGGCTGATATCTCTGAGCTGAAGAACCGCCTGAAGACTCAGGAAACTGAGACCCGGAAGGCCAACGCTAAATTTGAATCCAGTGTTGCTACTCAAGAGAAGCTGAAGAAGAAGTTTGAAGCTGAAAGGAAGACTTGGGCCGAAGAGAAGGCTGCTCTGGTAAGCCGGGCCGAACAGGCGGAGGCGGCTCTGACGGAGAGAACCGCCGAACTCTCCGGCTTAAAGCGCCATGTGTCACAGATGGTCGCCGCAATCTTCGGTAAGTCATTCTGCAGGCTTTCAACAAGTTTACAGTCTTTATGTCTCATAACTCCCATCATTGCTAGCGGCTGATCTTACTTTGTTAAACAGGTCCCAGAAGCGCCAACCTCAATCAGAACGTGCTGACCAAGCTGAAGGCCGTGTACACCTTGGTGGAGCAACTCTACACCGGGTCACAGCGCGCCTTGGCCGTTGTGGCCCTGTCCAATGAGGTTCCGACTCACCTGGCGGACGTACTTCGCCGGCTTGCCGTTCTTCCTCAGCGTTTCCAAGAGCTACGACGGGCTTCTGCAAGAGCCGGAGCCATAGCTGCTCTGAGCCGGGCCAAGGCTTTCCTTCCAGAGCTAGACCCGGCTGACATCGCACTTGGATACCCCAGCCTGAAGGAAGACGGCACCCCCTTCGACCAAAAAGACTTTGCTGCCTGTGTGAAGATCGTGCGCCCGGTGGCCACCCTGATTGGGAATGACACCGACCTTACCAAGTACCAGCCGGGCTACGACGCAGAGAATCAGAGGATCCCCACTCCGCGTTATGAAGCCATCAGCTTGGTCCCGCCGACTCGTAAGCACACCTTTGCCCCAGAAATTGACCCGGCCGGGTTAATTGACGAGGAGGCTCAATTTGAAGCTTTGAGCGGCATTGAATGGAAATCGTCAACCTTCCAGGTCATGGGAACAGCCGGAGGAGCGGAGAGGGATGAGCCAGAAGCTTCGACCCAGCAAGCATCTTGATCCTTAGACGGCTTATGGTTGCACCTTAGAGCAATGCCTCACCTTTTGGACTGGGGGAGTCGTGTAATAGAGTAGGACAAACATGTTAATCTTGTCGTGCCATCGTGCACATGTTGAATGCTTAGCTCCGTTAAAGTTGCCTCCTTATATTCCTCCGGGTCATAATTGATCATTTATTGTCCTGAAGCTCGAATAGCTGTCCTTAACCATCCTGCATAGAAAACAAGTCACAAGTCTCGAGGCGGCTTACCGCACTGAGAACCATAGACCTTACATACATAACCCGGAGTAAGAATTAACAATCCTCAAAGACTGGCCCTCCATTACGTCTTTGATGTAACCATAACGGCATACTTACAGGCCTTCAAGTAGAGTTCCGGCTTATGTAACCCGAATGATGAGATGAAGACCTTAACTCCGGTTTACCAGCGTCAAGAATACTTACTATATGTTATCAGCATTGTGAATCAAAATTAAGTCGGCAAAGGAAAAGCCGCCCTTGCACACTGTTGATGTGACCAACAGAACTTGTTGTAAGTCAGAAGATCAAAAACTTAGGGGCTTCCGGTTCGAATACGACCAGAGAACCGTCCCAAAGGGGTTAAGCTAAGATTCGAATGCGATCATATAGCCCCCAGCGGCTTTGGAGATGCCAATCAAGAGGGTACCGACAGCTATGTTCTCTTTGGTTCGAATACGACCCATGTTTGAACAGGAAGCCCCCAAATGACCTTAAGAGTTGTTTAACGACGCTGATTCGAATACGATCCACGTCGGTTCCCAAAGGGGGTTGAGCTATGATTCAAATATGATCAAAGAAAACTCCCCAATGAGCTCGGCACTTTGCCAATCAAGTGGGTATCGACAGCTATGTTCTCTTTGGTTCGAATACGACCTATGTTTGAACAGGAAGCCCCCAGGTGATTATATTGTTTACGGCTAGATTCGAATACGATCATAAGCCGGATCCACCTCCAAGTGACCATGTGATGTTGTAATGGAAATAACACGTTTACCTTTGGAGGAGAAAAGGACAGAGGTACTGCTTTATCATTTAACATAATATATACATGGTTATAGAAATATGTACATTATGAGAGCCGGTGGCTCAATTGTAATATGGCCGAAGCTGAGCTATGTTCCACGGCCGACGGGTCTCTTCCTCCGACTTGCGTGAATCTTTATGCTCCCGAACGTCAATAAGGTAGTATGACCCGTTGTGCAAGTTCTTGCTGACCACAAAGGGCCCTTCCCAAGGCGGGGATAGCTTGTGTGCATCTGTTTGATCTTGGATGAGCTGGAGCACCAGATCACCTTCCTGGAAGACCCGGGACTTAACCCGGCGACTGTGATAACGGCGCAGGTCTTGTTGGTAAATCGCTGAGCGAGCTGCTGCCACATCACGCTGATCGTCCAACAAGTCAAGAGCATCTTGGCGCGCCTGTTCATTATCCGCCTCAACATAAGCCGCCACTCGAGGCGAGTCATGACGGATGTCACTGGGGAGGACTGCTTCCGCTCCATAAACCATGAAGAAAGGCGTGTAACCCGTAGACCTGTTAGGAGTAGTATTGATGCTCCATAACACGGAGGGTAACTCCTCCACCCAACAACCCGGCGTCCGTTGCAAAGGGACCAAAAGCCGGGGCTTAATGCCCTTCAAGATCTCCTGATTAGCTCTCTCAGCTTGACCATTGGATTGAGGATGAGCCACTGATGAAACATCAAGTCGAATATGCTCTCGTTGACAAAACTCCTCCATGGCGCCCTTAGACAGATTGGTACCATTGTCAGTTATAATGCTGTGTGGAAAGCCAAAGCGAAATATCACCCTTTTCATGAACTGAACCGCCGTGGCTGCGTCACACTTGCTAACTGGCTCTGCCTCAACCCACTTTGTGAACTTGTCAACTGCCACCAAAAGGTGGGTCTTCTTATCCTTGGACCTTTTAAAAGGCCCAACCATATCAAGCCCCCAGACCGCAAATGGCCAAGTGATTGGTATCATCCTCAGCTCCTGAGCCGGCACATGAGCCCGTCGCGAGAACCTCTGGCAACCATCACATTTACTGACCAAGTCCTCCGCATCAGCATGAGCCGTCAGCCAATAAAAACCATGACGAAAAGCCTTGGCCACAAGGGATTTTGAGCCGGCATGATGGCCACAATCCCCTTCGTGAATCTCACGCAAGATTTCTTGACCTTCCTCAGGGGAACACAACGCTGGAACGCTCCAGTAACACTGCGGCGATGCAGCTCACCATTGATAACAACCATTGACTTAGACCGCCGGGTTATTTGTCTGGCCAAAGTTTCATCCTCAGGCAAATCTCCCCGGGTCATGTAAGCCAAGTATGGCACCGTCCAGTCCGGGGTGATGTGGAGAGCCGCCACCAACTGTGCCTCCGGGTCAGGGACAGCCAAGTCTTCCTCTGTAGGTACCTTAACAGAAGGGTTATGCAAGATGTCCAAGAAAGTATTAGGCGGCACCGGTTTTCGCTGAGAGCCCAGCCGGCTTAATGCATCAGCCGCCTCGTTCTTCCTGCGATCGATGTGCTCTACTTGGTAACCCTGAAAGTGTCCAGCAATGGCATCAACTTCACGGCGATAAGCCGCCATGAGAGGGTCCTTGGAATCCCACTTGCCTGATACTTGTTGAGCCACTAAGTCTGAGTCGCCGAAGCACCTTACCCGGCTCAAGCTCATCTCCTTAGCCATCCGAAGACCATGGAGCAAGGCCTCGTACTCAGCCGCATTGTTAGTGCAAGGAAACATCAACCGTAGCACATAATGAAACTTGTCACCTTTAGGGGAAGCCAATACAACTCCAGCCCCCGAGCCCTCCAATTGCCTAGACCCATCAAAGTGAATAGTCCAATATGTATTATCCGGCTTTTCTTCAGGCACCTGTAGCTCTGTCCAATCGTTGATGAAATCCACCAAAGCTTGAGATTTAACAGCAGTGCGTGGTACGTATTTCAGACCATGAGGCCCAAGCTCTATAGCCCACTTAGCCACTCTTCCTGTGGCTTCTCTGTTTTGGATGATATCTCCAAGGGGAGCAGAACTAACCACAGTGATGGGGTGACCCTGGAAATAATGCTTAAGCTTCCGGCTTGCCATGAACACACCATAAACAAGCTTCTGCCAATGTGGATACCGCTGTTTGGACTCGATGAGCACTTCACTGACGTAATAAACCGGCCGCTGAACCGGATACTCCTTACCCTCTTCCTTGCGCTCCACCACCACAGCCACACTGACGGCTCGTGTGTTAGCAGCTACATACAGTAATAAGGGCTCCTTGTCAACCGGAGCAGCAAGGACTGGGGGCTCAGCCAGCTGTCTCTTCAAATCCTCAAAAGCAGTATTAGCAGCATCATTCCAGATAAAGTCATCAGTTTTCTTCATCAACTGGTACAGTGGCATGGCCTTCTCACCCAAACGGCTTATAAACCGGCTTAAAGCAGCGATACGACCCGCCAGGCGCTGGACGTCGTTTATACACGCCGGCTTAGCCAGAGAGGTGATTGCCTTGATCTTTTCCGGGTTAGCTTCAATGCCTCTGTTGAGAAACCAGGAAACCCAAGAGCTTGCCTGCAGGAACACCAAAAACACACTTGGCCGGGTTAAGCATCATCTTGTAAACCCGGAGATTATCAAAGGTTTCTCTAAGGTCATCTATCAGGGTCTCCTTCTCCCTGGACTTAACCACGATATCATCCACATAGGCATGAACATTGCGCCCAATCTGGTTATGAAGACAATTCTGCACACAACGCTGGTAAGTCGCCTGTGCACTCTTGAGTCCAAAAGGCATAGACACATAACAGAAGGCTCCAAAGGGAGTGATGAACGCCGTCTTCTCCTGGTCCTTAACTGCCATTTTAATCTGATGGTATCCAGAATAAGCATCCAAGAAACTTAAGCGCTCACAACCCGCCGTAGCATCAATGATTTGATCAATACGGGGGAGGGCAAAAGGATCAGCCGGACATGCCTTGTTTAAGTCCGTGTAGTCCACACACATCCGCCAGGTGCCATTCTTCTTGAGCACGAGCACCGGGTTAGCTAACCACTCTGGGTGAAAGACATCAACAATAAACCCGGCCGCCAAGAGCCGTGCCACCTCCTCACCAATGGCTTTCCGCCTCTCTTCATTAAACCGCTGAAGGAATTGCCTGACGGGCTTAAATTTCGGATCAACATTGAGAGTGTGCTCAGTGAGTTCTCTAGGTACACCTGGCATGTCAGAAGGTTTCCATGCAAAAATGTCCCTGTTCTCACGGATGAACTCGATGAGCGCGCTTTCCTATTTTGGATCCAAATTGGCACTGATGCTAAACTGCTGAGATGAGTCACCTGGAACGAAATCAACAAGTTTAGTCTCATCAGCTGATTTAAATTTCATTGCCGGCTCATGCTCCGTGGTCGGCTTTTTCAGAGATGTCATATCTGTTGGGTCAACATTGTCCTTGTAAAACTTCAACTCCTCTGTCGCACAAACAGATTCTGCATAAGCCGCGTCACCTTCCTCACACTCCAAGGCTACCTTTCGGCTGCCATGAACCGTAATGGTCCCATTGTGACCCGGCATCTTGAGCTGTAAGTATACGTAACACGGCCGTGCCATGAACTTGGCGTAAGCCGGCCGCCCAAATATGGCGTGATACGGACTTCTTATCTTGACCACCTCAAAGGTCAATTTTTCCACCCTGTAGTTGTACTCATCTCCAAAGGCCACTTCCAATTCGATCTTACCAACTGGATAAGCCGACTTACCAGGCACCACGCCATGGAAAACAGTATTGGACTGGCTGAGGTTCTTATCAATCAACCCCATACGACGGAAGGTCTCATAATAGAGGATGTTGATGCTGCTGCCTCCATCCATGAGCACCTTAGTGAACTTATATCCTCCCACCTGAGGAGCCACCACCAGGGCCAAGTGACCCGGATTATCAACCCGGGGAGGGTGATCCTCCCTACTCCACACAATAGGCTGCTCAGACCATCTTAAATAGCGTGGAACCGCCGGCTCAACAGCATTCACAGCCCTCTTATGAAGCTTCTGATCTCGCTTACACAGACTGGTGGTAAACACGTGATACTGTCCACCATTGAGCTGCTTTGGATTGGTCTGGTAACCCCCCTGCTGCTGTTGATGACCCTGGCCGGACTGCTGATTAAAGCCCCCTTGAACATTCTGAGGATTGGAATTTGAGCCGCCGCCCGGGCCATGAAAACCGCCGGCGCCTGAGCCGCCGCCCGGGCCATTGTTGCCATTAAAGGCATTGGAATTCTTAAAGGCCTTCATGATTGCGCAATCTTTCCATAGATGAGTAGCTGGCTTCTCCCTAGAGCCATGCCTTGGACAAGGCTCATTCAACAACTGCTCAAGCGTCGGGCCTGACCCGCCGGCTCGGGGAGGTGGCCTCCCTTTACGTCGCTGGTTGTTACCCTGTGAGCTGGCATTGGCCACAAACTCCATGCTGCCATCAGCCTTACGCTTGTTACCTCCTTGGTTTGCCGGGTTATGCTGAGGACCCTTGCCATTGCCGTTCTTCTTTCCCTTCCCTGTCCTTTCATCATCTGAAGCGGGGTCCTTGGTACTATCAGAGTCGGCGTACTTGACGAGAGCCGCCATCAGCGTACCCATATCATTGCAGTCGCGCTTGAGCCGCCCGAGTTTCATCTTCAGGGGCAGGAAACGACAATTCTGCTCCAACATTAAGACTGCAGAGCCGGCATCCATCTTATCAGATGAATGTATTATCTCTTTGACCCGGCGAACCCAATGTGTCGTAGACTCACCCTCCTGCTGTTTACAGTTAGTCAAATCCACAATTGACATAGACTGCCTACAGGTATCTTTGAAGTTTTGGATGAACCGGGCTTTCAGCTCAGCCCAAGACCCGATGGAATTCGGTGGCAGCCCTTTCAACCAAGTGCGGGCAGTCCCATCTAACATCATGGTGAAGTACTTGGCCATCGCCGCTTCACTGACCTCCAGCAATTCCATGGCCATCTCATAACTCTCGATCCAGGCTCCGGGTTGTAAATCAGCCGTGTAATTAGGCACCTTCCTAGGCCCTTTGAAGTCCTTGGGTAGACGTTCATTGCGGAGAGCCGGCACTAAACAAGGGACACCTCCAGTCCTCGTAGGGATACCCACGTCGACGGAAGCCGTCGGATAAGCCGGGGGTGTCTGGTAAGCCGTCAACTGAGGCACCTGCTCCGCCTCTTGCCGTGCTCTGTCTTGGTCTGTTGCGTGAAAGGCTCCGTTATGAGCCGGGCCATGGCCAGGTGGCAAGTCATGGCGTCGGACATTACTTGAGCCGGTCGCTGAAACCATGTGTCTGCTATAACTCGGGCTCCGGCCTGGGCGAGGGGTTGAATGGATCATGTCCCGGCTGTAAGAGTACGCCTCTTGCTGCGCCAGAGCTGTCTGAAGGAGCTCCCTGACCCGGCGGGTTTCAACCGCCGTTGGAGAGTCGCCATCAATTGGGAGAGCCGCCAGCCGTGCCGCCGCGGCGACCATGTTTTCCAACGGGTTGGCATAATGACCCGGTGGTATTGGCACGTACTGAGGCGGGGCAGGGTTCACCCGGGGAGGTCCCATCACTTGGGGCTGAATTGGTGTCCCAGCCCCGGGCACTATGATCTCCGGCGGGTTACTAGACCCTGCACCTGGCGTGTTGAAGAGGTTTCGAGGATCGTAAACCGGAGGGAGTCGAGATTGGGCCTTTTGATGCCTCCTTCTCATGACCTCATTGGATGCGTTTTGATCCATCGTGAGCCGGAAAGACTGTGCTTGAATCAGCTGAGTCTGGGCATCAAGAGCCGCCCTCTCTGCAGCCATCCTGATCCCCTCCGCCGCCAGATCCTCCTTGGCCTTTGCTAGATCCAACTTTAACTGTGCCACCTCCGCGTCATGTTGAACTTGATCCGCCGGAGCACCGTAGCGGTCAACAGGACCGTCATCTTATCTGTGAGATCCATCAGCACCTGAGCCGGCGAAGGCACCGGGCTTCCTGACCCGGAGGCGGGGTTTTGAACAGGTTGCGCGCCGGCCATGAAGATTCCAACCCGGCTCGGCGGTTCAAAGGGGTCCGGAATGCTGTCACCATCGGAACAACCCCTGAGCCTGCCATCTTGAAGTTGATACAACGAGTTTGATTCATCCGTAGACGACTCGCCGTCAGAGCCGGCGGCCGTCTCATCACCAGATCCAGACCCTCAGAGAGTCCTCCATGAACACATCCCACAAAAGCATGCTTCAAGGCAGGTAGAGCCCGAGCGGGTCGCGCACACTGAGCCGTCTCGATGAGATCGGCGCAGAAATCCGGCTCAGGGCCTGGCTCACCAATCTTGCCAATGAAGACATGAATTCCGCCGAAGGGGACCCGGTACCCGTACTCAATTGAGCCGGCGTCGGGGCCCCAGTTTGCATCGTCGATGTAGAGCTTGCCGCGACGACTCTTGGTCATCCGGCCCACAGCGTATCCCTTGAGCCCTTCGAAGCTGCCCTTCAAGAACTCAAATCCACCGTGCGCTAGCCCCACGATGGGCGCCAACTGTCGTGGAATTGTCACGGTAGATGTCCTCGAGCTAGGACTTAGTCGTGGAGCCATCGCAGCTAGGAAGCTTAAAGGGGTTAAACGGGACAAGGAACACGGGGGTTATACTGGTTCGGCCCCTTACGGTGAAGGTAAAAGCCTACGTCTAGTTGAGGTGGTATTGATTATGGTTTCGATGACCAGGGAGCTTAATTGTTATGCCTGGCTCTCGATGAGATCTTACTTGTCCCTAAACCGCCGCCGGGTCGTCCCTTTATATAGAGGGGTTGACGCCCAGCGGCCCTCAGAGTCCCGGCCGGCTCATAAGAGTGTCCGGCTCGGACTCTCAACTATTCTTGCCTTACACTGCAAGTCTTGCCATACGGCGGTTTATCACTACGGGCCTTAAGCCATCTCCGGGTCTTAGGCCCATCATTGACCCGCCGTCTTCAAGCTCGGTACTGGGCTTCGCGTGATGACCATTATGAGTAACCCGGCCCCTCCTAGCGGGTGACTCTAAGGGTTATATCCTCAACACACACCGGATAAGCGAAGCGTACAGGTACCAACGTAACCCAAATTGCCAAGGGACGGTCCCGCACGGTGCTATGACTTGGACCAACACTCAGAGGAACACTGGCCCGAGGGTTTAAATAAAGATGACCCTCGGGCTCGCGAAAACCCGAGGGAAGAAGGCTTAGGTGGCAAATGGTAAAACCAAGGTTGGGCCTTGCTGGAGGAGTTTTATTCAAGGCGAACTGTCAAGGGGGTCCCATAAATCACCCAACCGCGTAAGGAACGCAAACTCAAGGAACATAATCCCGGTATGACGGAAACTAGGGCGGCAAGAGTGGAACAAAACACCAGGCATAAGGCCGAGCCTTCCACCCTTTACCAAATATATAGATGCATTAATTAAATAAGAGATATTGTGATATGCCAAAAATATCCATGTTCCAACATGGAACCAACTTCAACTTCACCTGCAACTAGCAACGCTATAAGAAGGGCTGAGCAAAAGCGGTAACTTAGCCAAACAACGGTTTGCTAGGAAAGGATGGTTAGAGGCTTGACATGGAAAATATGGGAGGCATGATATAGCAAGTGGTAGGTAGCACAGCATAGCAATAAAGCGAACAACTAGCAAAGCAAAGATAGAAGTGATTTCGAGGGTATGGTCATCTTGCCTGCAAGGTTCTCAGAGTTGTCGAAAGCTTGATCCTCTTAAGTGTACTCAACAGGTTGCTCATTCACGAACTCGTCTCCCGGCTCTACCCACATCAAGAACAGAAGCAATGGAACCACAATCAATCACGGGAAGTGCACAAGCAACATGATGCAATACATGCATGATATGCGAGATATGATATGCGATGCGTATGCGTGCTCCGGAGAAAAAGGATGAACAAGGCAGTAACTTGGCAAACCAAGTATGCCACTGGAAAGATGAGATGATTTCGGTTGAAATCGATATAAAGATCACCGGAAACGGATGCACGGTTTGCAAATGGCAAGCAAAATAAGAATGACACGATTCTGCGATTAACAGCGTGATAGCACATAGAATACATCAAGTAGCTATGCTACAGTACCCCAACATAGAAACAAAGCATATGGAAGTAATCTACAGGAGATGCTTGACAAAAGATGAACACTGAGCTACGGCTAGATCACATAATAACAGGTTCGAACAAGCATGGCAAAAGTGCAAAAGTTATCAGTTTCACAGACTTGGTGAAATTACTGGACATGGCATAAACAACATCAGGTAGCAATATTCAGAGCAAGTAATCAACATGCCGCGGGAACTTACCATAGCAAAACAAGGCATGGCATGAATCTACTAAAAGCATAGAACAAAAGTCCCCTACTGACCATGAGCTAAAAAGGATCAGAAGATATGATGGCATCCATGTAAACATAGCAAGTTTCGTTAACAGGTTTCAGACGGCAGAAAACAGAGCATGGCATTAACAGAAATTATGAGGGCATCTTGGTGAGCTTGATTCACTCACTACAAAGCAATACATGACAAAACAAGCATACCTACAGAAAGATGGCATGTTTATGAAGCTATCCATGGCAAGAACAAGTTCATATAATGTATGGATCAACTGCAACAACCTTGGCAAAATTGAATATCATGTTAACAATCTGCCAGGAATATTTTATAGCAAAATTAGAGCAAGATTAAGACATGCTAGGCACTCCATAATTTCAAACAGGAGCATGGATGGATAGAGCACAACTATATCTACAAAACATCCTGAATGAACATACTCAAAATAAGCATGGATCTCACTGTAGACACATGGATACATGGCAACAAAATAACAGCAGGTAAAAGACTTAGCAAAATTCGAAGTCCGTGAAAACAGAAACATCACGAAGCCTAGTTTGCATGCTTGTACTAGTCACCACATAGATCACAAAAATACATGGCATACACCTTTGTAAATTTGGCATGGCATAGATCAAAACACCTGTAGAGCTCATGCCCATAAGATGCACACATCAAATGCAACAAAAATAAAAAAAACTCCAAGTTCTGGTAAGTAACAGCAGTAAACAGCATATAGCACTCTTGTACCAGAGATTTGGGCATGAAGATGGACTCAAACGAGCATGGAACAATGGAACAAAATTAAGAGCATCTCGAGGCGAACATTTCAATATATTATATGCACAAATCGGAGTAGTATGCAAAGAGTTATGATGCAATAAACAAGAGCACATAATGTGAAAAACTTCGGGACTGAGGAAAAATCGGGTCAACCTCTCAGATCTGAATCGGGGCACGGGAATCGAGGCGCGGCGCGAGCTCGCCAGGGTTCGGCCGGAGACTTGCCGGAGAGGGGAGAGGAGGCGCCGGCGGGGACGAGGACGAGCCGCGGGGTCGGGGGAGGAGGCGCCGTCTGCGGGGAACGGCGGAGACGGGCGGCGGCGCGGCGAGGACGGGCGGAGGCGATGAGGCGGCGGGGACGTACGGGCCCCGCGGGCCGGATCTGGGCCGCGCGGGTCCTGGCGGCGGAGGAGAGAGAGGGGGTCGGCGGCGGTGACGTGGCACGCCCCGGTTGGTCGGGCGCGGCGGCGGGATTGTCCGGCGCGGACCGGACGTGTCCGGCGCGCGGAGGGAGCGGGCTAGGGTTTTCGGGACCCGAGATTTCGGAGGGGATCACCTATTTATAGGTAGAGGGAGCTAGGAGACTCCAAATGGAGTGCGGTTTTCGCCCACACGATCGTGATCCGACGACGGAGAGCATGGAAGTGACTTAGATGGGTTATTGGACTGTTTGGAGGGGTGTTTTGCTGCAACACACAAAAGACCTTTGCGGTTACCCGGTTAACCGTTGGAGCATCAAACGACCTCCAAATGGAACGAAACTGGACAGGTGGTCTACCGATGGTGTACCAAGGCCACTTGGCAAGACTCGGTCCATTCCGAGAACGTTTAACACCCGCTCACGAAAAGAAACAAGAGGGGTGCGCCGGTGCACGTGGGAGTGTCGGATTGCAAAACGGACAACGGGGAAAATGCTCGGATGCATGAGACGAACACGTATGCAAATGAGATGCACATGATGACATGATATGAGATGCATGACATGAACAAAATGCAAAACAAAAAACAAAACCCGACCACGAAGGGAATATCATAGCACATAGCCGAAAATGGCAAGAGTTGGAGTTACAAATATGGAAAGTTACATCCGGGGTGTTACAACCTCCCAAGCTCCACGCCTGCGCTGGAGCAAACGCTGTCGCAACGACGGAGCCCGAGAACACAGGTCCACCGCGAGGATGCCACCGCCGCCGCACCATCCTTGCTTGAACAGTATGGTTTCCAAATCCACCCCAAAAACGGATCGCCTCGTTGGGGAAGGATCTGAAGATTTATTAGTCGGCGCCGCCATCGCCACCGCCGAAGCCATGAAGTTGAACAACCCAAAATCCTAAGAAACGAATGCCTAAAACAATCCACACACGTGGATCTGGCAACCCCCTCACCACCGACGACCGAGGTCATCAACGGAGGGGAGCCGCCGGATAACGGCGGCGGAGGAAGGCACCCTAGGCAGGAGGCGATCGCCTTTCTTTCTTCTCCTGGAAGAAAGAAAGCATGTTTTCAAAGGACTGTGATAACTGCCAACTGTTTGGTACTGTAGTTTGCAACATATCCAAACAATTCCATCTAACGAGTCCGAGACACATTCGATTGATCACCCTTCGATCCTTTTCCCATCGCACGAGCGATACTTTTTTCTCCTTCTTGTTAGGATCCCATGATACGTCTCCAACGTATCGATAATTTATGAAGTATTCATGCCATGTTTACTATTGTTTTATATGATTTTGGTATGATTTGATTAGAACTAACCCGGACTGATGCTGTTTTCAGCAGAACTACCGTGGTGTTGTTTTTGTGCAGAAATAAAAGTTCTCGGAATGCGCTGAAAATCAACGGAGAATTTTTCTGGAAAATACAAAAAATACTAGAACAAAAATCTACCGGAGGGGAGTCCCGTGGGCCCCACAAGGGTGGGGACGCGCCCACCCCCCCTTGGCGCGCCCCTGTGCCTTGTGGACTACCCGTGACCGGAAGTTTTGCCGCCGCAATCCTCTGTAGCCATGAGAAATCAATCTAGGCCCTCTCTGGCACCCTGCCAGAGGGGGCCATCATCACCGGAGGCCATGGAGGAGGATCCCGGAGGGGCCATCATCGCCATGAAGGCCAAGGACCAGAGGGAGAACCTCTCCCCATCTAGGGGGGCATGGAGGAGGAAGCACAAGGGGGAGAACCTCTCCACCTCTCTCTTGGTGGCGCCGGAGTGCCATCGGGAGGGGAATCATCGCCGCGGTGATCGTCTTCATCGACATCACCATCATCATCACCATCCTCATATATTTTACGTGGTCCACTCTCCCGCACCCCGCTGTAATCCCTACTTGAACATGGTGCTTTATGCCACATATTATGATCCAATGATGTGTTGCCATCCTATGATGTTTTGAGTAGATATCCTTTGTCTTTGGGTTGATTGATGATCTAGATTGGTATGAGTTGTATGTTTTATTTTGGTGCTATCCTATGGTGCCCTCCGTGTCGCGCAAGCGTGAGGGATTCCCGCTGTAGGGTGTTGCAATCTGTCCATGGTTTACTTATTGTCTGCGTTGCTTGAGTGACAGAAGCATAAACACGGATAAGTGTGTCATGGCGTATGGGATAAAGGGGACTTGATACTTTAATGTTATGGTTGGGTTTTACCTTAATGATCTTTAGTAGTTGCGGATGCTTGCTAGAGTTCCAATCATAAGTGCATATGATCCAAGAAGAGAAAAGTATGTTAGCTTATGCCTCTCCCTCATATGAAATTGCAATAGTGATTACCGGTCTTGTTAACGATTGCCTAGGATAATTCCGTACACCGACCCATCATTATTCCACACTCGCTATTTATAATATTTATTAATATATTCTAACTTTATGATAACAGCACCTACTTTTATGTTTTAGCTCTCCGATATCATGCAAAATTATCCTCTTCATACCCACAATGTAGTTTTATTTCTCGTTTCTAGTTGGAAGCAAACGCTCGGTGTACATAGAGTCGTATCAGTGGCAGATAGGACTTGAGAGAATATTGATCTTACCTTTAGCTCCTTGTGGGTTCGACACTCCATACTTATCACTTCCACCATTGGGAATTGCTACGATGATTCCCTGCACTTGGGGATTATCATCCCACATCCCATATTTTTGATTTTTGTTCAGAAACAAAAGCAGGGTAAAACGATGAAAGGATCGATATGGTTGACTAGAGGGGGGTGAATTGGCAACTAACAATTTTTAGCTTTTCTTTACCAATTTTAACTTTGCATCAAAGTATGTTGTCTAGATATGCAACTAGGTGAGCAACCTATATGATGCAACAACAACAATCACACAAGCAAGCAAGGAATACAACACAAAATAAGCTAGCACAAGTAAAGGTAAGAGATAACCAAGAGTGGAGTCGGTGTAGACGAGGATGTGTTACCGAAGTTGCTTCCCTTTGAGAGGAAGTACGTCTCCGTTGGAGCGGTGTGGAGGCACAATGCTCCCCAAGAAGCCACTAGGGCCACCGTATTCTCCTCACGCCCTCACACAATGCGAGATGCCATGATTCCACTATTGGTGCCCTTGGAGGCGGTGACCGAATACAAACAAGGTTGGGGCAATCTCCACAACTTAATTGGAGGCTCCCAACGACACCACGAAGCTTCACCACAATGGAATATGGCTCCGCGGTGACCTCAACCGTCTAGGGTGCTCAAACACCCAAGAGTAACAAGATCCGCAAGGGATTGGTGGGGGGATCAAATTTCTCTTAGTGGAAGTGTAGATCGGGGCCTTCTCAACCAATCCCTAGAAAATCAACAAGTTTGATTGTCTAGGGAGAGAGATCGGGCGAAAATGGAGTTTTGAGCAACAATGGAGCCTGGGAAAGAAAGAGGTGGTCAACTTGGGGAAGAAGACCCCCCTTATATAGTGAGAGGACAAATCCAACCGTTACCCACCTACTCAGTCCGCGACATGCGGTACTACTGCACATCCAAGCGATACTACCGCACAGGCTTGTGGTACTACCACTGGGAGGTGTGGTACTACTTAAAATAACAGCAAGAATGTCTAGGATAATCAAATCTTTCAGTGGTGGGGCATACACAAGCTTATACAACACTCCTTCACTGTTAATAATAAACAGTTTCCAACATGATAAAAATAAAACTGTAGGGGAGGCCCTGACAGTAGATTTTATTGAAAAGAAAAATATGTTACAAGGCTACATGCAAAAGAATTGTACAAAGGGGTTAGCAGCCCATCCAGCCAGAATAGGAAAGGAGCCTTAAGCTCGTCTTTCATTCTGAAAGAGAAGAGTAAAAGGTTCCATGTGACATGTATCAGATGCAATCCGTCTTCAATTTGGGCATCAAATCAATATGAAATCTTCTGGGGGGAAATGGTGATATAGTTTATGAAGTGTATGCCCATGGATACGGCCATCCGAAGACCATGCAACAAGACCTCGTATTCGGCTGCGTTGATGGAGTCTGTGTATAATATTTGGAGTACATACTGGACAACATCTCTAGTGGGGGACGTTAACACGACGCCCGCTCCCAGCCCCGCCAACATTTTGGAGCCGTCGAAATACATAACCCAATTGGAATATGCGCTGTACTCTTTAGGGAGTTCGGCCTCTGTCCATTCGGCGACGAAGTCAGCCAGCACTTGGGATTTGATGGCTCGACGTGGCTTGTATGTTATGTCAAATGGAAGTAGCTCTATGGCCCATTTGGCGATCTGTCCCGTGGCATCGCGGTTGTTTATTATGTCATTAAGTGAGACTTCGGAAGCCACCGTGATTGAACACTCCTGGAAGTAGTGTCGTAGCTTCTGGGATGCCATGAAGACCGCATATGCTATCTTTTGGTAATGGGAGTACCGGGATTTGCATGGTGTGAGGACAGTAGATACGTAGTATACTGGTTTTTGAAGTGGGAATTTGTGTCCGTCCTGTTCTCATTCGACAACGAGCATTGCGCTCACCGCCTGATGTGTTGCCGATATGTATAGCAACATGGGTTCGCCAGCGTGTGGTGCGTCCAGGATTGGGTTGCTTGCTAGGAGGGCCTTTATTTCCTCCAGTCCGGCAGTCGCCGCGTCTGTCCATTCAAAGTTATCGGTGCGTCGTAAGAGGCGATAGAGTGGTAGTGCCTTTTCTCCTAATCTGGAGATAAAGCGACTTAACGCTGCCACGCAACCAGCTAGTTTTTGGACTTGTTTGAGGTCTGTTGGCATAGCCAACTGTGACGGAGCTCGGATTTTAGCTGGATTTGCTTCTATTCCTCTATTGGAAACGATGAAGCCCGGTAGTTTTCCAGCGGGGACGCCGAAGACACATTTTTCCGGGTTGAGCTTAATGTCATACGCACGGAGGTTGTCGAATGTAAGACGTAAGTCGTCTATTAGTGTTTCGACGTGCCTAGTTTTGATGACGACGTCATTGACATAGGCTTCTACTGTCTTGCCGATCTGCTTCTCCAGGCATGTTTGAATCATGCGTTGGTATGTGGCGCCGGCGTTCTTGAGCCCGATGGGCATGGTGTTGAAACAGAATGGACCGTATGGGGTAATAAATGTTGTCGCAGCTTGATCGGACTCCTTCATTTTGATTTGATGGTATCCGGAATATGCATCGAGGAAACACAGTGAGTCGTGTCCTGCGGTGGCGTCAATGATTTGATCAATGCGGGGGGGGGGGGAGGGATCCTTAGGGCAAGCCTTGTTGAGGTCTTTGAAATCGACACACAGGCGCCGGGATTTGTCCTTCTTTGGTACCATCACCAGGTTTGCCAGCCAGTCCGGATGTTTGATTTCTCTAATGAATCCGGTCTCGATAAGCTTGGCCAGCTCCTCCCCCATGGCTTGTCGCTTGGGCTCGGAAAAGCGCCGCAGTGTTTGCTTGACCGGTTTAAATCCCTTTAATATATTGAGACTATGTTCGACCAGCTTGCGTGGGATCCCTGGCATATCTGAAGGGTGCTAGGCAAATATGTCCCAGTTTTCGCGCAGGTTCTCGTCGTGCGGCGTCAACTGTTGGGTTCAGTTGCGCTCCGATAGATGTTGTCTTCTTGGGGTCCGTTGGGTGTAGCTGGAATTTGACTATTTCTTCTGCTGGTTTGAAGGAGGTGGATTTGGGGCATTTGTCGAGGATTACATCGTCCATGTCCATCGTGGAGTGCAGTGTGGTTAATTCTTCGGCCGCGAGGGCTTCGGATAGCGCCTCAAGGGCCAGGGATGCAGTTTTGTTTTCGGCGCGGAGTGCTATGTCCGGATCACTGACGAGAGTGATTATACCGTTTGGTCCGGGCATTTTGAGCTTCATATACCCGTAATGAGGTATAGCACCCGTAATGAGGTATAGCTTTGAGTTGGGACCGACGGTTCCCAGCATGCTGCCTGAGTTTTCCAGGCGCTTTCCATCACGTTGTACTTCTGTATGATAGGGTCTAAGTCAGCGAACTTCAGTATGTGGCGGCGACTGATGGCGTTAAGAATTCCTTCGTCCGTGCAATTGTTGCAGAACGCTGATATCGCGTCCTCGTCGCGACAATCTTTTACCTTGTCTTTGACAAGGAGGAATCTGACCCAGAAGCGGTGGACCGTTTCCTGAGACTGTTGTTTTATGCTCATGAGAGTGTCTATGTCCGGGTGGGTGGGTGGAATTAAATCCGAACCCTGACCTGACCGATTTTCCGGAGTCTGAAGACCTTCCAAACTCAACAGTCCGGGCTCCGGAGTATCTTCTGATTGTTTAGGACTGCCGTTCGAATATATGTTCGGAGGGCTGGTTGCATCCCTTCGCTGGTGGGCATCCGGTTCTTCCTGATCGGCGATCCGAACATAGTCCGTCTTCAATATAGAAGAAAACTCGTCATCGTGCTCCTCGACTACCGCTATCTGGTGGGTGACCGGTGGAGTTTTGATTTCTCCTTGATCGGTTTTAAGCCTGATCCGATCGTAATCTGTGGCGATTCCCAAAGCGGCGATGCGATCTAGGAGCTCGTTCAAGGACGAAAACTCTGCCGGATCCATCTGCTTGGAGTGTTCAGAGTTGATGCGAAGGGGGTTTTCGATGGCCCGAGAGGTCATCGTCGGCTCAACGGCCGACCGGGCGATCATGGTAAAGCCGCCCAGCCGGAGGGTTTGGCCTGGGGCCAGGACTCCCCCGGAGGTGATGTTGTCTTTAAGGACAAGGCGAGCCATCGAACCTTTCGTCGACGTCACAGTGGAACTCTCAATGAAAGCACCAATGTCGGTGTCAAAACTGGCGGATCTCGGGTAGGGGGTCCCGAACTGTGCGTCTAGGATCGATGGTTACAGGAGACAGGGGACACGATGTTTACCCAGGTTCGGCCCCTCTCTATGGAGGTAATACCCTACTTCCTGCTTGATTGATCTTGATGAATATGAGTATTACAAGAGTTGATCTACCACGAGATCGTAATGGCTAAACCCTAGGAGTCTAGCCTCTATGACTATGGTAATGAGTGTATCCTTTCCGGACTACACCCTCCGGTTTATATAGACACCGGGGGGATCTAGGGTTACATAGAGTCGGTTACATAAGAAAGGAATCTTCATAGTTGATCGCCAAGCTTGCCTTCCACGCCAAGGCGAGTCCTATCTGGACACGGATTCAGTCTTCGGCCTTCAAGTCTTCACAGCCCATTAGTCCGGCCCATGGATAACAGGCCGGACGCCCGAGGACCCCTTAGTCCAGGACTCCCTCAGGGGCCACTGGAGCCCTCTGGAGCCTCTTGGTTACGCAGGCACTTCGAGCTCGTGTCACGGTTGGGATTCGAGTGCCAGACATTGGAACTGGAGCCACCACCTATGACACACAACACAAACACGAGAGAACCGAGAAGGGTTATTGCAAAGACGAGGGCCAAAACCAAATGAAACAAGCAGACATGAGATTTGGAAGGACAAAACAGCATAATTTCCAACTCTACGATAGTACCGGACCAGTGCACGGATGTAAAAAATTACAGCCGCTCGAGCTGCGGTAGTACTGTGCCGGGGTGGCACAGTAGTACCGCGCCTGGAGCGGAAGTAATTTTTTTACTTCCGCGCTCTGGGCGATAGTACCGCTCCAGGGGAGCGGTAGTACTGCACGAGTTCGGTTCTTGGGCGAGCAAGCGGTAGTACCGATCCAGGAGGAGCGGTAGTACCGCACGGATTCGAAATCCCCAAGAACAGCATCTCCGGATCTAGAAAGATCCGCAAAAAATAGATCGGTACTACCGTTGATCAAAACTACACTGTTGTATCACTTCAAATAGAACATATACTGCACTAGCACTGTCCTAAAACCTCCTCTTGCAAAGATTTAGCCAAAAATCACATGAACTACACATGCATCTCCCCAAGACCTAGAAGCACAAGAACGGAACAAAAGGAGAGGACTTGGGGAGATATCGGGGTCCATGGCAAGAGGGCAAGGTGGGGAACGATCCCACCGGTCGGAACGCGAGGAGAGCGGCAGGAGACGGAGATCCGGCGAGGTCCTCCGGCGCCGTTCTTGGGTAGGAGAGAGAGAGGGACGAAGTGGGGAAAAGAGATGAATGGGTATGGGGGAGTTGGAACTCCCCCTGCCCCGCTCTTAACCCCCACCTTCTCGCAGCAGCGCGGTAGTACCGCGGGTCCTCGCGGTAGTACCGCCTGGGCGGAAGTACTGCTCGCTGGGCGATAGTACCGCTCTTCCAGCGGCAGTAAAAAATTACCGTCGCGATGGAAGCGGTAGTACCGTGCCTAGGATGCAGTTCTGCATGCACAGAGTAGTCCACCTCCTGCGGTAGTACCGTGGCTTGCCACGGTAGTACCATAACTCCAAGAAAGTGCAAGTTTCGACGAGAAAAGAAGAACACGGCCTTTGCAACGCAACCTTCAAGCAACCGGACACACAAAAGAGCTCACACACGAGGCAAAACAAACACAAGCTCGACACAAAGGAAAAGGCAAAAGACAACAAGGACCAAACACGAAACACAACCTCTCCAAAGAGAGGGCGGTGGTCGGAGCCACCTATGTTTGAGTCAGTTGGTATGGCACCGCGAAGAATTATCCTTGGGCCCATGACCAAAACACGTCTTTGAAGCACAAGTACCATCAAAAATGGCTAATGTGAAAGAGTTGATCAATTTATGCATAATGGCGGGAGGGAGAGTTCATTGAGAGAACAACACTCCCCTATGTCCATGCCTACACCTAAATAAGACATCAAGATGAGTATGGTGGGGTGTGCAAGGGTTCAAGCCACATTGCTCGAATCAATGATATTTAGCTCATGCCTTAACTCGCGAAATATTGCTTCATCCAATGGCTTCGTGAAGATATCTGCAAGGTTATCACGAGTGTTGACATAGTTGAGCTCGATCTCCCCTCGCCTAATATGATCCCGGATAAAGTGATACCGAATCTCAATATGCTTCGTCTTGAAGTGTCGCACCGGGTTGAGAGAGATCTTGATGGCACTTTGATACGTCTCCAACGTATCTATAATTTTATTGTTCCATGCTGTTATATTATCAATCTTGGATGTTTTACAATCATTTATAGTCATTTTATATCATTTTTGGTACTAACCTATTGACATAGTGCCAAGTGCCAGTTGCTGTTTTTCCATGTGTTTTACATCACAGAAATCCATATCAGACAGATTACAAATGCTACGAAACTTTATGGAGAATTTTTATGGGCCAAAAGGAACACAACGGGCCCTGGCTGCGCCTGGGGGTACCCCGAGGGGGCCACAACCCACTGGAGCGCGCCAGGAGGCCCAGGCACGCCCTGGTGGGTTGTGCCCACCTCGGGTGCCCCCAGACCGCCTCTTTGCTCTATAAATACCCCGATATTCCAGAAACCCTAGGAATGTCGATGAAATATTCATCCAGCCGCCGCAGAGTCCAGAACCACCAGATCCAATCTACACACCATCTCAGATGGGGTTCACCACCTCCATTGGTGCCTCTCCGATGATGCGTGAGTAGTTCTTTGTAGACCTTCGGGTCCGTAGTTAGTAGCTAGGTGGCTTTCTCTCTCTCGCTGATTCTCAATACAATGGTCTCTTGGAGATCCATATGATGTAACTCTTTTTGCGGTGTGTTTGTTGGGATCTGATGAACTTTCAGTTTCTTTGATCTCTTATATGCATGATTGCTTATAGCCTCGTATTTCTTCTTCGATATTTGGGTTTTGTTTGGCCAACTTGATCTATTTATCTTGCAATGGGAAGAGGTGCCCGGTAGTGGGTTCGATCTTACGGTGCTTGATCCCAGTGACAGAAAGGGAAACGACACGTATGTATCATTGCTACTAAGGATAAAACGATGGGGGTCTATCTCTACATAGATAGATCTTGTCTACATCATGTCATCGTTCTTATTGTTGTTGGGGAATGTAGTAATTTCAAAAAAATCCTACGCACACGCATGATCATGGTGATGCATAGCAACAAGAGGGGAGAGTGTTGTCCACGTACCCTCGTAGGCCGAAAACGGAAGCGTTATGACAACGCGGTTGATGTAGTCGTATGTCTTCACGATCGACCGATCCTAGTACCGAACGTATGGCACCTCCGTGATCTGCACACGTTCAGCTCGGTGACGTCCCACGAACTCACGATCCAGCAGAGTGTCGAGGGAGAGCTTCGTCAGCACGATGGCGTGATGATGGTGATGATGAAGCTACCGGCGCAGGGCTTCGCCTAAGCACTACGATGATATGACCGAGGTGGATTATGGTGGAGGGGGCACCGCACACGGCTAAGAGATCAATGATCAACTTGTGTGTCTATGGGGTGCCCCCTTCCCCCATATATAAAGGAGTGGAGGAGGGGGAGGGACGGCCCTCTACTATGGCGCGCCCTAGGGAGTCCTACTCCCACCGGGAGTAGGATTCCCCCTTCCATGTAGTAGGAGTAGGAGAGAAGGAAGGGGAGGAGAGAGGGAAGGAAGGGGGCGGCCCCCCACCCAATTCAGATTGGGCTAGGGGGCGCGCCCTCCACCTTTTCCCTTCCTCTCCTCTATTCCACTAAGGCCCAATAAGGCCCATATACTCCCCGAGGGGTTCCGGTAACCCCCTGGTACTCCGGTAATTGCCCGAACTACCTGGAACCATTCCGGAGTCCAAACATAGTCATCCAATATATCGATATTTACGTCTCGATCATTTCGAGACTCCTCTTTATGTCCGTGATCATATCCGGGACTCCAAACTACCTTCGGTACATCAAAACACATAAACTCATAATACCGATTGCCACCGAACGTTAAGCGTGCGGACCCTACGGGTTCGAGAACTATGTAGACATGACCGAGACACGTCTCCAGTCAATAACCAATAGCAGAACCTGGATGCTACATATTCTACGAAGATCTTTATCGGTCAAACCGCATAACAACATATGTTGTTCCCTTTGTCATCGGTATGTTACTTGCCCGAGGTTCGATCGTCGGTATCTCAATACCTAGTTCAATCTCGTTACCGGCAAGTCTCTTTACTCGTTTCGTATTGCATCATCCTGCAACTAACTCATTAGTCACAATGCTTGCAAGGCTTATAGTGACGTGCATTACCGAGAGGGCCCAGAGATACCTCTCCGATACACGGAGTGACAAATCCCAATCTCGATCTATGCCAACTCAACAAACACCATCAGAGACACCTGTAGAGCATCTTTATAATCACCCAGTTATGTTGTGACGTTTGATAGCACACAAGGTGTTCCTCCGGTATTTGGGAGTTGCATAATCTCATAGTATGAGGAACATGTATAAGTCATGAAGAAAGCAGTAGCAATGAAACTGTAACGATCATAATGCTAAGCTAACGAATGGGTCTTGTCAATCACATAATTCTCCTAATGATGTGATCCCGTTCATCAAATGACAACACATGTCTATGGTTAGGAAACATAACCATCTTTGATAAACGAGCTAGTCAAGTAGAGGCATACTAGGGACACTTTGTTTTGTCTATGTATTCACACATGTACTAAGTTTCCGGTTAATACAATTCTAGCATGAATAATAAACATTTATCATGAAATAAGGAAATAAATAATAACTTTATTATTACCTCTAGGGCATATTTCCTTCAGTCTCCCACTTGCACTAGAGTCAATAATCTAGTTCACATCACCATGTGATTTAACACCAATAGTTCACATCACCATGTGATTAACACCCATAGTTCACATCACCATGTGACCAACACGCAAAGGGTTTACTAGAGTCCGTAATCTTAGTTCACATCGCCATGTGATTAACACCCAAAGAGTGCTAAGGTGTGATCATGTTTTGCTTGTGAGAGAAGTTCAGTCAACGGGTCTGCCATATTCAAATCCGTATGTATTTTGCAAATTTCTATGTCAACAATGCTCTGCACGGAGCTACTCTAGCTAATTGCTCCCACTTTCAATATGTATCGTGATTGAGACTTAGAGTTATCTGTATCAGTGTCAAAACTTGCATCGACGTAACCCTTTACGACGAACCTTTTTTCACCTCCATAATCGAGAAACATATCCTTATTCCACTAAGGATAATTTTGACCGCTATCCAGTGATCTACTCCTAGATCACTATTGTACACCCTTGCCAAACTCAGTGTATGGTATACAATAGATCTGGTACACAGCATGGCATACTTTATAGAACCTATGGCTGAGGCATAGGGAATGACTTTCATTCTCTTTCTATCTTCTGCCGTGGTCGGGCTTTGAGTCTTACTCAATTTCACACCTTGCAACACAGGCAAGAACTCTTTCTTTGACTGCTCCATTTTGAACTACTTCAAAAACTTGTCAAGGTATGTACTCATTGAAAAAACTTATCAAGCATCTTGATCTATCTCTATAGATCTTGATGCTCAATATGTAAGCAGCTTTACCGAGGTCTTTTTTGAAAAACTCCTTTCAAACGCTCCTTTATGCTTTCCAGAAAATTCTACATCATTTCCGATCGACAATATGCCATTCACATATACTTATCAGAAAGGATGTAGTGCTCCCACTCACTTTCTTGTAAATACAGGCTTCACCGCAAGTCTGTATAAAACTATATGCTTTGATCAACTTATCAAAGCGTATATTCCAACTCCGAGATGCTTGCACCAGTCCATAGATGGATCGCTGGAGCTTGCATATTTTGTTAGCACCTTTAGGATTGACAAAACCTTCTGGTTGATCATATACAACTCTTCTTTAATAAATCCATTAAGGAATGCAGTTTTGTTTATCCATTTGCCAGATTTCATAAAATGCGGCGATTGCTAACATGATTCGGACGGACTTGAGCATCGCTACGAGTGAGAAAACTCATCGTAGTCAACACCTTGAACTTCTCGAAAACCTTTCACGACAAGTCGAGCTTTGTAGATAGTAACACTACCATCAGCGTCCGTCTTCCTCTTGAAGATCCATTTATTCTCAATGGCTTGCCGATCACCGGGCAATTCCACCAAAGTCCATACTTTGTTTTCATACATGGATCATATCTCAGATTTCATGGCCTTAAACCATTTTGCGGAATCTAGGCTCATCATAGCTTCCTCATAGTTCGTAGGTTCGTCATGGTCTAGTAACATGACTTCCAGAACCGGATTATTGTACCACTCTGGTGCGGAACGTACTCTGGTTGACCTACGAGGTTCGGTAGTAAATTAATCTGAAGTTTCATGATCATCATCATTAACTTCCTCACTAATTGGTGTAGGCATCACTGGAACTGATTTCTGTGATGAACTACTTTCCAATTCGGGAAAAGGTACAATTACCTCATCAAGTTCTACTTTCCTCCCACTCACTTCTTTCGAGAGAAACTTCTTCTCTAGAAAGAATCCATTCTTAGCAGCAAAGATCTTGCCTTCGGATCTATGATAGAAGGTGTACCCAACATTTTCTTTTGGGTATCCTATGAAGACGCACTTCTCCGATTTAGGTTCGAGCTTATCAGGTTGAAACTTTTTCACATAAGCATCGCAACCCCAAACTTTAAGAAACGACAACTTAGGTTTCTAGCCAAACCATAGTTCATACGGTGTTGTCTCAACGGATTAGATGGTGCCCTATTTAACGTGAATGTAGCTGTCTCTAATGCATAACCCCAAAACGATAGTGGTAAATCGGTAAGAGACGTCATAGATTGCACTATATCCAATAAAGTACGGTTATGACGTTCGGACACACCATTATGCTGTGGTGTTCCAGGTGGCATGAATTTGTGAAACTATTCCACATTGTTTTAATTGAAGACCAAACTTGTAACTCAAATATTCGTCTCCGTAATCAGCTCGTAGAAACTTTATTTTCTTGTTACGATGATTTTCCACTTCACTCTGAAATTCTTTGAACTTTTCAAATGTTTCAGGCTTATGTTTCATCAAGTAGATATACCCATATCTGCTCAAATCATAAGTGAAGGTCAAAAAATAACGATACCCGACGTGAGCCTTAACACTCATTGGACCGCATACATCAGTATGTATTATTTCCAACAAGTCTGTCGCTCGCTCCATTGTTCCGAAGAACGGAGTCTTAGTCATCTTGCCCATGAGGCATGGTTCGCAAGCATCAAGTGATTCATAATCAAGTGATTCCAAAAGTCCATCGGCATGGAGTTTCTTCATGCGCTTTACACCAATATGACCTAAACGGAGTGCCACAAATAACTTGCACTATCATTATTAACTTTTCATCTTTTGGCTTCAATATTTATGAATATGTGTATCACTACGATCGAGATTCAATAAACCATTTACATTGAGTGTATGACCATAAAAGGTTTTTATTCATGTAAATAGAACAACAATTATTCTTTGACTTAAATGAATAACCGCATTGCAATAAACATGATCCAATCATATTCATGCTTAACGCAAACACCAAATAACATTTATTTTAGGTTCAACACTAATCCCGAAGGTAAAAAGGAGTGTGCGATGGTGATCTTATCAACCTTGGAATCATTTCCAATACACATCGTCACCTTGCGCTTAACTAGTCTCTGTTTATTTTGCAACTCCCGTTTTGAGTTACTACTCTTAGCAACTGAACTAGTATCAAATACCGAGGGGTTGCTATAAACACTAGTAAAGTACACATCAATAACATGTATATCAAATATACCTTTGTTCATTTTGCCATCCTTCTTATCCGCCAAGTATCTAGGGGCAGTTCCACCTCCAGTGACCATTTCCTTTGCAGTAGAAGCACTCAGTTTTAGGCTTGAGTCTAGCTTTGGGTTTCTTCACGAGAGTGACAACTTGTTTGTCATTCTTCTTGAAGTTCCCTTTCTATTCTTTTGCCCTTTTTTCTTGAAACTAGTGGTCTTGTAAGCCGTCAACACTTGATGCTCTTTCTTGATTTCTACCTTCGCCAATTTCAACATCGCGAAGAGCTCAGGAATTACTTTCGTCATCCCTTGCATATTATAGTTCATCACAAAGTTCTAGTAACTTGGTGATAGTGACTAGAGAACTCTGTCAATCACTATTTTATCTGGAAGATCAACTCCCACTTGATTCAAGCATTGTAGTACTCAGACAATCTGAGCACATGCTCACTGGTTGAGCTATTCTCCTCCATCTTGTAGGCAAAGTACTGTCAGAGTTCTCATACCTCTTGACACGGGCATGAGTATGAAATACCAATTTCAACTCTTGGAACATCTTATATGTTCCGTGGCGTTCAAAATGTTTTTGAAGTCCCAGTTCTAAGCCGTAAAGCATGGTGCACTAAACTATTAAGTAGTCATCATACCGAACTTTGCCAAACGTTCATAACGTCTGCATGTGCTCCTGCAATAGGTCCGTCACCTAGCGGTGCATCAAGGACATAATTTTTCTGTGCAGCAATGAGGACAATCCTCAGATCACGGACCTGGTCCGCATCATTGCTACTATCATCTTTCAACATAGTTTTTCTCTAGGAACATATAAAAAATAAATGGGGAGCTACATCACGAGCTATTGATCTACAACATAGTTATGCAAATATTATCAGGACTAAGTTCATGATAAATTAAAGTTCAATTAATCATATTACTAAAGAACTCCCACTTAGATAGACATCCCTCTAATCATCTAAGTGATCACGTGATCCATATCAACTAAACCATGCCTGATCATCACATGAGATGGAGTAGTTTTCAATGGTGAACATCACTATGTTGATCATATCTACTATATGATTCACGCTCGACCTTTCGATCTCAGTGTTCCGAGGCCATATCTGCATATGCTAGGCTCCTCAAGTTTAACCCGAGTATTTTGCGTGTGCAAAACTGGCTTACACCCGTTGTATGTGAACGTACAGCTTATCACACCCGATCATCACGTGGTGTCTCGGCACGACGAACTTTCATAACGGTGCATACTCAGGGAGAACACTTGTACCTTGAAATTTAGTGAGAGATCATCTTATAATGCTACTGACGAACTAAGCAAAAATAAGATGCATAAAGGATAAACATCACATGCAATCAATATAAGTGATATGATATGGCCATCATCATCTTGTGCATGTGGTCTTCATCTCCAAAGCACCATCATGATCACCATCGTCACCGGCGCGACCACCTTGATCTCCATCGTAGCATCGTTGTCGTCTCGCCAACTATTGCTTCTACGACTATCGCTACCGCTTAGTGATAAAGTAAAGCAATTACATGGCAATTGCATTTCATACAATAAAGCGACAACCATATGGCTCCTGCCCGTTGCCGATAACTCCGTTACAAAACATGATCATCTCACATAATAAAATTTAGCATCATGTCTTGACCATATCACATCACAACATGCCCTACAAAAACAAGTTAGATGCCCTCTACTTTGTTGTTGCAAGTTTTACGTGGCTGCTACGGGCTGAGCAAGAACCGTTCTTACATACGCATCAAAACCACAACGATTTTTCGTCAAGTATGTGTTGTTTTAACCTTCAACAAGGACCAGGCTTAGCCACACTCGATTCAACTAAAGTTGGAGAAACTGACACCCGCCAGCCACCTGTGTGTGAAGCACGTTGGTAGAACCAGTCTCGCGTAAGCGTACGCGTAATGTCTGTCCGGGCCGCTTCATCCAACAATACTGCCGAATCAAAGTATGACATGTGTCGGGTAACGTAGCAGAAATTCAAAATTTTCTACGCATCACCAAGATCAATCTATGGAGTAATCTAGCAACGAGGGGAAGGGGAGTGCATCTACATACCATTGTAGATCGCGATGCGGAAGCGTTGCAAGAACGCGGATGAAGGAGTCGTACTCGTAGCGATTCAGATCGTGGTTGATTCCGATCTAAGCGCCGAACCACGGCGCCTCCGCGTTCAACACACGTGCAGCCCGGTGACGTCTCCCACGCCTTGATCCAGCAAGGAGAGAGGGAGAGGTTGGGGAAGACTCCGTCCAGCAGTAGCACAACGGCATGGTGGTGATGGAGGGGTGGGGCACTCCAGCAGGGCTTCGCCAAGCACTGCGAGAGACGAGGAGGGAGAGGGGTAGCGCTGCGCCAAGAGAGAGATGTTCTCATCTATGGCAGCCCCAAAAACCCCACTATATATAGGGGAGGGGGAGGGGCTGTGCCCCCATCTAGGGTTCCCCCCCAAGGGGTGCGGCCAGCCCTAGATGGGACTTGGAGGGGTGGCCAAGGGGGGAGAGAGGGGGGCGCACCACTAGGTGGGCCTTAGGCCCATCTGAGCCTAGGGTTTCCCCTTTCCCCCCCCTTCCTGCGCCCTGGACCCTTGTGGGAGGCGCACCAGCCCACCTAGGGGCTGGTCCCTTCCCACACTTGGCCCACGCAGCCTCTGGGGCCGGTGGCCCCACCTGGTGGACCCCCGGGACCCTCCCAGTGGTCCCGGTACGTTACCGATAGCACCCGAAACTTTTCCGGTGACCAAAACAGGACTTCCCATATATAAATCTTTACCTGCGGACCATTCTGGAACTCCTCGTGACGTCCGGGATCTCATCCGGGACTCCGAACAACATTCGGTAACCACGTATATCTATTCCCTATAACCCTAGCGTCATCGAACCTTAAGTGTGTAGACCCTACGGGTTCGCGAACCATGCAGACATGACCGAGACGTTCTTCGGCCAATAACCAACAGCGGGATCTGGATACCCATGTTGGCTCCCACATGTTCCACGATGATCTCATCGGATGAACCACGATGTCGGGGATTCAATCAATCCCGTATACAATTCCCTTTGTCAATCGATATAGTACTTGCCCGAGATTCGATCGTCGGTATCCCGATACCTTGTTCAATCTCGTTACCGGCAAGTCTCTTTACTCGTTCCGTAACACATCATCCCGTGATCAACTCCTTGGTCACATTGTGCACATAATGATGATGTCCTACGGAGTGGGCCCAGAGATACCTCTCCGTTTACACGGAGTGACAAATCCCAGTCTCGATTCGTGCCAACCCAACAGACACTTTCGGAGATACCTGTAGTGTACCTTTATAGCCACCCAGTTACGTTGTGACGTTTGGTACACCCAAAGCATTCTTACGGTATCCGGGAGTTGCACAATCTCATGGTCTAAGGAAATGATACTTGACATTAGAAAAGCTCTTAGCAAACGAACTACACGATCTTGTGCTAGGCTTAGGATTGGGTCTTGTCCATCACATCATTCTCCTAATGATGTGATCCCGTTATCAACGACATCCAATGTCCATGGTCAGGAAACCGTAACCATCTATTGATCAACAAGCTAGTCAACTAGAGGAGGCTTACTAGGGACATGGTGTTATCTATGTATCCACACATGTATCTGAGTTTCCTATCAATACAATTTTAGCATGGATATAAACGATTATCATGAACAAGGAAATATAATAACAACCAATTTATTATTGCCTCTAGGGCATATTTCCAACAGTCTCCCACTTGCACTAGAGTCAATAATCTAGTGCACATCACCATGTGATTAACACTCACAGGTCACATCACCATGTGACCAACATCCAAAGAGTTTACTAGAGTCAACAATCTAGTTCACATCACTATGTGATTAACACTCAATGAGTTCTGGTTTGATCATGTTATGCTTGTGAGAGAGGTTATTAGTCAACGGGTCTGAACCTTTCAGATCCGTGTGTGCTTTACGAATATCTATGTCATCTTGTGGATGCTACCACGCGCTACTTGGAGCCATTTCAAATAACTGCTCTACTATACGAATCCGGTTTACTACTCAGAGTCATCCGGATTAGTGTCAAAGTTCGCATCGACGTAACCCTTTACGACGAACTCCTTTTCACCTCCATAATCGAGAAAATTCCTTAGTCCACTAGATACTAAGGATAAGTTCGACCGCTGTCATGTGATCCATTCCCGGATCACTATTGTGCCCCTTGACCAACTCATGGCAAGGCACACTTCATGTGCGGTACACAGCATAGCATACTGTAGAGCCTACGTCTAAAGCATAGGGGACGACCTTCGTCCTTTCTCTCTCTTCTGCTGTGGTCAGGTCTTGAGTCTTACTCAATACTCACACCTTGTAACACAGCCAAGAACTCCTTTTGCTGATCTATTTTGAACTCTTTCAAAATCATGTCAAGGTGTGCGTTCTTTGAAAGTATCATCAGGCGTCTTGATCTATCTCTATAGATCTTGATGCCCAATATGTAAGCAGCTTTATCCAGGTCTTCCTTTGAAAAACTCCTTTCAAACAACCCTTTATGCTTTCCAGAAATTTTACATCATTTCGGATCAACAATATGTCATTCACATATACTTATCAGAAATGTTGTAGCGCTCCCACTCACTTTATTGTAAATACAAGTTTCTAACAAACTTTGTATAAACCCAAAAACTTTGATCACTCCATCAAAGCGTATATTCTGACTCCGAGATGCTTGCTCTAGTCCATGGAAGGATCGCTGGAGCTAGCATACCTTTTAGCATCCTTAGGATCGACAAAACCTTTCTGATTGTATCACATACAACCTTTCCTTACGAAAACTGGTAAGGAAACTTGTTTTGACATCCATCTGCCAGATTTCATAAATGCAGCTAATGCTAACATGATTCCGACGGACTTAAGCATCGCTACGGATGAGAAAATCTCATCGTAGTCAACTCCTTGAACTTGTGAAAATAATCTTTGCCACAAGTCGAGCTTCATAGATGGTAACGTTACCGTCCATGTCCGTCTTCTTCTTAAAGATCCATTTATCTCAATGGCTTGCCGATCATCGGGCAAGTTCACCAAAGTCCATGCTTTGTTCTGATACATGGATCCTATCTCGGATTTCATGGCTTCTAACCATTTGTCGGAATATGGGCCCACCATCGCTTCTCCATAGCTCGTAGGTTCATTGTTGTCTAGCAACATGACTTCCAAGACAGGATCACGTACCACTCTGAAGTAGTACGCATCCTCGTCGTCCTACGAGGTTTGGTAGTGACTTGATCCGAAGTTTCATGATCACTATCATAAGCTTCCACTTCAATTGGTGTAGGTGCCACAGGAACAACTTCCTGTGCCCTGCTACACACTAGTTGAAGTCATGGTTCAATAACCTCATCAAGTCTCCACCATCCTCCCACTCAATTCTTTTGAGAGAAACTTTTCCTCGAGAAAGGACCCGTTTCTAGAAGCAATTACTTTTGCTTCCAGATCTGAAATAGGAGGTATACCCAACTGTTTTGGGTATTCTATGAAGATGCATTTATCCGCTTTGGGTTCGAGCTTATCAGCCTGAAACTTTTTCAGATAAGCATCGCAGCCCCAAATTTTTAAGAAACGACAACTTAGGTTTCTCTAAACGGTGTCGTCTCAACCGAATTGCGTGGTGCCCTATTTAAAGTGAATGCGGTTGTCTCTAATGCCTAACCCATAACCGATAGTTGTAATTCGATGAGAGACATCATGGTATGCACCATATCCAATAGGGTGCAGTTATGACGTTCGGACACACCATCACACTGTGGTGTTCCAGGCGGTATTAATTGTGAAACACTTTCCACAATGTCTTAATTGTGTGCCAAACTCATAACTCAGATATCTCTATGATCATATCATAGACATTTTATCCTCTTGTCACGACGATCTTCAACTTCACTCTGAAATTACTTGAACCTTTCAATAATTCAGACTTGTGTTTCATCAAGTAAATACACTCAGCATCTACTCAAATCATCTGTGAAGTAAGAACTTAACGATATCCACTGCATGCCTCAGCACTCATTAGACTGCATACATCAAAATGTATTACTTCCAACAAGTTGCTCTCTTGTTCCATCTTACTGAAAATGAGGCCTTTCAGTCATCTTTCCCATGTGGTATGATTTGCATGTCTCAAGTGATTCAAAATCAAGTGAGTCCAAACGATCCATCTGCATGGAGTTTCTTCATACCAATAGACATGGTTCGCATGTCTCAATCTTTTCAAAAATGAGTGAGTCCAAAGATCCATCTACATGGAGCTTCTTCATGCGTTCTATACCAATATGACTCAAATGGCAGTGCCACAAGTATGTGGTACTATCATTACTATTTTATATCTTTTGGCACGAACATGTGTATCACTGCGATCGAGATGCATTTTAGGTGCAAGACCATTGAAGGTATTATTCAAATAAACAGAGTAACCATTATTCTCCTTAAATGAATAACCGTATTGCGATAAACATAATCCAATCATGTTTATGCTCAACGCAAACACCAAATAACAATTATTTAGGTTTAACACCAATCTCGATGGTAGAGGGAGCATGCGACGCTTGATCACATCAACCTTGGAAACACTTCCAACACATATCGTCATCTCACCTTTAGCTAGTCTCCGTTTATTCCGCAGCTTTTATTTCGAGTTACTAACACTTAGCAACCGAACCGGTATCTAATACCCTGGTGCTGCTAGGAGTACTAGTAAAGTACACATTCATATAATGTATATCCAATATACTTCTGTCGACCTTGCCTGCCTTCTCATCTACCAAGTATCTAGGGTAGTTCTGCTTCAGTGACCGTTCCCCTCATTACAGAAGCACTTAGTCTCGGGTTTGGGTTCAACCTTGGGATTCTTCACTAGAGCAGCAAATGATTTGCTGTTTCATGAAGTATCCCTTTTGCCCTTGCCCTTCTAGAAACTAGTGGTTTTACTAACCATCAACAATTGATGCTCCTTCTTGATTTCTACTTTCGCGGTGTCAAACATCGCGAGTTGCTCAAGGATCATCATGTCTATCCCTGATATGTTATAGTTCATCACGAAGCTCTAATAGCTTGGTGGCAGTGACTATGGAGAACCATCACTATCTCATCTGGAAGATTAACTCCCACTCGATTCAAGCGATTGTGGTACTCAGACAATCTGAGCACATGCTCAACGATTGAGCTTTTCTCCCTTACTTTGCAGGCTTAAGAAACTTGTCAGGGGTCTCATACCTCTTGACTTGGGCACTAGTCTGAAATCCCAATTTCAGTCTTCGGAACATCTCATATGTTCTGTGACGTTTCAAAATGTCTTCGGTGCCACAATTCTAAACCGTTAGCATTATGCACTGAACTATCACGTAGTCATCAAAACGTGTATGTCAGATGTTTCGTAACATCTACAGACGACGCTCGAGGTTCAGCACACCGAGCGGTGCATTAAGGACATAAGCCTTCTGTGCAGCAATGAGGACAATCCTCAGTTCACGGACCCAGTCCGCATAATTGCTACTATCAACTTTCAACTAAATTTTCTCTAGGAACATATCTTAGTAGAACTAAAGCGTAAGCTATGACATAATTTGCAAAGACCTTTTGACTATGTTCATGACAATTAAGTTCATCTGATTAATGAACTCCCACTCAGATAGACATCCCTCTAGTCATCTAAGTGATACATGATCCGAGTCAAACCAGGCCGTGTCCGATCATCACGTGAGACGGACTAATCATCATCGGTGAACATCTCCATGTTGATCGCATCTACTATACGACTCATGTTCGACCTTTCGATCTCTTGTGTTCCGAGGCCATGTCTGTACATGCTAGGCTCGTCAAGTCAACCTAAGTGTTTCACATGTGTTCCGAGGCCATGTCTGTACATGCTAGGCTCGTCAACACCCGTTGTATTCGAACGTTAGAATCTATCACACCCGATCATCACGTGGTGCTTCGAAACAACGAACCTTCGCAACGGTGCACAGTTAGGGGGAACACGTCTCTTGAAATGTTAGTGAGGGATCATCTTATTTATGCTACCGTCGTTCTAAGCAAATAAGATGTAAACATGACAAATATCACATGCAAATCATATAGTGACATGATATGGCCAATATCATCTTGCGCCTTTTGATCTCCATCTTCGAGGCGCGGCATGATCACCTTTGTCACCGGCATGACACCATGATCTCCATCATCGTGTCTTCATGAAGTTGTCTCGCCAACTATTACTTCTACTACTATGGCTAACGGTTAGCAATAAAGTAAAGTAATTACATGGCGTTTTCATTGACACGCAGGTCATACAATAAATTAAGACAACTCCTATGGCTCCTGCCGGTTGTAATACTCATCGACATGCAAGTCGTGATTCCTATTACAAGAATATGATCAATCTCATACATCACATATACCATTCATCACATCCTTTTGGCCATATCAAATCACATAGCATACCCTGCAAAAACAAGTTAGACGTCCTCTAATTGTTGTTGCATGTTTTACGTGGCTGCTATGGGTTTCTAGCAAGAACGTTTCTTACCTACGCAAAAGCCACAACGTGATATGCCAATTTCTATTTACCCTTCATAAGGATCCTTTTCATCGAATCCGATCTGACTAAAGTGGGAGAGACAGACACCCGCTAGCCACCTTATGCAACTAGTGCATGTCAGTCGGTGGAACCTGTCTCACGTAAGAGTACGTGTAAGGTCGGTCCGGGCCGCTTCATCCCACGATGCCGCCGAATCAAGATAAGACTAGTAACGGCAAGTAAATTGACAAAATCGACGCCCACAACTACTTTGTGTTCTACTCGTGCATAGAAACTACGCATAGACCTAGCTCATGATGCCACTGTTGGGTAACGTAGCAGAAATTCAAAATTTTCTACGCATCACCAAGATCAATCTATGGAGTAATCTAGCAACGAGGGGAAGGGGAGTGCATCTACATACCATTGTAGATCGCGATGCGGAAGCATTGCAAGAACGCGGATGAAGGAGTCATACTCGTAGCGATTCAGATCGCGGTTGATTCCGATCTAAGCGCCGAACCACGGCGCCTCCGCGTTCAACACACGTGCAGCCCGGTGACGTCTCCCACGCCTTGATCCAGCAAGGAGAGAGGGAGAGGTTGGGGAAGACTTCGTCCAGCAGCAGCACAATGACATGGTGGTGATGGAGGAGTGTGGCACTCCAGCAGGGCTTCGCCAAGCACTGCGAGAGACGAGGGGGAGAGGGGTATAGGGCTGCGCCAAGAGAGAGATGTTCTCATCTATGGCAGCCCCAAAACCCCCACTATATATAGGGGAGGGGGAGGGGCTGCGCCCCCATCTAGGGTTCCCCCCCAAGGGGTGCGGCCAGCCCTAGATGGGACTTGGAGGGGTGGCCAAGGGGGGAGAGAGGGGGGCGCACCACTAGGTGGGCCTTAGGCCCATCTGAGCCTAGGGTTTCCCCTTTCCCCCCCTTCCTGCGCCCTGGACCCTTGTGGGAGGCGCACCAGCCCACCTAGGGGCTGGTCCCTTCCCACACTTGGCCCACGCAGCCCTCTGGGGCCGGTGGCCCCACCTGGTGGACCCCCGGGACCCTCCCGGTGGTCCCGGTACGTTACCGATAGCACCCGAAACTTTTCCGGTGACCAAAACAGGACTTCCCATATATAAATCTTTACCTGCGGACCATTCTGGAACTCCTCGTGACGTCCGGGATCTCATCCGGGACTCCGAACAACATTCGGTAACCACGTATATCTATTCCCTATAACCGTAGCGTCATCGAACCTTAAGTGTGTAGACCCTACGGGTTCGGGAACCATGCAGACATGACCGAGACGTTCTCCGGCCAATAACCAACAGCGGGATCTGGATACCCATGTTGGCTCCCACATGTTCCACGATGATCTCATCGGATGAACCACGATGTCGGGGATTCAATCAATCCCGTATACAATTCCCTTTGTCAATCGGTATAGTACTTGCCCGAGATTCGATCGTCGGTATCCCGATACCTTGTTCAATCTCGTTACCGGCAAGTCTCTTTACTCGTTCCGTAACACATCATCCCGTGATCAACTCCTTGGTCACATTGTGCACATAATGATGATGTCCTACCGAGTGGGCCCAGAGATACCTCTCCGTTTACACGAAGTGACAAATCCCAGTCTCGATTCGTGCCAACCCAACAAACACTTTCGGAGATACCTGTAGTGCACCTTTATAGCCACCCAGTTACGTTGTGACGTTTGGTACACCCAAAGCATTCTTACGGTATCCGGGAGTTGCACAATCTCATGGTCTAAGGAAATGATACTTGACATTAGAAAAGCTCTTAGCAAACGAATTACACGATCTTGTGCTAGGCTTAGGATTGGGTCTTGTCCAACACATCATTCTCCTAATGATGTGATCCCGTTATCAACGACATCCAATGTCCATGGTCAGGAAACCGTAACCATCTATTGATCAACGAGCTAGTCAACTAGAGGCTTACTAGGGACATGGTGTTGTCTATGTATCCACACATGTATCTGAGTTTCCTATCAATACAATTTTAGCATGGATAATAAACGATTATCATGAACAAGGAAATATAATAACAACCAATTTATTATTGCCTCTAGGGCATATTTCCAACAACATGCTGGTAAGCAGTATGACTATTATCGCCCACAACTCACTTGTGTTCTACTTGTGCATATAACATCTACGCATAAACCTGGCTCTGATGCCACTGTTGGGGAATGTAGTAATTTCAAAAAAATCCTACGCACACGCAAGATCATGGTGATGCATAGCAACGAGAGGGGAGAGTGTTGTCCACGTACCCTCGTAGACCAAAAACGGAAGCGTTATGACAACGCGGTTGATGTAGTCGTACGTCTTCACGATCGACCGGTCCTAGTACCGAACGTACGATACCTCTGCGATCTGCACACGTTCAGCTCGGTGACGTCCCACGAACTCACGATCCCGCAGAGTGTCGAGGGAGAGCTTCGTCAGCACGACGGTGTGACGCCCCGATTCAATCGTACACTAATCATGCACACAAACGTGTACGATCAAGATCAGGGACTCACGGGAAGATATCACAACACAACTCTAAAAACATAAATAAGTCATACAAGCATCATAATACAAGCCAGGGGCCTCGAGGGCTCGAATACAAGTGCTCGATCATAGACGAGTCAGCGGAAGCAACAATATCTGAGTACAGACATAAGTTAAACAAGTTTGCCTTAAGAAGGCTAGCACAAACTGGGATACAGATCGAAAGAGGCGCAGGCCTCTTGCCTGGGATCCTCCTAAACTACTCCTGGTCGTCGTCAGCGGCCTGCACGTAGTAGCAGGCACCCTCGGTGTAGTAGGGGTCGTCGTCGACGATGGCGTCTGGCTCCTGGGCTCCAGCATCTGGTTGCGGCAACCAGGAAGAAAGGAAATGGGGAAAAGGGGGAGAAAAGCAACCGTGAGTACTCATCCAAAGTATCGCAAGCAAGGATCTACACTACGTATGCATGGGTATATGTGTAAAGGGGCAATATTGGTGGACTGAACTGCAGAATGCCAGAATAAGAGGGGGATAGCTAGTCCTGTTGAAGACTACGCTTCTGGCAGCCTCCATCTTGCAGCATGTAGAAGAGAGAAGATGATAAGTTCACCAAGTATCATCGCATAGCATAAACCTACCCGGCGATCCTCTCCTCGTCGCCCTGTGTGAGAGCAATCAGCGGGTTATATCTGGCACTTGGAAGGGTGTATTTTATTAAGTATCCGGTTCTAGTTGTCATAAGGTCAAGGTACAACTCCGGGTCGTCCTGTTACCGAAGATCACGGCTATTCGAATAGATAAACTTCCCTGCAGGGGTGCACCACATTACCCAACACGCTCGATCCCCTTTGGCCGGACACACTTTCCTGGGTCATGCCCGGCCTCGAAAGATCAACACGTCACAGCCCCACCTAGGCACAATAGAGAGGTCAACACGCCGGTCTAAATCCTATGCACGCAGGGGTCTGGGCCCATCGCCCGTTGCTCACCCGCACGTTGCGAACGCGACCGGAAGCAGACCTAGCCTCCCTAATACAAGAGCAGGCGTTCCAGTCCAATCCGGCACGCGCCGCTCAGTCACTGACGTCAAGAAGGCTTCGGCTGATACCATGACGCCGAGTGCCCATAACTGTTCCCGCGTAGTTGGTTAGTGCGTATAGGCCAGTGGCCAGACTCAGATCAAATACCAAGAACTCGTTAAGCGTGTTATTTTAAAGTAACCGCGAACGCCGACCAGGGCCAGGCCCACCTCTCTCCTAGGTGGTCTCAAACTGCCCTGTTGCTCCGCCACAAAGTAACACTCGGGGGCCGTCGGGAACCCAGGCCCACCTTCTACCGGGATGGAGCCACCTGCCCCTTCAGCCCCCATCTCCGAACAATATCATAAGTAATGTAACAGTATAAAGTATATAGCATATGCCCGTGATCACCTCCAGAGTGATCACGACCCAGTAGTATAGCATGGCGGACGCACAAGAATGTTGGGCCACTGATGGAATACTATCATCCTATACTAAGCATTTAGGATTGCAGGTAAGGGTAACAACTGTAGCAACAATGACAGGCTATGCATCAGAATAGGATTAACCGAAAGAAGTAACATGCTACACTACTCTAATGGAAGCAGTAGAGAGAAGGAATAGGTGATATCTGGTGATCAAGGGGGGGGGCTTGCCTGGAAGCTCAGCCGAGAAGGAGGGGTCGTCAACACCGTAGTCGAACGGGGCAGCAGCAGTGTCGGTATCGTAGTCTATCGGAGAGAAGAGGTTGAAGAAACAGTAAATACAATGCAAACATCAGCATGACGATGCATGACATGACAATGAGCGGTGCTAGATGTGACCTAACGCGGTAGTAGGTGATACCGGCGAAGGGGGGAAACATCCGGGAAAGTATCCCCGGTGTTTCGCGTTTTCGGACTGATGAACCGGAGGGGGAAAGTTGCGTGTTTGCTATGCTAAGAATGTGTGGCAGACGAACGGACTGCATATTTGGATTCGTCTCGTCGTTCTGAGCAACTTTCATGTACAAAGTATTTTCATCTGAGCTACCGTTTGTTTTTTATTATTTTTCTAAAGTTTAATCATTTTCTGAAATTATTTATCTATTTAATTCTAACATTAGCCAGAATAGTGTATGTTGACGTCAGCATGACGTCAGTAGTCAACAGGGCGTTGACTGGGTCAAACTGACGTGTGGGTGCCGCATGTCATTGGCTTTTTAGTTAATTAACAATAGTTAATTTGTTATTAGGTTAATTAATCTTAATTAGTTAATTTAAACATTTTCAGAAATTTGAATTAATAGAAAACAAATGGTAAAATGCTATGGGTATACACATAGTGTACCCAGCCGTTTGCATGTGTGGCTGACAGTGGGTCCTGTTGACTACTGAGTCAGCAGTCAACAGTCACTGTTGACTGCTCAACAGACTAGGGTGGACCCACCTGTCATTGGTTGATATTTAACAATGTTTTTATTAGCTATTTTAGTTAATAGAGAGGGCCCACTTGTCATGCACTTATTAGGGGGGGTTATTGCATTAATCCAGATTAGGCAATGGCCCCATAACAAAACATGGGAGGTTAGTTCCTAATTAAACCGGGCGGGCCCACATGTCAGGGGGGAACCGAGCGGCCAAAACGCACGCCCGCGCGGTGGTGCACGCCGGCAACCACCCGACGGGGCGGCGTACACCGATCTCGTTGCTCCGGCGACCAAACGCCGTGCAGAGACGACCCACCGAACGGGCGTTGTGGCCCGCGTCGACCGGTGGCCGCGGTTTGAGCGAGAATGGACGGCAGGCGAGCCTACGCGGGCGCGACACTAGCAGTAGCAGCACGACACGTGCGAGGCACTGGCAGAGGGAAAGGGAAGGCCGTGGGCCTCACCAGCGATGGAGGGAAGCGGGGGCGGCGTGGCTCGAGGAGGCCGGTCGAGGATGAGGTCGAGGTCGCGAGGCGGCGATGGTGGGGTAGTCCGGCGAGGGCGAGGAAGCCGCTCGGGGGGAGACGGAGATGACGGCCGACGGTGCCGGCGAGCAGCGCCGGGTGGTGCGGGATTGGGCGGCGGGGTCGACACGGTTGTCGGGGGCGAGCGCCCCCGATCCAGATCCACGCGGGGGAGGGGAGAGAGATCGGGGGAGTGGGAGGGGTGATGCGGTAGTGGGCTAGGGTTCCGATGTGGAGTGGGGGCTTAAGGTGGGAGCGAGGTGGGCCGCTGGGCCGCCTGGATGGCTAGCTGGGCCGAGGCCCAGCGGGGGGGTCCTTTTTTCCTTTGCTTTGTTTTATTTCCTTTTGTATATATTTTTTGTTTTAATTATATTTCTTTTACTATTTTAATTCATTTTAAAGTATTTATGCATTTTGTAAAAAAAGGGTTTCTTCACCATAATTTCCTAAGCGTTAATTAGCACACCCCGAACATTTTTGTTTTAAAGTTTGGAAATTTTTGTTGTTTGACAAAATTTCAAATTTGAATTTGAATCGTATTGAACTAACACGAGATTAGCGACAGTAATAGAGGTGATGTGGTATCATTAGCATAGGTTCACTGTAGCTTAACTATTCGGACGTCACAATTCTCCTCCACTACGAGAAATCTCGTCTCGAGATTTAGGAGCGGGAGTAAGGGGAAGGGATTTGGTTACGAAATTCTAACGAGTCTTCTCAGTCTTGGTTGCTCTTCTCGAAGAGGTAGATCCACTATGTTAATGTCTTCATTTCTCTGCTTCAGTCCATCATGATGAAGTCGTCATCCTTTCTTCAGGAACTCCATCGTACTTACAAAAGGATAGGAGGGAAAACTGCAAGGACAGATGTCTGCAAGGACAGATATTCGGTAACTAGCTCAGGGATTTTGGCCTAAGGTATTTCTCGAGTTGAAACTTAGGAAAACATCGAGAGCAAAGTAAGAAGGTACAATAAGGAGTTTCAAGCGGCTAGGCAATCGTTCGATGCCTAATCAGAAGGTGAAAGGGTTTCAGGGCAACGAGAATAAATATTGCGTCTGATACCTAAATGGATCACTAGGAAGGTGGCTCGCGAATTACCTACGAAACCAAGTGCAAGGGATAACTTTGAATCATGGATGTACAGGAGAGTCAGGTTTCGATCCTGTGGAACTGTGGGTTATGGGCCCACCATGTGGGTCAAAAGTAGGAAGGCGGTGACGATTTGCACGATCATGTAAGCAAGGCATGCCAGAGGATAGCCTGACGGTTATGTCGGCAACAACATCGGTACCAAGGGCGAGGGATGAAGAGAACCCTTCTCCTGCTCGTTGAACGAGGCGGACCAATAGGCAAGGTTCTCGTCCATCGGTGGTTACTGGAATGTCCTCAACAATAGTAACAGGGTCTTACTGATAGAGTTGTACACCGAGGTGTTTACATAAGCAGTGAATTATTACTGGTTAGATCATATAGATCACAAGAAATGTTAAACAAAACAATGGAAAGGAAAATGTGAATACCAGATTAAACAGAACAATGGAAAGGAAAATGTGTTTTAAACACATATTTCAGGGGTATATCCTTCCCAAGGACAAGCACAGTACGATATCCATGACACGATAGAAAGTAGAAACCATTTAGTCAAGGGGAGAGAAATTTCATG